>NC_026496.1:229206-546189 GCF_000328475.2 Mycosarcoma maydis
AGTTTGCATCGGCAGTACGCACGACAGTATGACGACGAGTCAGCGCTCTTCGGAGAGCGAGACGTCTCTATGATGACGCAAGAATCGCAGCTCAACACCAATCATGCCGCAGACACATTTCACTCGGCCAGTCACGTTCCCGAAATCGCGCACCGCTACTCGCTTCCCTCCTCCTACCCTTCCAGCATCGCCTCTTCGTGGAGCAGACCCGAACGTAGCGTGTGGTTCCAGCAGAAAGCCATCATCATCACCTCGATCTTCCTTGCCATCTTTATCGTTCTCTTTATCGGCGCTGCCGTCTTTCTGCGCGAAAAAAAGTTTGACGATGAGCTTGCTGGTCTCGATGACGAAGAAGCGCTAGCACGCATCGAAGAACGCATGACCATGGGCCGCTTTTCCGACCCCGTTGAAAAGGACGTCGACAGCTCCACCGGTGGCAAGCTCAAGCGTCACTTCCGCCGTGGCCGGAAGCGCTCCGAAAAAGAAGCCAGCAACCCCGACTCTTCACAGCCCTCGTCTGCCTCTTCCAGCGCTGTCAAACGCAAGCGCCACCTCGTCTCGCGCTGGACCAGAGGCAATCTGCGTAACAGCGACGACACCATGCGCGGCGGCGTCAGCGATACCGTATCCATCCGCTCCCGCCGCTCTGCTCGTCGTGTCGCTTTGGGCGATCCAAGCGAGAATCGAGGCTCGGTCGAGATTCGCTACGACACCGATCCCGCAGAGCCTCCTCGTCGAATCAGCGCTTCTGGCATTCATGACGATGAGGCCAACCCGACGGCTGATATCCGCCCTCGCTCTCCGCCACCACCACATCCGGACAACGCACAAATCCAAGAAGCCGCATCTCGCTCGGAAGGCGGATCCTCCTCCAACGCCGACTCGCATGGCAGCAATGCACTGGGCGCTGATGGCAGCCTTCGATCGCCGAGACGCGTTCAGCTTGATGACAGTGACTTTCAAGCAGCGGATGCTGCCGAGACGCACCACGAAGAGATGCATTACATGCCTCCAGCGTATATTCCCACTGGCTCCGGCGGAGTATCTGCGTCAACCTACGATGGCGCATCCATTGCCGCTGCCATCGCTCGCGGCGATGCCAAGCATGGCATTCCTTCCCCTGCAGAGCGTGATCCCACCGTTTCGCCCGAAGTGATTCGTGCTGCGCTAACGCGAGAACGTCGAGCATCGCGCGACGAAAACACGCCAAGCGGTCCTGTTGGTCCCGTCGCGGCACATCTGGCAACCGACGATAAGGCGGTGCTTGGTGCATTGTCTGCAGCGGCAAGTATGCCATCGGCCCCCGCTGTTGCCGATGGGGATGCCTCGGCGCCTGCATATGGCGCTCCTCAACTCTCTGCTGCTGCACGCTCAACCGACGCTGCAGGACCGTCAGCTCCCGATTTGCAAGTGGATGACGATGGCTTCGAAGTTGCCCCCACAGATTCGATCGCAGCAGGATCGTTGCCTCGCACCGTGTTAGAAGACGAGCAACAGCCAGGCAAAGGCAAGGCTAAGGAAGTGCATACCTCGAGCATGCTTCCTGCACCGCCAACCGCTATCGAGCCGGCATTTTCGCCTTTTGACGAGCCGTACCGCTCTACAGGACCGCCGGGTCCGACCTCACCTTTGTCGCCCCCGGGTCGCAGATCCACTGACACTGTCACCGAACCCATGTCGCCGTCGCCGCCTAACCGCAAAAGCGAGAAGCAGAAGGAGGCTGAGCAAGAACAAGAGCTTGCTCAGCTTGTGGCTTCGAGACCCAACGGAATGGACGTGCCGACCTACAAGGTGATGGGTGCTGCTGCGTCTGCGCCGCCACTAGCTGAAGCCCAAGATGACCAGGGCACGCCGAACGTGGCGTCTAAAGCACGCGACGAGAGCTCAGCCGCCATTATCGCAGAGCACTTGCCTGCTTACGAGCGACGCCGGGAATCCACCTCTGCTGCTGCAGAGAACACTCTGGCAGGCAGCGCACCTTTGGTAGCACATGTCAGCTCGTCCGCGCCTTCTGCGCCACCAATGCATGATGTAGGCGAAGAGTAACCCGAAAGCCGTTCTTGCTCACATGAGGCATGCACTTGACGCATCCATCGATCTTCTCGACCTCAAAGCTCGGCCTTGTTGTCCGTCCCCGTTTTTTTCCTGTATAATTTGTAAAACATTGGGTTGTTTGTTTTTGCGCAGGTGCTGTAGCTCATGTGCGTGGTGTAGAGGTGTACTTTTCAGTTCTGAATAGTACGTATGGGATGGATGTCTGAGTTGAAAGATAGCGTAGGAGCTTTGCGGTTCGAGTGTGAGGCTTTTGCGGGTGAAATCTCGAATCTTGGAACTCGCGCCGAGAGTCACGAGTCACAATCACGAATCACGAATCGTGAATCTGTGAATGTGTGGAGGGATGGGCGTGGGCGTGTGCATGTGCGTGTGCGAGAGCAACACACGTGACTGGCGACTTGGTGGGAGGATGGAATCGTGAATTCACGACTGTGAATCGGAATTGGGGATTGATCTGCTTTCTATGCTGCGTGCAACATTCACGATTCACGATTCACGAGTGGCAACTTAGTAGGATCAAGACTGCACGAGCGACCTTTGCGAGCTGCATGCTGCGTATGGATTGGTGTTGATGCACGACGAGCGATACCGCGATCGTTTGGTGGCCAATCGTTCTAGGCACTTGCAGAGTCGTGTACTTGTCCGCATCGCCGACTCGACAGCGACAGCGACAGCGTTCGATTCAAGACAGCTTGCGACTCACCAACGAGCTGCTCAGTCTCAGCGATGAAAGAGGCCTTCTCCACGCCATTGCAAGGGTACGATGCGCTTCGTATTCTAACGCAAATCTTGTCGTTTCAGACAATCCACTATCTGATCCTTGCCACACTTGTGCCTCCGATGCTGGCGATCTTTGCAGAGACGTCGTCGCTCATGTTCGAAGGAGGACCTACACAGGTGGGAATGGTGTTTGATTGGAGGCAGATCGCGGGTCGTCCCACGTATGATTGGACTGCGCCGCGACAGCTTGGAGAGATCGGATGGACCGAGGATGGTAAGCAAGACGAGGTACGAGGTGAAGTGGTGGTGGATCCTGCGGTGCTTGTGCGGTGGAATCTGGACAATGTATGGCTGGATGAGCCGCTGATACGCGGTGCGTCGGTGCAAGACAAAGTGCTGGATCACGACGACATCCTTCGATTCAAAACCGCACGTAATACTACCACCTCTTCTCACACGACTAGCACGTCTACGCCAATCTCGGACAACACATCCGTACAAGAAGCGCTGCAACACTGGGAATGGTCGCACACACGCGACTCGGCTCGCTCGTACACGCTCATGTTCACGTGGCTACTCACAATCCCGCTCGACATCCTCCTCCTCGTCTACCTCGTCCGTCGACCCACGCACATGCTCGACCACGCACTCACCCTGCACCTCATCAACCTCGTCGTCTCCTCCTACTACACGCGCCATCTTCCCACAGCCTTCAGGTGGTGGCTCACAATGTTGGTCCATGCTGCACTCTTGGTCGTCTGGAGCGAGCAATTGGCCATCAAGAGAGAAATGGGTAGAAGTCTCGGGTATAGTCTCGTAGGAAACGGTCTCGTGGACCAAGAACTAGGTACAAAGCAAAAACCACCACCACACGTCGTATTCGATGCTGATCATGATGCTTATGAATTGCGCCGTTTGTAACGTCGTTCATTCCGCATTCTCATGCATACTCGACCCAACGTCGGCAAGAGATCGCATCCTCACCCCGCATCTTCATATTCTTGCGCCGCGCTCCTTTCAGAGCCATATCCACCCGATCCGTTCCACATCTTGTCTACCCACAAGCATCACCTCGTCCTTGCTCACCCCACTCCCGATACACCAAACCGATGCTGCCGACGACCGTTGTTGAGAAACATCACGTTTTCGGACGACGCTTGGGCCCTAAAGCGACCACACCTTTGTGGTTATTCAGCCATCCGTAAGATTGTTTGCTCGTGTACCTGTCGTTGGGGTTGGTGGTGCTGTTGGTGCTGTTGGCGGAGGACGCGAGTGGAGCCCTTTTGCGCTTGGTGCAACTTGTATCGTAGTCGTCGCCGATGCTGGAGGTTTGGTTCTCGTTGGTAGCGTGTTTGGGTGGGTCTGTGAAATTGAAAGAGTGAGACGTGCAAGATTGTGGATCGAAAGGTCTTGAAGATGGAGTAGTGGGCGATGTTTTGGAATGAGGCTGGTTGGGTCTAGGTGGTAGAGGAGCAGCGACGTTGAGAACACCAAAGCCCGGCATTGGGAAGAGGCGGTCGGTTTCGTCGTCAAGACGCTCAGGCTCTACGGACAGGACGCTGCGCGACCTGGCTTTGCGCTTTGGTTGCGGTGTTGCCAGTGCGGCCGAATTCGAAGCTTGTGACCCGAAATCCAAGTCGTCCAACTGAGAAGCCGCGACATTGTCGCCCGAGGACACGCTGCTGGATCGAGTAAAGCAGATCATGTCATCGGTGCAATGATTCGAGCAGCTCACTATGCAGTGTCCGGGTGCAGCCAGGGCCGCTGCCTTGAGCTGCGCTTCCAATGACTTGTTGCGCGCCTCGAGCGCCTTGAGTCTACGTGCAGTTGTTTCGCTCTCTCCCACCATCGGCTTAGATGCTTGCGCTCCTAGCTTTTTTCGATGGTTGAGATGTTGCTGTAGTTTCTTGAGCTGGTCCGCAAGCTCGCAGTTCTTTCGGTGCGTTGCCGCTCTCTCCTTGGCAGCGTCAGCTGCCTTGCTTTGCGCCTCGTCCACTTCGGCCTGCATGGTTTTCAGTCTACTTTCCGTATTGGCGCTCATGTTGGCAATCTTGAGATTCGTCTCAAGCTTCATCTTGCCCATTTGAGCCTCGAGCCGATGTTGCTTTCTGTTCAGCTCTTCTTCTCTGCGTTGGGTAGCAGCCATCATATCTTTGACGTTGGCTTCCAACGTCTTGACCATCTCCATGCTTTCCTTGGCTGATTTCATTCTTGCTTCCGCCTCGGCGAGCTTGCCTGTGGCTGTATTCGTGGTGTTTTGTGCCTCGGTGAGCTTCTTGTCGAGTTTTTGTTTCTTAGCCTTGAGCTGTTGATTTAGCTGTTTGTTCATCGTGCATTTATGCTCGAGATCGTTGAGCAAGGTTTGGAAACACGAGACTGCTTTGTCGAGAGAAGTGAGCGAGTTGAAGAGCGTTTCTTGGAGTTGAATGTCTCTGTTCTTGGTGAGATCGACGACGAGTCTGCGAACTTGGACGCCCGCCTTGATGGTTCTGTCTGAATCAAAGCCATGTACAGCCATGACGTATGCCTGAAGAGCGCTGTTAAAGTCCATGAGATCGGCCAAGAGTCGCTTGGACTGTGCATGATCATGTGTAGCATCACTGGATTTTGATGGCGCAGTCTCCCACAGCTGTTGTCCCGAGAGGTACGTGTCGAGATCATTGCCATCCGAGGGGTAGAGTTTGACCATGCACTCGGGCGTAGCGGGCTGCGTGCAGAGCGGACATCGTTTCTGAGACACATGACGATGATCAGCGAGCGATGTGGAGCCGAAGAACCACGTCTGCAGACACTCGAGGTGGAAGATGTGTCCGCATGTCAGAGCAGTGGCGCGCTTCGACTCGCCGTCTGCCTGGTCAAATTCATCCAAACAGATCGCACAGCCCATCGCGGCGAAGCGCACCGTAGCGTCCGAGCTGCTTAGTGAGGAATCCAAGTGTCGGTGCAAGTGTCGGTGCGAGCTCGATACGTGTTGGCTTGTCCAAGTGCCAAGCTGGGTGAAAATGTCGGTTGTGGTGGCATCCACTGCATCCACGATACTTGATTGAAACGGAGCGCCAAATGGAGTGGTTCTTCCTCATTGCACGTAAGCGCTATAGCAACACCAAAAAGCGCTATAGCGGCATGCTGTTGCGCAGAGTGGAGTCTTGAGGCAGCGGATCACAGCTTGTACGTGATCTTAGAACGCTAGCAACGCGTTGAGCTACGGATAGAGTATGAGCAGCGATACAATCGTCCTTTAGATTCCGATCATGACGATGGCATGCTTTGACAGGTAAACCCAACTTGACGTGCGAGCAAACAAACGACGAACGGCATCCACTCACCACTGAATGAGTCGAGCGTGCGTTGGCAATTGTGAGTCGTGAGTCTCGAGTGTTTCAGTTCGGGAAGCACGGATGGTTGGACGTGTCGCGTAACTTAACGTGTAGCCCAAAAATCGTGAATCGTGCTTCTCGTGAATCGTGAATCGTAAATCGTAAATCGTAATTCACGAGTCTGTGAGTGAAATTATCAGTTCAGTCGTGAGTGTACTCGTGAGTGTACTCGTGACTCACAATCTGTGAATGTGTGTTGGACCCTTTCGTGTTTTCTTTCCTCGGAACTCGCGAATTATGAGAGTTCTTCCTGCTAATCGTCAACGGTTTCTTTCATGTTCGTGGTGAAGAGGTGGATTACGTTTGTGCTCGTTGCACCTTGAAAGATCCGCCTCGCGCTGGCTTTCTACTGGTCCTCTCATCACTCCGCCGGCTCTTGCAACGGTCCATCTCTGGCGAGCCTATGCACCCAGCGCAATCATGTTGGCTCCGAAGAGCACACACAAGCGCAAACGCAGTTCGGTCCGAACTGACAAGGCCCGAAAGCTGGGAGCTGCACGATGGATCGTCAACCTCTTACCGCCCAACGCTACCACATCTTCTTTAACAAGTACCAGCACCGAAGAGGCGAAAACCCACACAGAATCGTCTCAAACTAGTCGACTGGAACAGCTCGTCAACGCGCATCCGTTGAATCGCTCGCTCGAACTCATCCTGCCCATGGTTCCCGCAGTAAGCGGTGCATCACCTGACAGCAACACAGAGCTTCCGGATAGCGTGCGCTCGCTCATCGCTAGACTGGAGCACATTGCCTCTTGTCACAAATCCTACCGAGCTCGCATCCCACTCAGCCTGCTTCTCGATCCGCTCTTTGTCACTGCATATCTCAAAACCGGTTCACTGATTGCATTGAGCGATCCATCACCAGCTCCCGGCCTTTCCCCCGGTCAGGAGGACATGGCCTGCATCGATGGCCAAGGAACGCTAGTGCTCTCACTCTGTAAGGATACCTACCAGACACTGGGTCTTACAGGACGAGCAAGCCATTTCTCGCGCTTGTCATCCGGACGAGCTGCGGATCGCACCAGCGGCCCAGACTCGCGCTTTATCGTCCAGCTTCCACTACTCTCGCCTTCATTCGTACCTGGAAAGAAAGGTTACCAGCAAGCGCTTGATCGACTGCGACAGTGGGACCGCACACGCGCGCGAGTCCTGTCTACGCAACAGACCATAGCGCAGTCGCATGCATCGTCCAGTATGCAATCTTCAGCCCAGTCTGCTGAGACGGTGAGCAGCAAACATGCAACGTGGGACATGCTGTTTGTATGGTCGCCAAGTCGAGCTTGCGCGGACACGATCGCTGCAGTTTCCTCGTCATCCGCCTCAGCGAGCTCGATGAACGAGATCGCGTTTCCGGAGCACCTGGTGCGACCCGACGACGTAGAGTGTTTGTCGCTCCAACCGAATACAGTCATTACACACTCAGTATGGATTCCTAAGCTCAGCGATCCTGATCAGCATTCTCTGGGAGGTGGATGCTCTGAAAACGAACGCCACTTTACTGACCCCGAACCACCTCGGAAGGGATCTGCATTGTCGACTTGGTCAGCATACCAGGATGGCTTGCAAGAAGCAATCGAATGGGCCGGGCTAGCTTCTTTGGGTGCAGATGCGTTGCGCACATTCACCAGACCTGACGCAACATGTGTCTATAGTCCACCATCTTGCTCACTGCCAGGTAGAGTGCTTAAGCTCACCTGGTCAGGATCTGCCGGAAGCTCAATGCTTCTCAGCCCTCTATTCATAATCCAAGTTGCCGAACAAGTCAATCGGCTCATACTGGAATCATCGTGCACGACTAACCCGGAGCACGTCAAGGAGTACATTGATTGGGCAGCTCTTTCGTGCTCTGGGTTTCCTCATGCGCCCTTGTCGTGGCGTTCCAAAGTCGCTTTCAGTTCACTGTACGGAGCAAAGGAGCTGTCTGGAAGCAAACGCGCCTCTCGAGCCAAAACGACATTGTCAGCGCCGCTTGAATCCGAAAAAATCGGTTTCACAGATGCATCTTCCTCGGAAGACGACGATCAACACCATGTCGATAGCGACTCATCGCTCGACGTGGACGGTCTGCAAAGCCAAAAGCGAAAGAGAAAGAAACGGTGCAAACGCAACGTTGGAAAAAATCACACTGAACACTCCTTTACCGCTTGGACAGGTGAAACAGGCTGGATCTCGTTCTGTCTCGGCACGCGTCATCGCGAGCCTGTACCAGCACCCACACCGCGGTCTTGCCGATGGGTGCTTGTCGAGCTGATCGGCACCGATACCCGGTCGTAATTGTACACATATATCCTCGATTTCATTCTGCTTGTCATTGGCTAGACAGCAATCAACCATGTTGCGCGCATGCACAATCCTGAAATGGTTCGGATGTTTGCGATTGAATGTGATGTTGCAGCATGAGTCTGAATGCGTGCCTGCATCTGGCCAGCTCTTAATCAAACGGACCCAGGTAGTCTTCCTTCATTGTACCGATAGCAAAGATCTCGTTGGCATCTACCCTAGTACCTACGATCTTGATCCTGACCTTCCTGCCCTTGACCAACCTATCGCTTGCACTGACGAATTCGGGCGGGTTGCTTTCGGGCTGGAACTTGTACTCGATTGGTATCAAGTGGCTCGAGACAAAGATATTCAGCGGACCGACTTCGGCGAAGAAGCCCATCTTGTTGACGTTGGTGATTTTTGCATCCATCACTTCCCCTTTAAACGGTTTCAGCACGACGGCTTGGTAGGTCGAGTTGAACTCGGCGAGTCCAGATCCGGGAATCACTTTGCCTTGACCAACGTCGACCAGACCAATCACTTTGATGATGTAGCCGTGTTTGCCTGTACAAGTGCCTTCGACGTCATCACGAAGTTTCTGGTTGAGAAACTCGACCATCGAAGGTCCGAAGTACGACGGATGGAGCTCGGTCTTGTGTGTGAGGTGCTTGAGGAAGAACATGTTGTACGAGAACAGCTGTAGTGCTGCAAGCACAAGACGATACCGCGGTTACAAATGACACGCTCGAGTCAGCACAGCAAGGCCAAACAGAGCGAGACAGGCCACAGATGATGTAGCGTTTGAGACGCAGTTCTCGCCAGCTGATGCTGCTTGGTTGGTCGAATAACGTCGCTACCTCGTGTGATTGTCGTGGGGAGAAACTGTCGACCGCTTCACGCTCCGACACAACAGCCTGCGCCTGTACACAGATCTGTGTCTATGCACTGCACCCTTGTTGTCCGGCCGCAAGAAGACCAGGTGTTGCAATGCGGCGGCTGATGGCGCTGTTGGAACAAGACCGACGCCGACCTTACGCTCAATACCTCGAAAGGCGGATCAGCCGAGCCTGCACAACCGTCAAGCAAAGCTCTCTAGGCGGCGGTGTCGATGGTGATGCGGGCAGCGTCACGCGTCGAAAGATGGATGGTGAACGAATCGGAGGATCCAAAGCAACCCAAAGATGCGCACAAGATGATGCGAATTCACGATTCACGATTCACGATTCACGACTCGTGATTCTGTGATTGCAAAACGGAACAACGCCTCTGCTTCAGATTGACGATTCAATTCTCCACTCAAATTGGCAGTGCGTCAGGTCACGTGTCGCGACTCTTTCGGCTTTGCTTGCTTCCAACTTGGCGTGGACGGATCGTGATATGCTGGATCCCTTTCTCGCTCTATCTTGCTCCCTCCTCCACCACTGTGCCCTTCATTGACACGCACTGCAACCGCCTCCCAAAGCACAACGACGATATTCGTCTGCCTTGGAAAGAAGAGTGCCACAAGTTGCTGCCAAGACGTAGCCGTCACAATGGTAAGGTTCCCAAAGCCACACGACACTGCGCATCCAGCATAGATGAGTACTGAGCTTGTCTAATACCTGTCTCGTTCCGGCGTGCTTCTTGTTTTTAGGGTAACGACGGGGGCGCAATTGCCAAGCGAGACGAGCTGGTTCGTACGAAAGCCACATTCGAAAAAGTCGACCCGGAGCTGCTCCGACAATCTCTTTGGACCGTATGCTCTCTGTCTCGGCAACCACTCGAGCCGCCTGTCGCATCTGACGCTCTCGGACACCTGTATAATAAGGATGCTGTGGTAACACACCTTCTCGAACGCCATCAAAATGGTAGTTCCGCATCCTCGACAAAGGCCATCGACCCAATCCCACACATTCGTGGGCTACGCGATATCACGCAACTCAAACTCACGCCGAATACTCTCTACCGTCCACCTTCACCGACAAGGTCGAGCAACGAGTACTCGGTATACCCCTTCATGTGCCCACTCTCGTCCAAGCAGATGGACGGCCAGCAGCGTTTCATCTACATCATCGATTGCGGCTGCGTTATGAGTGCCACCGGTTTACGCACCACTGTAGCTGCCGCGAAACCGAGTCAGCCGATTCCAAACCGGCCGGAGCACAAACCATGTCCGGTGTGCGGCAAAGCGTTCAACGCGGCAGGCTTGGCCAAAGGCAAGCAGCCCGAGGTGGGAGGCAGTGTGGTAACCATCAATCCGTCCGACGCGGAGGAGGCAGAGATGCGAGCCGCGATGGAAAACGCGAGGGCCGAACAAACCAAGAAGAAGAAGGCCAAGACAAGGACCGCAGATCAAGCGATAGAGAGTGGTGGGCTTGATAGTGGCCATGCCAAAGAGGATCAGGCCGAGCAGAAGCGAAGAAAGGCTGAGAGAAAGTCCGAGATGCGCGCCAGACTAGCTGCGCTCACTGCCGAACTTACTGCTGAACAGTAGACTCGACGCGTCTCAAAGCCTACCAGATTCAGGAGGCTGCTTGGAGTGCATAGGCCCTTGAAAAGCATCGTAGTGAAGCGCAGTTCTCATGGCAAGATGAACGAGCTCGCCTTGCATTTTCTCTGTCTACTTTTCATCCTCTGACGTATTCTGTATTTGTACTTTGATCATTCATACCCTGCTTCATTCCGCTGAACACCATCCCCACACGCTTGCAGCTATAATCTCCTGAGCCCTTCCGCATCGTGTGTTGTAGACCGAACCAAATAACGAGAGCGAGCGAGAGAAAGACTGACCCACGAACAGACCACCGATGTGATTGTTAGAAAGTGATTGTTTGCGAAAAGCAACGATGCGCGAAATGACAATACAGATCACGAGGATATCCAATCGTATCGATGCAGATCCTTGCAAAGTCCAAGGTGGGCCTGCATTGTCGAGATAATTTACTCGGTGCGCTCGGCCTGGAGCTTAGCGTAGAAGGCGTCGCGGCGCGAAACGGAGGGAACGTGAATGGCGTACCTGTTGATTGATACAAAAGGGAGGAATAGATGATAGATGCCCAGAGGATCGTGGTCAGAATGCGCGAGCTTTGTCGGATAGACGCACAAGAGGTGCGTTGCGATCAAGATGCTGCAAGAGGGTCTTACGCACCAGTAGCCGTAACCGAGGGCAGTGCCGCCGCCAAGAGCAACGGTGAGGTCAAGGATGAGTCGCTTGCGCAACTTTCCGGTGATAGCAGGTACAGCTCCGACAGGCATCTGAGAGAAGGAGAGTGTAAGCACAGCAGCAGCAGATCGAACCAAATGGTCAGTACAAATGTTGACAAGTGTCCAGGTACCCGCTGCGCACGACACACAGCGTCTGAGTGGTCCTATCAAGCTGATTGGATACAAACTGTGATGTAGTGTTTCTCGAAGAGCGGAAGGGGTTCAAGAGTTTGATGATAGGAGCTGATCAAAGAACGACGAAACGGTATCAGCGGATCTTGGCGGTTGTCCCGCCTAGCGGCTTGGTGACGAGTTTGTCAATTGGGAATCTTCTTTCTCGGCCTGAAAAGGGTTGACACGGACCCGAAGCTTACTAACATGTCTGCAAACCAACCATGATTCCACCCCGATCTGAATTTTAATCGTGAATCCACGAACCACGAAATCACGAATCACGAAAATCACGAATGTCTGAAATTATTTCCCGCTTCCTCCCGCGACTCACGCTCTAACAAAACACCCATTCTCACACTCGTGACTTGGCTTCGTCGCATTCACGATTCGCGATTCCACTGTCGGCCGTAAGACGTGTTAGAATCTGAAGATTCCATCGGTTGGGCGATCACAGCCAGCGCTCTAAGAACCAAGGCTCTGTAAAGTTTTAGAGCAATAGCTGACATTTGATTTGTGAAGATCAGACGTTGAGCGAATTGAATCATCGTGCGTAGCTGCGGATTCATCTCATCCTCCAGTGTGGAGCAGTGTACAGTAATGTTTGGGATTCTCGTGATTGTGCCTCGTTCCAGTCACGAATTGTATTAAGCTTGGATCGAAAGAACAGAGAGCTACTGGGGAGACGGTCTCGCACGGTCACACTCACGACTCATGACTTGACCGAGCAGCGCCCAAATCGTGAATTGCTCCACAAGAAAGCTGTGCGCCGCGCGTGTGTGTAAATCACGAATGTGATTGAGAAATTCACGATTCGTGATTGCAGTTGTTTGCTAGTTATTCTACTGCTCTGCCGCCTCGGTGACCGCATGAGCAAGTACAACGACGCTGTCTGGCTGCTTTTCGGTCGGCCCGTCCGTGAGCAGGCTAAGTCGTCTTGGCCCTGCCTGGCTGCCACACCCCACCTCGACAGCCACAGATGGCTGGCTGACTTTGTGATTCACAGATTGCAACGATACGTCTTTCTTGTTGCTTGGATTCGAAGCCGAGCTTCTCCTCCAGCCGCAACCAATATTGCCTAGTCTGCCGCATCCTCTCCGTCCCTGTTCTACAATTCACTCACCACAGACCTCGATCAACGGCTTCCATCTCTGAATCCCGCTACGGGCTAGCAGCGTGCATTTGCACAAAACGGACCTCGAAAATCCCACCACTCACCAGCTCAAGCAAAGCTGGTCAGCGCTTCTCCTTCTCTATTACACAATCACATAACACAGCTCCACGTTCCAGTCTAGCAAGGAGGACGAAAAACCTGTCATCCTCTAGTCGGCCATGGCGTACGTAGCGCTCTGTAAGGCGCTCTACGACTACGTAGCTCAGGCCGAGGACGAGCTCAACCTTACCGAGGATGACCACCTCTACATTCTCGAGTCTGATGACCCCGAGTGGTGGAAGGCCAAGCTGCGTCGTCTCGATGAGCACGGCACCCCCATTCAGGACGACTCAGACGACAGCACCGTTGGTCTCGTCCCGGCCAACTACGTCGAGGAAGCCGAACCTATCCGCCTGAGCCGTGCTCTGTACGACTACGAGGCACAGACCGAGGAAGAGCTGTCAATGGCAGAAGACGAGCTGCTTCGCGTCTACGAGTCAGATGGCGTATGGCTTCTTGTCAAGAAGCAGGGCAACGACCCGCTCAGCGGCGGTGAGGGAAGGCTCGGCTACGTACCTGCGAACTATGTCGACGAAGCTGAGGCGGTGGACACAGGTGCAGCTCCAGCCGTTGAGGACGAGTACACAGCCGCCGACGAAGACGATGAAGACGACGACGATACCGATGTCACCGGCTCCGGCGCACCCATCCCTCAGATCCATCTTCCGCAGACGGCACAGCTCGGCAAGGGTGACAACATCAAGATGTGGCCCGTGTCGGCCTTGGATAGCAAAAAGAAGAAAAAGAAGGGCACTCTCGGTATTGGCAACGCTTCGCTCTTTTTTGCTTCGGAAAGTGACAAGACTCCAGTCAAGAAGATCAGCATTCTTCACATCGCCAGCCACTCGCTCGAAAAGGGCAAGACACTCCACCTCCAACTCTCACCCGAAGCAGGCCTGTCCGAGTCCACCTTGGATTTTCATGCAGGCTCCAAGGATGCTGCTAACGACATTATCAGAAAAATCGAGGTGAGCAAGGCCAACGCTCTCACAGCAGCAGCAGCCCCTGTTCCTGTTCCTGTTCCTGCTCCTGCTCCTCCCGCCGCCGCCGCCGCTGCTGCTTCTGCTGCAGTGCCATTGCCCCCGCCGCCTCCACCTGCTCCGCCTGTTGCTAGCGCAGCAGCGCTGCCACCGCCCACACGCACTACAAGCGCTACCCTTCCGCCGCCCGTTCGCAAGAATGTCTCGTTTCAGTCACAGCCCGCTGCTGAGCCGGAGGAGGCTGTCGAACATGGCGTGGCCATGTATGACTTTGAGGCTCAAGGCGATGATGAGCTCACCGTGACCGAAAACGAACACCTCATCATTCTCGAAAAGGAGAACGACGACTGGTGGAAAGTTCGCAATGATGCCGGTCAGGAGGGTGTTGTGCCCGCCAGCTACGTCGAGGCCACTGACGCTTCCGCAGCTGCAGGTGCAAGCTCGGGCGCTACGGCTGCGGCTGCTCTAGCTGCGCAACAGGAAGAGGAAGAGCGCCTTCGACGAGAGGAGGAGGAAGCTGCCACTGTGGCTGAAGCGGAACGTCAACGCGAGGCTGTTGATCGGCAGAGGGAGGCCAGGGAGCGCGGAGAACGAGAGGAGAAGGAGAGAGCGCGACGAGAAGCTCTCAAAGCACAGCCCGTGCCTGCGCCTCCCAAGCTCACACAGCGACCCAGCACCACCGACGTCAGCCGCGCTGCCAAAAACGTCGCGATCCCTCAAGGTCGCAGCGCACCCGAGCGCCCCAAAGACGGCGGTAGCCGTTCCAAGCCTTCGCCTACCAACACGCGCATGTGGACTGACCGCACTGGCGCTTTCAAGGTCGAGGCTGAGTTCCTCGGTTTCAACCAAGGAAAGATCCGTCTGCACAAGATGAACGGCGTTGTCATTGAGGTCGCCATCGAGAAAATGTCGAACGGGGACATTGCTTTCCTCGAAGACATTACGGGAAAAAAGCTCAACCCTACCGACGAAGAGATCGCTGCTTCCGCTGCACGACGACGCGAACGAGAGCGAGAACGCCAGTCGAGCCGACCCCAGTCTTCTGCAGTAGCTGGGATGCCGCGCGAGGACCGTGAACGAGAGCGCGAACGTCGAAAGGAGAAGGAGCGTGAACAGCGCCGCCGCGAATCAGCACGATCGGGACCGAAGCGCAACGTCGACTGGTTCGAGTTCTTCCTCGCTGCTGGTGTTGATGTGGACGACTGCACTCGTTACGCCAGCTCCTTCGAGCGAGATAAGATCGACGAGACGGTCCTGGCTGATCTTGACCCCAGCACACTGCGTAGCATTGGTCTGCGCGAGGGCGACATTATCCGAGTCACCAAGTTCATCGACAAAAAGTATCGCCGAGACAAGTCGCACTCTTCGTTGTCCTCGTCGCGCGCCTCTGGTCGTGCCAACGCCAACACTGCAGCGGATCTGGAAAGGCAAATCAAGGCAGATGAGGAGCTGGCGCGCAAGCTGCAGGAACAGGAAAGCTCGGCTCGACGAGGCGACTCGGTGAGCCCTGCGCCGCCTCAGCTCTTCTCAGGCCCGGATGGCACGCTCAAGAACAACACGCGGCGCGGTAGGCCTACGCCAAAGAGCACTAGCAGCAGCAATGTGGATGCTGCCTCGTTGGCGGCCGCCTCGGAATCGCTTGCTCGCACTGCTACGCCTCCCGCTCGTACAGCCACGGCGAGCCCTGCAGTGGCTCCGAAGCGCACCGGCTCTTCGCTCGCCAATGGCTTCGACGACGACGCATGGACGCCACGACCGCCGAGCACCAAGCCAACGACACCTGCGCGGCCGACTGTAGCATCGCCTGCGCCATCTACGCCTGCAGCGCCTGCAGCGCCGCCTGCACCCACGCCGCCTCCAGCTGCAGTCGCTGTGGCGTCTTCGGCGCCGCCTGCTGACCCAAACTCTGCACTGTTTGAGAAGCTCGCCGCGATGAAGGCGCCGTCAGCAAGCGTTAGCCCGCGTCCCGGTGTCAGCCCTTCGCCTGGATCGTCGTTTCTGGGCCAATCGCAGATGTACAACCCGAATGCGCCACGCGGACCGTTTGCGCCTGTGCCTGCCAACCAAGGCCTGTTGCAGCCGTTGGTGCCAACCCAGGGAACAGGACAATTTGTGCCCACCAAGACAGGCATGATGGGCATGCAGATGACTGGCATGCAACCGCAGCTGACTGGGTGGGGAATGCAAGGTATGCAGGGCATGCAGCCTCAAATGACGGGCTTCAACAACAGTATGGGAAGCATGAGTGTGATGGGCGGCATGGGGATGCAGCCGCAAGCCACTGGATTCGGTAACGGCAACGGCTACGGTATGAATGGCTCGTCTCCTTTTACAGGTGGCCAGATCAGCACACAACAGACGGGCTTGGTCGGCATGGGTATGCAGCCGCAAGCAACGGGGTTCAACAACTTTGGCCAGAACGCACAGCAGATGATGACACAGCAGACAGGCTTCGGAATGGGTTCGCAGCAGCAGGGACAACAGCTGCAAGCGGAACAAGACGAAAAGGAAAAGTTCAAGGCGTCCAACATCTTCCAGCAGATGAAGACGGGAGCTTTCGCCAAGGACCCGAATGCTGCGCCGCAGTCGAGCGAAAAGTACGACGCGCTTCGGCCTCAGCCAACGGGCTTCCAGCCTGGTGGGGTGATGCCTCAGTTTACGGGCATGGGTTTCGGACAGTCGGCGCAACAACAGCAGCAGCAGCAACAACAGCAGTATCCTTACAACAACGCTTACGGTGGTGGCTTTGGTGGAGGATTCTAAGCCGTCTCGCGCACAGTGAGCATTGGTGGATGGTTGTTGATGTGCGAACAGGTGGTCTACATGCATTTTTTATTCTGAATTCAACGATATCGACGCAGCACGGTGCGAAGGGAAATGACTTCAAGCCTCTAGAGTGAGCCGCAGAGGCACGGATAAGAGAACGTCAGCAGATCCAGAGAAAGTCGGGCGAGTGAGCAGATCGGGCCGAGACTGGACAGGTGACGCGCAACGAGCAAGCCGAGATGCCATAGCGGCGGCCTGTAGTTATGCAACTGGACGGCGCTTGCGATGGATTGAGATGGATCGGGTTTCGCTTAGCGACGATTAGATTCAAGTGATTTTTGGCGTTGAAGCAAAGAGCGCGACGCGTTTACTGGCGCGGTTCGAGCCATTTCTAACAGTCACGAGTAGAGAGTGCTTGAATCCGTCACATGAGTCACCAAATCGACAGCTGAACCCAGCGCAGCTTGCTCTTGCAAATCATCCGGGCCGCCCGTTGGTCGAGCCTGCTGTTATGGAGCTTTGCAAGTGTCGTGGTCCAGACAGGGCTAGAGATTCTGTTTCAGTTGGACTTACAGTACGATCCGCACAAGCTCTTGAAGAACGATAATCGCTGTTAGAAACGCGAAGGCCACGAAAGCCAGCAAAAATCCATAATCGTGGATCACGTAACTTAACTTGAGTGAATTCATTCGTAAATCGTGTGAATTTGCGAGAAAAGCTCAACACGCACACCGACAAGGCGTGAGCCAAACCGCACCACGGAGCGCCTCCGCCGCGTCTCTTTGCGCGTGTGACGAAACCGAGCACGAAAAGGAAACGTGAAATGAAAAGCACAACGGCAGCGCGAGCAATCAGCAACCACGAATCGTGAATCGCGAATCGCGAATCGTGCGTGGTCAGTTGTAAGTGGAAAGTCGAATCACGAATTCTCGATTCACGATTGTCACACACCTCTCTCTCTCTCTCTCGTGTCTGACTGCCAACTCGTGACGTTCCCGCCTCTCAGGCACAGCAGCAGCACACGCAAAGCGACGCGCCCCGAAAAGGTGCACGTTTAGCGTTCCGTTGCTTTTCGCTCTCTTCGTAAATCCAACACTCACGACTCACGACTCGTGACTTTTCTACTCACGACGCATCGCTTTGTGCTGGCTTGAAGCGCTCATCCAACAGCTCATTCCATATATTCCAATCACGGTCTCCTTTCCACCGCGTCGTCATTCACCCTCGTCCTCGTGTCGACACTGGTAGCCGTTGGTAGCACCACGCATCCCTCTTGCGCAAACGTCTTTGAAATCTCGAAACTCAACGTTGCTACCTTCGACCAGCAACGAGCAAGCAAGGCTTTTGTTCAAGTCTGCCATACCTTGCACAGCTCTAGGCTAGGCCCGACAAGCGTTTGGCGAATGCCTTTGAGCGGCTCTTTCAACATCCTAGCCAGGCTTCTTCACACATGCCTCTAAATTATTTCGCCAACCAGGACCAGACAGCTTCAGACACGTACGCGCACGAAGCAAGCTCTTTTCCTGCTCCATCGTCGATCTTGACGGACACCTCCAAGCCTCTCCAACCCGTGCAGGAGGTTGCTGCGAGCTCGCTTGTCGACGGCGTCAGCTTCACGTCTCCGCACGCCTCGATCATCCACGCGTCCAAGCAGTCCCCCCGTGCTGCTTCCAGCCTTAGCTTCACCACATCCGCTCTCCAACGCGCTGGCTTGCTTCCCGCCAACCCCAACATGTCTACCACAGCTACCTCAGGCACTTCGGCTGCATCCGAAAGCCTTCAAAGGGTCATTACCCAGGGCACTGCTTCCGCTGCTGCCATCAATGGCGCTTCTACCCCTGCTCATTCCGGTCCCTTGACACCTGCCCATCTCAAGAACTTGACCCCAGCGCAGGCCAACGCTGCCCTCCAAAATCCTGTCGGCAACATTCCTACCGTCTACCTCGCTACGTACTCCAACGTCCCCGTCTACGAGATCACCGTCCGTGGCATCGCCGTTATGCGTCGCCGTGGAGACGGCTGGCTAAATGCTACTCAGATCCTTAAAATCGCCGGCATCGAAAAGACGCGACGTACAAAGATCCTTGAAAAGAGCATCCTCACTGGCGAACACGAAAAGATCCAGGGAGGCTACGGCAAGTTTCAAGGTACCTGGATTCCTCTGCAGCGGGCACAACAAGTCGCCGCCGAGTACAACGTCTCGCATCTCCTCCAGCCCATCCTCGAATTTGACCCTGCCACTGCCGACCAGATCCCCAAGCTCTACCAGCGCAAGAAGCCAGCCGCGTCGGCACGCAATTCGTCGGCTTCGGCCATCAACGATGCAAGAGGCTCGACTCCTTCCAAAATCTACTCGCCGGCTCCTGCAAGCCTTGGCGGCCCAAGCCAGCAGCCTCGCTTCCTCTCATTGCGCCCGCCTAAGGAGACCCACGAGCAAGAAATCTCTTCAGCGATCTTCATGCCACCTGGCACCGCCGGCCTTCTATCCAACGGTACCTTTGTCGACGATCGTGCAGCGTCAGCGTTAGCCTATCCCGGCCCTCCTGCCATCCCACCCGGTTCCACTCCGGCAGAGCAGGCCGCCCTTCGCAGCTACAACGTCTATGGCTACACGCCTCAAGGCGTGCCACTCCCGTCCTCGGCTGCGGCAGATGGCAACGGCACTGAAGCCGCCGCCACAGCTGCCTCGACCGGGGCTGGCAAACGAGAGGCCTCCGAAACCGATCAGGACGGTGCCTCGGCGGCCAAGCGTTCGCGATTGACCAGTCCGCAACAGCAAAGACGAGACGACGGTCTCTTGCTTGGCCCTTCCCCCGTCAAAGACCTCAACGCGCTCGGACCTGCCGGCGGTTCTCTACGTGCTGCCTCGGCACCTCGCGGCCACCGCATCACTGTTGGTCCTCCCGACGCAGCCGGTCGGGATGGCGCTGTGCCTCGCTACGCTGATCGCGCCCTTCCCCCCAAGCCGTACGATGAGGGCGAGAAGCGCATGCGCGATCGCCTCGTCAGCCTCTTTTCCGACGATGGTGTGTTGCCGGGCGTCAGCGAGGCCACCGGCGCGGGCGCATCTCAGTCTGCGGCGGACGAAGACGACGACGCTTACGTCGCCAAGCTCGACAGCTTGCTAGCTGATCTACGAGAAAAGGCAAGCCTTGGTGGCCTCGGCGCAAGTGGCACCGATGGACCCAAGGCCACGGTGGATCTCATCACAGACGACCACGGTCATACTGCTTTGCATTGGGCCTCTGCTTTGTGTCGTGTCAAGCTTGTGCGAACGCTGGTGGCGCGACCTCCATGGCAAGGCGGAGCCAACATCCATGCTGGCAACCACGCCGGTGAGACGGCTCTCCACCGATCTGTGCTGGTCACCAACTCGTACGACGCCTCGTCCTTCCCTACACTGCTCAACTTGCTCTCGTCCTCGCTTAACACTCGTGATTTCAAGAAGCGCACCGTTCTGCACCATATTTCGCTCGTCGCTGCTCTCAAAGGCCGCGCCGCATCAGCGAGGTACTATCTCGCCTGCGTCCTCGAAC
The DNA here is from genome assembly GCF_000328475.2 of Mycosarcoma maydis. NCBI lineage: Eukaryota > Fungi > Basidiomycota > Ustilaginomycetes > Ustilaginales > Mycosarcoma > Mycosarcoma maydis. The sequence continues at coordinate 249,473 of NC_026496.1, forward strand.
ACATTAGTGCCGAAAAGAACTCCAAGTACAAGGGCCTTATCGATGCACAGGACGAGGATGGCGAGACTGCACTGGGTATTGTCGCACGACTGGGTAATGCCAGCATGGTGCGTATGCTCCTCGATGTCGGCGCACGCAAGGACCTTGCCAATGCGCTTGGTATTCGTCCCTCCGACTGGGGCATTGAGTCGAGCGCCGATGGTGCTTCGCTAACGCCATCACAGAATGATGGCACAAACACCGTCGCGTCGCTGCCACCACTGACTGCAGCTGATCTAGCATCGCAGAACCCGTCCGACATTATCTCGGCACTAACTCGCCCGGCACAAGTGCCAGTGATGAAGAGCTCCGACGTGCGCGATCAGCTCAGCTCGACGCTCGACGATCTTCAGTCTTCGTTTGAGCGCGAACTCAAGGAAAAGCAAGATGCCGTCTCGACGGTCCAGAGTCATTTGCAGGCTGCTACTCGAGACCTCGCAGCACGTCGTAAGACGGTCTCTGCTGCACAAGCCAAGCTCGCCGAGAAGGACGAAGCTCGTCAACGTGTCCAGAATCTGCGTCGTGCCATCGTTGCGCAACTTGGTTTGGAAGAGGCGGATGCTGACTTGAGTTTGGAACAGCTCGTAGAAGAAGCTGCCAATGCCGCTTCGGCAGCTCCAGCAGACAAGTCGGCAGATAAGATGGACATTGACGGTGCTGAAGATGTCAAGCCTGTTCGTGCGTCTAATCTTGAAACCCTCATCGACGACATATTATCGTTTGACACGATTCAATCCGATCTGAAAGCGGTCGGCACCTCTGCTGTGACGCAAGAGGTGGTCGAGCAAGACGAGTTGGTCCGTCTGCGCTGGCTCGTGTCTTTCTATCAGTCCAGCTGCGACGAACTATCCTCGACGATTTCCGAACTGGAAGACTCGAGCGCGAAGAAGGAATCGCAATGCCAACAAGTCGTAGCCATCTGCGCCAATATCCCGCAGGACAAGGTGGAGTCGATGCTCGACGAGTTGCTTACCGCAATGGAAAGTGATGGTCCCGATGTCGATCTGGCTAGGGTGGCCAACTTTATGCAGAAGGTGGGGAAGACGCGTGAGAATGGAGACCAGCCAGGTGTGGGAGCGCAGCTCAGCTCGTCGACGAGTCTCAGTACGGCTGTGTCGAGTGGCGGAACTGCTGCAAGCAGCGTTGTGCCTGCGGTCGAGCGGGATGGTGAAGACGCCAAGCCTGACGCCTAGATGCTTACTGGATCTTCTCTAGAGGGTATCTGTGGAACCGCTGTTTTCTCTTTTCATCCTCGATCGCTCAGCCTCTGCGCCTGTCAGCCCTGTTTTTGGAACTCTTCCCTTCCTGCCCCGCCAAGGATGTCTCGTCGATCACTTTTCTCTACATCAACAAATTCTCTCTGTGGTTCTCTTCTTGCTTCTACGCTGTAACGATATCTATTCTCGAATTCTCTCGGACTTTACAACACGCGACAAGGCCTAGGCTTGTGGCTGCATGTGATGTCGTGAAGCTGAGTAATCACGTGGCTTGGTCATCTTCTCTGCAACGTCAACGTCACGCGGTCTGCAGCACGCTGTGGCGGGCTGACACGGGTAGATTTGGACAAGATTCGTTTAAGATTGTGAGGGTCTAGTATTTGGTGAGGTTGTTTGAACGATGCGGGGGGAGGAAAGGGCATCGTGTCGGTTTACGGAGAGTGTGGAGGGGTTTAGCCCTGGAGGATCTCCTTGGAAACGACCTTTCCATCCGAGTCGAGTTTGTACAGGATGGGAACACCGGTAGCGAGTTCGAGGCCGACGATGTCGTCGTCCGAGATGTTCTCGATATCCTTGATCATGGCCCTCAACGAGTTACCGTGGGCGGCGACGATGACGTTTTTGCCCTGTTTGACAAGCGGCAAGATTTCCTTGTGGTAGTATGGCCAGACACGTTCGGCGGTGAGCTTCAAGCTCTCACCACCGGGAGGCGGGATGTCGTAGCTTCTGCGCCAGATGTGCACCTGGTCCTCGCCCCACTTCTTCCTAGCGTCGTCCTTGTTGAGACCGCTAAGCTCGCCATAGTCGCGCTCGTTCAGAGCCTGGTCCTTGTGGATAGGGATGTCCTCCTGACCAATCTCCTTGAGCTGGATACCGAGCGTGGTCTGCGCTCGCTGCAGAGCCGAAGTGAACGCCACGTCGAACTTGATGCCCGTAGCAGCGACTCGCTTGGCACCAGTGAGTGCCTCCTCGCGACCAAGCTCGGTGAGAGCAGGGTCCTTCCATCCGGTAAACAGGTTCAGCTTGTTCCACTCGGATTGACCGTGGCGTGTAAGGACGAGAGTTCCAACCATTTTATCAAGCGTTTCCGTGGATGATGAGGTGCGTGATGAAGAGACGCAAGCAAGGTGCAAAGAAGAATCGTGAATTGTGTGAAACCCTCAACAAAGCACGCACCACTCGTCCCTTGCGCGCCTTCTCTCACCTCACGCCTCGCTTGTTGAAAATCACGAATCCGGCATGCCACGCCAACTCGCAACTGTGATCAAGATGGCCCCAACGCGGCGCTTAATTCGTCGGTGCTTCGCCGATCGATAAAATCCACGATCAGATCTGTGCTTTTTGACTGGACTACATGCGCAAAAAGTGCACGCCGCTTGCTCGAACGCCAAGGCAGCAGTCGAGTGACATACCAACTTGTGCCAATACGCAGCCTGCCTGCTCGCAAATCGAATCAGGACCTTGAAACTTGCACTCTGATATCGGGCAGAACGCGTGCTGTCCACCCGCTTCTGGTCAGTGCGGACCGAGACCAGTGACCGGCTCGTAAGAGGATTCACGATTCACGATTGTCTAGCCAGACTCGTGACTCGTGACTGTTGTCCGAACCTTCGGGTGTAAACGGCATTCGTGATTGTTGGGGCAAAAGTAGAATGTTACGCCGTGTTCAGCTGCACCTGACCAAAATACGCACGACGCACGACGCATGAGGGATGTCTGGTCACGAACGCGTGCTCCGTGCGTTTTGAGCTGGCTTCACGCTTCACAGCCACGCTTGTTCCTCCACCTTCGAAGACACGACGCATACTGCGCACACACACGCCGGGAGCGGAGGTTTTGGTAGATCGACAGAACTCAACGCTGTGTTTGACCGCGTTCTCCTTCTCTTTGATCACGACATTCAACCGCAAACATGTCGCTCAACGTCAATCTTTCATCTGGCGCCATCCGCGATGCCTACGAAAAGGTGCTTGATGGCGTCAAGGACTACCTGGTGCTCACGTACGAAAAGGCATCCAACGATCTTCGCGTCCAGGTGGTCGAAAATGGCGATCTGGACGATCTCAACGAGGAGTTCTCTGACGGTCGCATCCAGTACGCTTTTGCTCGAGTCAAGGATCCTAACACGCAGCTGCCCAAGTTTGCGCTCATCAACTGGTGCGGTGAAGGTGTACCTGAGAACCGCAAGGGCTTGTTCGCCACCCACTCGTCGGCCGTGGCGCAGTATCTGAGGGCATACCATGTCAGCATCAATGCGAGGTCCGAAGCTGATGTCGATCCGAAGCTGATCATGCGCAGGATTGCAGAGTCTTCAGGCGCCAACTATTCTGCTGCAGGCAAGGCGGCCAACACGCACGCGGGTGGACCGATCGGATCGGTTGGTACGAGCTACAAGCCGATCGGAACCCCCGACATCAGAGGAATGCAGAAGACTGCGCCGAAAGACACAATCGCTCCCGTCGGTACCAACTATTCATCCAAGCGCGACGAGCTGCAACAGATCCGATCTGGAACTGCGCCCGCACCCAAGCTTCCCAGTGCGCCTCGTGTCAGTGCGCCTGCTTTTGACTCTGCGCCGGCTGCATCCACTCCGGCTCTGACACCAGCTGCTCCCAAGCCACCAGCCGCATCTGCCTCGAGACTGGTCAGCACCTCTGCAGTACCACCTGCACCTAGTCCAGAAGCATCGTCTGCGCCGCCAAAGCCTGCCGAGGACGACCGTATCCAGCCGGTCGGCACGGCGTACCAGCCCATCAGCTTAGGCAAGCCGGGCAAACTCAACATGGCCAATCGCTTCCCCTTTGGACAGCAAGAGAGCGAATCCTCTCCTGCACCGGCAGCACCACGCGTCGCTTCGGGTGGAGCGTCAGGCAAGCTTACTTGGAGCCAACGGCAGGAAGCGGCGCGTAAGGAACGAGAAGAGCAAGAGGCCAGAGTCAAGCAGCTCTCGTCCGGGATGCGAACGGCTAGCTTTGGCACCGGTGGAGCTGGTACGGGCTCTACTGCCGCCGCAAACGCGCCACCTGCGCCTGCTGCTCCCCCCGCGCCCCCGGCACCTCCTACACCTCCTGCAGCTGCAGCTGTATCCGCACCCGAGGAAGCCGAGGAAGAGGCGCCAGCTGCACCGCCCGCTCCTCCTTCTCCCCCTGCTCCTACAGAGGCGGATGTGGGAGGAGCTGCAGAGCAACTAGAGTCGACGCATCTCTCTGCTGTCAGTGCTGGCAGCAACAAGGGTCTACGCGGTCGCGTTGCGTGGGCGTACGAAGCAGCTGAAGACAACGAATTGACGCTTGTCGAGGGAGCGATCATCTCACACATTGAACAGATCGACGAAGGTTGGTGGTCAGGTGTAGATGAGCACGGTCAAGAGGGTCTGTTCCCTGCCTCGTACGTGGAGCTGATTGAAGGCGAGGCTGAGCCGGAAGAAGAGGCCGCACCGCCAGCACCGCCAGCACCGCCAGCCCCACCTGCTGCTGCCGCTAGCGAGACAGAAGAGCAAGACGACCAAGGCATTCCACCCCCTCCCCCACCGCCGCCTGCTCCGCCTGTAGCACCTGCAGCACCTGCAGCACCTGCTCTGCAAGAGGAAGCGCCCGCGCCTCCTCCGCCGCCTCCTGCACGCGTTGCTGCTGCCGTAGAGGACCGCGGTCTGGTCTGCACAGCTATGTACGACTTTGACGCGTCGGAAGACAACGAGCTTACCTTCGCCGAGGGTGACACGATCATCCACGTCGACGACCAGATCAGCGATGATTGGTGGAGCGGTACAAACGAGCGTACGGGCGCTCAGGGGTTGTTCCCCGCCAACTATGTTGAGCGAGCTTAGGTGCGGTTAGCAAACTAGCCATCACAAGTCACGAATGCTTGATAGACGAGTTGAAAGAATGTTTTGTGATGTCTGTATGGGGGGGGGGTATGTGTGTGTATCTTAGATCCCGATCTGATGTGGGCGCAAATCGGGGCTGTCGGCGACGGCGAATGGAAGGATGCAAATAAGTGCCATGAATGTTGGAGAGCCGCCTGCTGGCTTAGCCGAGTTTTGGACAGACAGCGGTGGCAGCATGTGGGGAAAGAGGATCGGAGCGCTCGATGCACGCTGGTGCAAGCTTTTTGAGCTGGTCTACAGGTGCACGGACGGAAGCGCAGTGTGTGTCTGCGGAGACGTTCAGGCGTTCATTCCTCGGGACACGCAAGCGAAGGCGAAGGGTCACGAGAGCTCTAGCGATCATAACCATGAATGGATCATTGCGCGATGTGGGGCGCAGTATGCGGTATGCTCTGGAGCCACACTTGTGAGGTAGGATTGACGCAGAAACGGAGAGGAGAGTGCAAGCAAAAGTGACGAGTGACATTCTGTGATGCTGGAGCCGAGATGTAGTCACGAGTGGGGTTTCCAACCGCGCGCTCCCGCCGCAACCGCAGGTATCGACGTCTGACCTTGGTGGATCCCTTTGCTGGAAGTCAACGTATCCACCCCTGTTGCGACCGCCGACGAACTCCCATGCTCCCACTCGACCTTGGCCAACAATGCGTTGCTCGTAGAGAATAAGCTACACTGTAAGCTCAGTCAAGGCTGTACCCGGCAATCAAGATTCGTGGAGACAAGCATGCAACGGGGAAATGGGCGGTGTTTTCGGCTGGCTGCAGCGATATGTTCCTGGACATGCTCAATTTGCCTTTATGCGTGGCTGGGATGCGACTCTGCAGACGCTCCAAGTCGGTCAACAAACCACACGCCAAATCACGAATTGGGTTCCGTATTCGATCTCCCGCTTTCTTTCCTTTCCACTCACAGACGTGAAGCCCCCGCGACTGAATCTAGGACTAAATAGACGATCCACCATCGTGAAAGATTTGACAAGTTAGAGAGTTCAACTAAGATTAACTTGACTGTTACGTGTACTTTCGAGCCGACCCGTGACTGTTCGAGTTGCGTGTCCAGCTGTTCCACACACGACGGATAGGGGCCATCCACGGCCAAAAAAAAAAAAAAAAACCCAGTTCAATTCAAAAATGAAAGAGGCAAGTTAGAAAAGTCACAGTCACGAGTGTGCTGCTCACAGCTCAGAAAGGGTGAAAAGGGGGCAACAGGGACGAGACTTACAATCACCTGCGTGTTAGCGTGAGACTGTTGTGATGTTTTAACTTAACTTAGGTTGAGTTAGCAGGTCGCAGTCGCGCTTTGAACTCTGACCCGTTCTTTTTCGGATTCTGCGCATCGGCTGCGCTGCGGGTTTAGTGTGTATACATGACGCTTCACGCTTACCTTTTCAATTTCGGTTGTGATTGTTTATTTATTGATATTTTGGTGGCGAATGGTGAATCGTGAATGCGCCTTTGTGATTAAAGATTTTCGTGGCTGTTGCGGAGCTGTTTCCCTGTCGTGCGTCGGTGATTGTTTTGCTGGCTGGCGTGCGGCAGCAACTGCGCGTGGTGGTGCCGCCTGGTCTCTTTCGTTTTCTCTCGGTGCAAACACCTCTTAGAGCGACGCGGCTCCGCTTTTTGCTATTTGCTTTGTGCTTTGTGCTTTGTGCTTCGTGTTCCACGTTCTGTGTTCGCATTAGAGCTCTGTTAACTCACTCACGACTACGTGCTGTGCGCTGTGCTAATCACGAATGCTCTGCGTTGACGTTGCGCTTGCTACTCGCTGCACTTGCCGCCCACCCGATTCCTCTCGATGTCACTGTACCCCTTTGTCATCACCGTTTTCTTCGTCTACACTGCATCCTCCACCGTACCTGCCATCATCCTCCTCTCTTCGGCCGTCTGGCTTCGTACGATCGACCGCTACCGAAAAGTCCAGTAGCGCAGGGGCAGATTCAATTCACATCCAAGACGCTTTTGAACCCACATCTCGATCGTACGACACATACTTACAAACACATACACTCCGTACACATACGCGCGCGCGCTGCTGCTCGTCTCCCTTGTCTCGCGCAAAACAACGACACACGTATAGCCCCATTCCTCTACACTCGCCCACCTTGCCCAGCTTGCCCAGCTTGCCCATCTTGCCCATCTTGCCCGCTTGGCATGCCATTCGTCTGCTAGCCTCTCCTCACCACCACCAGCAGCCAGCACGCACGCAGCACTCGTGATTGCATTGCACCGCCAAACCCAACTGCCGTGCTCCGCGGCGCTCCCTCGAATCCGAGCGTTCACACGCTTCTGTCTGCTAGGTCCAGTACCGTAGCAGAATCGGTCGCTCATCGAGCCTATCTCTAGCCACGCCCGTCTCGCCTTTCTGTTTGGTGGCAAGCAGGCGTCCTTTATGTGCACAAACACCCGCGTACAGCACTTCCCTTTCCCTGTCCTCTGTCGCCACTCTCTTGCGGCATCTCCTAGACATTGATCATCCACACATTCAACGCCTCTCGACGACACCTCACCCATCTCCGCCCATCCTTGCGCTGTGCGCTGCTTCTGTCTGGCTTTGTAGTTCGACCATCATTCTATCATGTCGACTTCCAACCACGCCAATGACGCTGATGCCGGTGCGTCTACGTCAGCAGATCAGTCGCAGCAGCAGTCCTTGCCACCATTGCATCATCCACAGCGCTCCAACACAGCACACTCGGACGGCAGCAGCTCGTACTATTCTAACGTCGCCGAAGATCTCAAGCGTGCCACCGCAGATATCAACCTCGCTGGCTCCTCACAGTCAGCCGCTGCAGCTTCCGGCTCTCAACAGCGCCTCCAACCCTCTGCCGTGCCAATGTTGCAATCACGTTCGCACGAGCCAACCACACCCGCCCCGGCTTCCGATCCAAACGCACAGCAACAGTCATTGCGTCCATCCACCTCCTTAGCCACTAGCATTGCGACAGACGCAACCTCTTCGCGCAATCGTGCAGACATGGACAGGATAAAGAGTCGCGCTGTAGATCCGGGATGGAGCTGGGAAAAGGAAAGAGAAAAATACGAAGTATCCAGCTCGATGCGCTCCAACAGCGCCGAGTCTGCTCCCAGCCTGCCTTCCCGTGCCTCCTCTCGTCCTCCACCCCGTCTCGACACCTCCAGTCTACCAAGAACCAACAATGGCCCAGATCTCGCGCCCTCCAGCGTCTCGGGCGTCCATTCCAACTTTGCCTCGCCTCAGAACCTCCAAGCTCCTTTCAACCCTATTTCTGGCAACGCCGCCGTCGAGCGTCCAGCACCGAATTCAGTCTCTTCCAACACAGATGCAAATGGTTCCGCGTCAACACCATCTGGCTCCTCCGCTCCTGCGCCGGACCAGCAGAGATCAGCTCAAACATCGTCATCCTCCGCCACCTCGCCGAGACGGCGCGATCAGACCTGTCAAGCATGCGGCAAGATCATGACTGGTCAGTTTGTCCGAGCGCTCGGCAGCGTCTACCATCTCGACTGCTTCCGATGCAACGACTGCGACAAAGTCGTCGCCGCCAAGTTTTTCCCAGCTACCGACGACATGGTCGACTCCTCGGGCACAGGCCGTCTCTTTCCTCTCTGCGAGACCGACTACTTTCGACGTCTCGACCTCATCTGTGCAAAGTGCAGCGGTGCGCTAAGAGGCAGCTACATCACGGCGCTTGGCAAGAAGTTTCACGTCGAGCATTTCACCTGCTCGGTCTGCCCAACCGTCTTTGGTCCTCAGGATAGCTACTACGAGCATGACGGCAGTGTCTTTTGCCACTTTCATTACAGCACCCGCTTCGCCATCAAGTGCACAGGCTGCAAAACGGCCATCCTCAAGCAGTTTGTCGAGATCAATCGCAACAACACAGACGAACATTGGCATCCCGAGTGCTACATGATCCACAAGTTCTGGAACATCAAGTTGTGTCCCACCGGATCCACTCCCAAAGACGGCGCCGCAGCCGTGTCCGAAGTGACTGCTACCGACAACGGAATCGACAGCCCCGCGCTGCAGCACTCAGCCAGTCAAGGAGACGCCGTCGAGTCGTCGCCCGGTCAATCCGCTCCTTCGCGCACAGAGCCATCTCCCGACGCTACCGAGATCGAGGCCACCGAGACACCTTCCAGTCTCAAGCACAAGCAGAAACAGATGGAGGAGCGCGTCTACCGCATCTGGACCGTACTTTCTGCCTTTGAAGAGAGCTCCGCAGCGTGCATCTCTGAAATGCTCCGCCACGTCAGCAGCGGCCGCTACCTCGGCGGTGTCAGGATGGCTGAGAAGTTCATCCTACATGTCGAGATTCTTTTCTCTGCCATCGACGACTTGGAGGCCAACTTTCGCAAGGAAGATGCCAAAGGCGTCTCGCACATTCGTGAAGCCAGAATGTTATGCAAGAAGATCGTCAACTTCTTTTCCTTGCTTTCGCACACGCAGGAAACAGGTGCAAGGAGGATGGGCATCACTCAGGAACTCCTCTCGCTCGTTACGGGTCTGGCACACTATCTCAAGATCCTCATCCGTATCGCCTTGACGGGCGCGCTCAAGTTGGACCGCGAGTTCAACAACGAAAGCGCTCTCCATTGGTTCCTGAGCCAGCTCGCCTTTTCCGCCAAGCTGGGCAGCATCACTGCCGACGACAAGCAGGGCACGCAGCAGCCCAACACTAATACCGTCGGCCCAGACGGCAAATGGTATGGCTACCGCTCCCTGCCCCGATCCACCAGCTCGGGCTCGAGCGAAAACGGCGAAGCAGCAACCGATCTTTGCGTTGCATGTGGATCCACCGTTGAAGAAGAGTGCTTGCGTATGGGCGTCAATCTGCGATGGCACTCCAACTGCCTCAAGTGCTCGACGTGTCAGCGACCTGCTCTGCGTGATGGAGCGTCGACGCGCAAGCAACCTGACCCTGTACCTGGTGCACCGGAGCCATTACCAGCTTCGCAGTACGGTCTCGAGTCCAAGCGCAGACCGTCCGAGGGTAGCGCTGGTCTCCAGAGCGGTCCGCGCTCGTTGTCTTCCAGCTCGTGGACGTATGCCTGCTTCTGCCCCCAGTGTTCTGGCGGCTTACAGCTCCGGACAGGCTTTGAGTCGGTCACAAGGCTGGAACAATATGCTTTCCTCTTACGTGTTGCGCTCAACCGCCTATTTGCATTGCTGCGCAAGCGCGGCGTTGTTCCGCCTTCGCCGCCAGTTTCAGCGACGCGTCAGGTGGGAGGAACTGACACTTCCACGCCGGGTGCTGCATCGCCAGCTGATGCCAACGAACAGGTTTCAATGCACGAGGCGTACCGCGACTCGCAAGACATCAAGCGAATGAAGTCGGTGAATCTAAATCGCAAGTTGTCGACCAAGGCAAAGGTGCCCCGCATCTCTACGGTGGTTGGCAGTCCGTCAGGACGGCAGACGCAGACGTCTGATATGCAGAAACACTCTCCCTCCGACATTGGCCTGCAGACCGACAGCAGACGTTCACCTCGTCAAGCCAGCCCTGGCTCCTCGCCGAGGGAACCTAGTTCGCCCTTCAAGCGTGAAGTCGGTTCGTCTCGAGAACCCTCGCCGTCGAGTCGGGCACGACAAGCACAGCCGCCGCAAGGCTACCAGCAGCAGCAGCAGCAACAGCAACAGCCGTACAAACAGCAGCAGGTGTTCCAGCCGGTCCAGCAACAGCAGCATCTTCCGTTTGCATTGCCTCCCCAGCAGCAGCAGCCTCCTCAGTTTGGCAGCGGCACGTCCGGACGTTCTGGATCGCCCTCAAACCTGGAGCCTGGCTCGATTGTGCCGATCCGACCTGCGTTTGCACGCCACAATACCGACGTCAAGATTCGCGAAGACGGGCCTATGCGACAGCCTTCCGGCGATGAAATCCAGCGCGAGACAAGGAGTGAGGACGGCATCACGCTCGCTGATATCCCGCACATCTTGGAAGCCGAGCAGGCGCGCGAGCAGCACCGACCGCTGCCAAGCGAAGGCACGCGCTGCATCTCCGAGTTGTCGGCTCTGGAGCTGTTTATCGTCAAGCACATGGCAGTCATGTACCTTCAGCAGTCGGCGCTGCGAGACCACGTCAACCTGGACGATTTGATCGAATTCATCGAGACGCGCAAGAACACGTTTTGGGGCAAAATCTTCAAGGGTGGCAAGGACAAGAAGGAGATCAAGAAAAAGGGCGTATTTGGCATCCCTCTCGAGATTCTCGTGGAACGCAATGGCGCCGACTCAACGCTGGGTGCTAGTGCAGCACATCTGCGCGTACCTTCGTTCATCGACGATGTGATCTCGGCCATGAAGCAGATGGATTTGTCAGTCGAAGGCATCTTCCGCAAGAACGGCAACATCCGTCGACTCAAGGAGCTGTCCGAGGCGCTCGACCGTGACAGCTCGGCAGTGAATCTGCTCGATGACAATCCGGTTCAGCTGGCGGCGTTGCTCAAGAAGTTCCTGCGTGAGCTCCCGGATCCGCTCATGACGTTCAAGCTGCACAAGCTGTTTGTCATGTCGCAAAAGCTGGAATCCGAGGCGGAACGACGTCGCATTCTGCACATGGTGACCATCTTGCTGCCCAAGGGTCATCGCGACACGATGGAGGTGCTGTTCGCTTTCCTCAAATGGGTCGCATCTTTCTCGCACATTGACGAGGAGACGGGCAGCAAGATGGATTTGCCCAACCTGGCGACGGTGATCTGCCCCAACATTCTGTACAGCAAGGGAAGCGATCCGACCAAGGACGAGACGTTCCTGGCCAACCGTGCTGTCTTGTACCTGCTTGAGCATCAGGACGAGATCTGGAAGGTGCCCGAGGAGCTCGAAGCGGTGTTGCAGGACAAGGATTTGATGAACGCTTCGTCGGACCTCACATCGCGCGACATTCTCAAGAAATGCGAAAAGTACGCCAAGCTGCGCCAGATGCGTGGCGGCATCAGCATGGGACGCAACGGCAGTGGTGGACCGCTTCACGCCGGCGAGCTGCAGAATCGACATCGACCGGATGTACATCCGCCCACGACGATGCGGCAAGTGCATCAGCGCGAGCAGATGTTGCACCAGCAGCAGCAAAATGCACACAGCCAGTATTCGAGCAACAACGGCGCATTGACGCCTGTGGGGACCGAGTTCTCGCGCAGCCCAGACAAGCAAGGTCCGTGGTCGGCGGGCGCTGTGCCGCCTGCCGGATTCAGCATGAGTCCGACGCATCGCGGACCGCTGGGCAACCAGGGCCACACGCCGCAGAAGCCGCTCGGATATGCGCAGCATGGCAATCAAAACGGATACGCAGGTCAAAAGCCCTTCTATCAAGCGCATGCGCAGCAACAAGCGCAGCATATGGTGCGCCAACCGGGCTCGGCGAGCGCCACCGGACTCGGGCCGCAGGCTTACAACTACCAATCGCAGCAGAGCCAGCAACAGCAGCACTCGCTGTCGCAGGATCAAGCGTATACGAGGTTCTATCGTGACGGCAATGGAAGCGGTAGTGCCGTAGAGCAGAGGACTACTTAGAAAGCGGAATCGTGAGGTACTTTGGTGCTATGTCTTCAACTAATTTCAGCTTGATGCGTCCCTGGGGCTCGCGTGGTGTGTCGGATGTCGTGAGTGTACGGATGGAGCTTGGCTTGATTCGGACAAGCGAAGCGCATACGTTAGGTGACGGACGGGCATTCGAGTGACGAGTGTGGCTTGGGAAAAGGCGCAAGAGCCTCAATCGACGAAGTAGGCTCTCTTTGAGCGCGTCACGACATGACACGGCGGGCAAGTGCAGCCTGAGGCGGCATGTCGCACGTCGTTCTGGTCTGGATTTGGAAACGTGGTCAAAGAGGAGAGCGACGATGCTTTGGCGGTGAGTTGGGGCGTACGAGCGTGCGCAGCGCAAACTTGCACACGCACTCACACTGCCAAGGCAAGAGCTGGAGCCAATCTTTTGTGGTGAGGCCTGCGCGGCCAGGAGGAGTGTCTTGGCCGCTGAAATCAGCAGTGGCTAACCCTCGTCGCTCCTACTCTTAAGAGGAAAGAAGACGATTAGCATGAGCGAGTCTCGATCCATGATGTTGCGATCATGTCCTCTCAACTTTGCCGAGACGCCCGCAGCCGAGTGTGAGAGAGCCCTGCAGAACCGTCGACAAGTGGCAAACCCATATCGCGAATCTTGAAAGGCGAGGCTAACCTTAAGCCACAGATTTCCACTTGCGCTGTTACACAATCACATTCAACTGTTTGTCATCACGCGACGCCTTGCTACGACGCGCTCCTGCTGTGTGACGGCTGGTGCGTAAACGACTCGTGACTCAGCCATTGGAAATCTCGCGCTGCGCTGCTCAGCGCTGCCCGGCTCTTCCGCCTCCCAAAGTGCTCACCGCGCAAGATACGAATCCAAGTGCCGATGCATAGTGAGCTTTGGCTCGGCGCTTTCACATCATATCACTCAGTTCTCAGTGCCTAGTATACTGGGAAAAATCACCAGCTCGTCGCTCGTACCAGTCTGTACAGTTCAAACGCGCTAGCCACGCCTGCTGAGCCAAAGCTCTAGCTCGCAGCTCGCAGCGCAGAAGACAAGCCTATCGCCACTTTGTCTGGCTTTCAAGATGCTTCAGCTTTCAGCAAAGACCGCAGCTCGACATTTATCTCAGATACACCCACGAGCAGCGCAAGCAAATCCAAACGCTCAGGCACGAGCAAGCGGATACTGCGAGTAAATCGTGCCACCCGCCTGGTGATCGGAGCTGGAGACCCTGTTTTCAAGAAGCCATGCATAGGCGAGAGCAATGCCGTCGACCAAGGACACAAATCTGTCATGCTGGTGGCGTCTGCTGTACCCATTGAGCAGCACCAAACAGCTATGAACGAGTCTCAGGATGAGCCAATTCTTTCCATCCATTCTATTCCCCTCCAAAGTGGTTGGTGCGAGGCTCTTAAGCACCTGACGGCTGAAATGGAGGAGGTGTTAGAGCAAATAGACGCTCCTGCCACGGCCAAAGACGTGATACATGAGCATCCCCACCGGCTGCAAAAGCCAAGCAGCGACTTGAAGGACGTGAAAGCGGAGGGCGAGGAGGAGGCGAAGGATACTCAGACTCAAGAAGAGAGTGTGGCTTCTGTGCACCATGACGCCTATATCGAGGAGTTGTGGGAGCCTAAAGAAGACGCAAAGAAGCACACGAAAAAGCAGGAGAAGATCAAGGCCCAAGAGGACAAGACGCCGCAGGAGCAAGGCAATCGTGAATTTGTGAAAAAGAAAACCAAGGCTGCCAGTGATCTTGACACACTCAGAGGATGCAGACGCAGAAGGTGAGTGGGTGACGGAGGCGGACGGGACATGGCAGGTAAAGCAGAGCAAAGAAGCGAAGCAGCTTTACAATGCAACGAACACGCCTCCTGCTGCGAAGAAGCAGCCCACTACAAAACCGGCGCTTGAGGTGGCTTCCGCAGCGCAGTCAGAAGGGACGCAGATGGCTTTTACTGAACGCAGCGAGGAAGCCAAAGAATCTTAGTGCGTACGAGCTGAAAGTGGGCAAGAGACGGAATCGACGGCCGGGACATTAGAGGCTAAGAATGTCAGCGAAGAGGTACATCACGAAATGACAGACGCTCCCGAGGTGGTCAACTCCGCCACAGTGGAGCGGGAAGCGAGCGAACCCCAGATTTTCCAAATTAGTCCAGGCGCAGAAGACACCGGAATAGTCGACACCAAAACCTGGGGTACCGCGGATGTGCTGGCTGTCTCCATCAAGAGTATGCACATCACTGGTGCTTGTGATGGCCACAACAGCATTCAGGACACTTGTAAAGAAGACCAAACACGTGGCGAAAGCACAAGTTAGTGTTACCACGCAAGACGAGACCCGGAAGGAGATGTCAGCCGACGCCGAACCAGTCGCCGAGTCGGCTGCAGAGACTTCAGAGCAGATTGAGCATGGAGACGGCCCGACCAACAGTCTGAGCATGACAACGCGCTCCCTTGTTCATCTATTCAGAGGAGAGGAGCCTGAAGATGCCGACTGCACCGATAAGGTTGCTGAGCCCACGATAGACGAGATTCGAGTTGACGTTTTCGGGCTACAAAACACAGACACGGACAGGCCCGAATTCGAAGCTTCAGTCGCACGTGCAGATGAAGCCGAAACGTCTCTGAACCGACTGCGAGGACAACGGCTGGTTCAAGCAACCAGAAGGACGCCAAGTGAAACAAAACCAGAGGCGTTGCGATCGCTCTGGTCTGAGCTGAACATGATGCTTTCCAGATGCACGCAAATGAAGGTGATATGTGAGGCACAGTGCGAGGGTGCGGTTGCATGCATGTGTGTTGGCGCCTAGATTTGTGCAATGAGCCAAGAACTATGTACAAGAGTCACGAGTAGAGATCAGGCAACGGCAAATGGGAATCATGCGAAAGTCAGGGACAAAGATAGAAGTTGTCCGTACGTGTTGAGGTGGGCGGAGTGTCAAACTGCGCATTCACGATTCGCATTCACGATTCGTGATTTTTGCGCATGACACGTTCCGTGACTGACTTTGACGCGTGTGAGACGACAGTTGTGAGTTGGTTGTCACACGATTCTGACACTCACGACTGAGTTTGGGTTGGCTGTGAGTATTGGCTGTGGCCTTGATCATTTGTCGAGCGAAATCGTGAGTGGCGAGAGGAGGCGGGTTGGACGAGCTTACGAGGTATGTGCATGAAAGTCAGTCGTGGCTGGCGGGTAAAAACGCATGGGAAAAACGTGAAGCTCGGGAAGGCTGAACGCAGTCACGGTCGGAGTCACGAGTATGCTTCCCGTCCTGAGCCTGGTTTGGTCATCCATGGCGGGTTTTTATCCGTTGCTGCGCGGTTGACGGAGAATCTGTGAATCACGAATCAGGCAGGTTCGTGCGAGTCTCGTGTCTGTGTCAGGGTCCTGTTGAACAACGCTCAACGCTCACCGTTGCCACACAATCACGAATTGCCTCGATCGCCGCCGCATATACCAGCACCGTCATACAACTGCATACCCTTCCGTGTTCCAGCACCAGCCATGTGGAGTCGCAGAGATTTGCTCCAAGCCAACAGGCTCAGCATACGCTGAGCATGGCGCGTTGTGTCGCACCCAAGCCCGTGAAGCGAAGGTGTCCAGCTCATCGCCTCGTCGTGCTCATGCTTGTTTGCTTCCACACCAGCATCCTCTCAGCACACGCCTTCGCTGTGTGCCGCTCTGCTTGTCTTTATAAGTGGTCACTTGTGCGGTGTATCCATTCCCACTCGCCCCGAAACTTTGTCCGCTCCCTCCTCCACTTACTCTCTCACTCTCTCTTTCATCCATCCCCACTCTAGAAACTCGTCAACATGGTCGCGTTGAGCGTCGACACCCCGTCGCCGCCGCTGATGGCAACAATGCAAACGCCGCTCACCTCACTTCCACCTCCGCCCGTCCAGCCACGCGTGCCACGCACGCCGATTCGCATCATTGTGCTCTGTGACGGCACTGGTCAAGCGCGCAACTGGGTCAAAGCTACGCTCACGACCGCCGCACACCGACGTGGACATCTGCCCGGCCTACACGCATCGCTCGCCTCGCCCGAGGAAGGACACGACGACAGCACCAGCTCCGCAGCCACCGCAACAGCGACTGCAAAGGTTGATCGAGGCGATCTTGTCGATGCAGCTGCGCGCAAACGCAAGAAGAATTGCACCAAGTCGGCCAAAAAGGCAACAGCTGCAGGTGCAAAGCCGTCGCCTGCGGCTGCTTCGGGTGAGTTCTTCACCAACGTCGCACTTCTCGCCAAGTGCATCTCGAACTCGAGCGGTATCGGTGGCGTAAGCCCACCTCAGTCGCCTACCATCGGCAGCAGCGATGCTTCCAGTGTGATGCCCCAGGTGGTCTTCTATCAATCAGGCGTCGGTACGGGCACCGGAAAGATCCGCAACATCTTCGACCAAGGTACCGGCCTGTCTTTGGGCAGCAAGATTCAAGAAGCGTACAGCTTCATCGTTGACAATTACCAACCCGGCGACGAACTCTTCTTGTTTGGCTTTTCCAGAGGAGCCTACACGGCAAGGTGCATCACTGGTTTCATCAACTGGTGCGGTGTGTTGTCCAAGGTCGAGATGACGCACTTTGCCGACATTTGGGCTGCTTATCAACGACGTGATCCGGACGATGTGGCGAGTGAATCGGCTGCAGCAGAGGTGTTGTATGCTGCTACGCAGAAGTACCCTAGCGTGGAGAGCGAAGGTTTGGCGACGAGCACCTACCACTTCAACCTCGCACAGAACAAGAAGCTCGACGAACAGACCCGATGCGACCTCAGAGAGGTGCGACGAAAGGAGCTCGCCGAACGACGCAGACACGTTCAAGTCGTTCCACCACAGATCAAGGTGGTCGGTGTCTGGGACACAGTCTCGGCGCTCGGCTTTCCAGGCATGTTCCAGGACAATTCGATGATTGACTTCTTTGACTTTTACGACCCTGGTCTTGGCAGCAACATTCAGTTCGGCTTCCACGCACTCAGCTTGGAAGAGGACAGAAAGGATTTCCTCCCCACCCTGTGGTACCAGCCCAGCGTCAACGACACACCCAACACTTCCGCCGAACTTGGCGTTCGAGGCAAGCATATGCGATCCAAACAGCTGCTCAAACAGTGTTGGTTCCAAGGCGTTCATACTGACTGTGGTGGTGGATACCAGTTCCATGGCCTGTCGGACATCACCCTGATTTGGATGGTTTCGCAACTCGTTGATCCACAGACGCTTCCGGATGGAAGCACAACGCTTCGACCTCTGTTGAACATCGACATTGCTCTACTAGCAACCGTGCTGGATCGTCGACGAGAATGGGCGATGCAGCTGCCGCACCGTTCGCGACCGACGCTGAATTACCAGCACTACCGAACTTTCCACCAGAGCAAGTTCGATCCGGAGACCATGAAGCGCAGTGTGTGGGAAAACATGGCTGTCACGGGACGAACCAACGAGAGCATCCACGCCTCGGTGGTGCGAGGTGGTCGAATTGATCCCAAGACACATCCGGCGTTCGCCCAAATGCGCGAGGTAGATCCGCAAGCACTGGAAAACATGTGGAAGGAAGCGCAGGATTGGGAGGCGGCTTTGAGGCCGACGGAGAAGCTGCTATATTGGGATAAGAGGGCTCCGTATCCGTGGATCCCAGGTGTGGGTGATGCGTACCTCAACCCGTTGCTGGCTCCGCTCATGATTAGCGGTGGATGGTTCATTCCTGAGTTGGAGGGCAAAGGTGTCAAGGATGTGGTGATCGAACTGGCTGAACAGAGGGTGGCGGCGGCCGAGTCGACTGTCGGCGACGCGCAAGCGCAAAACGACACCACATCTCTGGAAGCCAAAGTTACCTCGACAGTGACGACTACCACTCGAACCACGACACGCACTTCCACAACTCTCACCAAGCCGCTTCCCTACATCCCACTCATCCCGGCCAAAGAGCTCGGCGAAAACCCGATCGACCCACAAGCACATCCTCACCTGTACACGTTCTGGTCGCACCTCTACACGGTCTCGCGCCTCCCGAATGCGCTCATCACGTACCTGTGCAACTTTTCCTTCATCAGCAACGCCAATCTCAGACCGACCCAGCTACAGGATTGGTTGTGGGCGCTCGGCGATAAGCTCGGAGGCTACGATGATGCACTCAAGACCCAAGCGCTGTTGGCAGGCTTGCCCAAGCGTGCCAAGAAAGACGCACAGCCTAAGGATGGTAAGCTCGCTAAGAAGCCGAAAGTGGATGTCCCGGAGACCTTCTAGACCGTCTTCATTGTTCACAGGTAGCAGCGTGCATCGATCCGGCTCGGCGGCTTGAAGTGACACAAACACACGCTCATACGTGATGTATCTTGGTAACCCAATTTGATCATTCATTTTTCCGTTTTCATACACTCGCGCATAGCGTGAGTCGTCGTGCGTGGTTGAGCATTCGTGATTCAATGTTTGACCACGAGATGTATGTCCTGTGGAAACGAATCGTCACCCAATCAGGAACGACAACCCGCTGGTCTCCTCTTTCGATCGTTGTGAGCAATGTCAGCCAGTCGCTGGAGACGTACAAGCAAGTATGCATGGTATGACCTGTTCCAGTAGCTGCTCGTCCAGGCTCAAACGCGCAGAGAACTCAAGAAAAATAAACAAGCACACACTCACGCACACAAACGAGACTCAGCAGCTTCGGCTTGTTCAAAACAAAGCATCTACAACTTCGTGTGGGCGTTTAATTTCACACCACACTCAGCGGCAGGTCTCGGACCCCAGTCTGTCCTGATAACTATTACGATTCACCTCGACGGTTGGCTTGACGAAACAGCTTGCAAACCGAATCATAGATCTCGATCTACCAGATCGTCATCTTGCTCGTCATCAGCAGGGGCGAGATCCTGAGCGTTCGAATTGTCGTCTGCAGTAATGTGCTCGTCTGAATCGTCCTGTTGGTCGCTCAGTTCAAAGTCCTCGCTGTGCACGCTTTCCGCTTCTTCGCTGTCTTCCTCTTCCCCTTCCTCCTCCTCGTCGGTGAAAATCTCTTGGTCTTCCTGCTCGTCGCTCTCTTCGTCATCATCGTCGTCGTCTTCCTGTTCGTCGCCGATGTCGTCAAATGAAATGAAGTCCTTCTGCTGCGTGAACGCTTTTGCCTTTCGGCGCTTCGTCCTACGGCTTTCGTTGATGTTGGCAAAATTGACCTGCTCATCCTCGTCCTCATCGTCAGGAAGGATCGGCTGATCGTCGTCCAGTTCCGTCTGCATCAATGGACGCTTGCGTTTTGTTCCGCCCAGAGCGTGTTCAGCATGCTCGTGTGATAAATCCGCCTGCGCCTCCTCGGCAGCCGCATCGTCTCGCACAAACAGATCGTCATCCTGCACCCCTCCTTGCGTCGCCTCCACACCGTTCGCCGAAACGTTACTTTCCGGTCGACTCGCCCTGATGACGTGTACCAACTTGCATCCTTTCCTCTCACACTTGCCTTTCTCCACGAACTCCGGACATTCGTACGTATGCCTTTGCTCGCAGTCCTTGCCCCGGCCGCACCAACCGTAGTCGCTGAAATCACGACAAATGTTGGTTTTGACTCCATCCTTGAGATCCGCATGTGTATACAGACAGTCTGCGCCGTTTCGACAATTTCTGGAGCGCAAGTAGTGTACACAGTGCGGTACCCTCTCTGCTCTTGGTGTATGCGACAACGGACAGGTTCCCTTGGGCAACGTGCACCCCGTCGGTCGAAGCACCTTTGGACACAAAGCGATCTTGCTGGAATCGTGAAGATATGGACACGATAGCCCACGCTTACACTGTCCTGTCTTGTTGAAAAACGTACACAATGTGCGTGCCTTGCTAACATCGAGTCTCCTCGAAACTCCTGGCTTGCGTGATGAGTTGCGCGTGGCTTGCATCGCCGAAATCTGGCCGACCATCTTGTCGAGACGCCCCATTTTGGCTTGCGCTTCCCGTTGCGCTTTCCGCTTGGCGAGCAGATCGGCTGATATGAGGTTGCCACGTTTGGTGCGGATATAGTCTTGACCGTTGATGCTGGTCTTCAGCGGCACTGCTGTGGAGCACTCGTTGGCGGTGGAGGTGTAAGGTGTCTGGTTCTGCGCGTCGTCGGGGTTGGAGAAAGGTTGAACCGCTTTTTTTACGAGCTTGGTGCCTGACGGATCAAACTCGAAGACAACACCGTCAATGACCACTTCACCCATGTTATCGCCCCGACGGACCGAAGACGACGGCTTTATGGGTTTGGCTCGGACCGTTTTTCTGCCTGTAGAATTGGATGAAGATGCCGCAGCTTTCGCTTCTGCCTTTGCCTTGCGCGTTGCTTCCATTGCTGCTAAGCGTGCAGGTTCTGTACGCTGGAATGTAGATGTGCTGACAAGGCTCATGTTGTGCGTTGACTTGCGCTTGATCCAGCCTTCTGATGTTCCCGGCATGGATGACTTTGTGCTGCTAGTGGCTGTCGAGGCCGCCGCTGGTTTCCCAACAACCGTCGAGTCCATAGAATTGGCATTTTCGGTCGAAGCTGCGGCACCTGGTGCTGCTCCCTGCATTGCTCCTTTGTGGTTCGAGTCGTTGAGGATCAATGTGCGATTCCGTTGCGCGATCGCTACCGCACCGCGACCTCTACCTCTGGCTGCATTGGCACTTGCGTAGAATCCACCTCGCCCTCGCACATATGTGCCACGATAGGGTGGACTACCAGCACCCCGATAGTACCCGCGCCCTCTTGGTGTGTATCCTTCTGGATACGACGGATATGGTTGGTGATGTTGTTGTTGCTTGTGCGTTTGGATCACGCCCGAAAGCTTGGCGATCTCAGCCTTGAGAAGCTCTTCTTCGCTCGTGGAAGTCATCGTGACTGCACGTCAAATCTCGCGGTGAAGAGCTGAATGGCCGCGATAATGTTGATGAGAGCAACGAAGAGAGTGGCCAGAACATCAACGCAAAATTGTTGTTCCGAAACGAAACACAGCACACCACCACATTCGTGATTTGCCGAATTCCGCGCTCTCGAATCCTCCACAAGCACACGACTCAGCATCTCTCGCAACTTGAGAAAGAAACATCCGGATCATAAGAGCAACCGCAACCAAATCCACACACAATATGGGTGAAAAAATTGAGGACTCAAAAAAGAAATTGTGGAGACTGCATGAGTCGAACACGCGACCTTTCGCAAGTTAGCTGAATGCTAAGCGAACGCTCTACCAACTGAGCTAAACCCCCATCTTGCATTAACATGAGAATTATTACATATCTATACACTTCAGTGCTTATCTCGGATATTAAGGTTAATCGTTGACTCGTCTTGGGCGCAACGTGCAAGGGATACAGAGTTCTGCTCTGGAAAAAGTTACCGACGAGATCACAGACAAGTTCATGCAGTGTTGTCACCGAACTGTTACCACGACACCAGAGCAACGAGCCAAAGGTGTGCGTGAAGCATGATCGCTGATCGATGCCTCCACCGTAAGACGTGTAATTGGCAACGGGCTTATAGGCGTGCGCCACGCTGTTCAATTGATTCGAGACGCTCACTTCCCAAAGCTTGTCGACAGAATATGAAATTGATTGGGTTACGTGGTCAAGGGGGCTCCGCAAGGAGTTACCGTTGAAGCAAGGGAAATGGGACGGTTTGTATCCGACCAAATCGTTAATGGTCGGCGCTTTCGCCGAGATAGCAAGCACACATTCACGCTTGCTGTGCAGGTGCATAGAGGGCTGAAGGCGAGTCGAACCATCTGAGAGAGTGAGGTCAAACCAAACTCGGAGGCTCATCCGATGCCGCCGACTGGACTGAGAACTGAGTCCTGATATCTGTGATTCACGATATTGCCAGTTTTGGGAAGGGCTGAGCGATTTCAAAGTCAGATTTCCCCATGAAGAAAGACGGGTTCGTGCACAAAGGCAGGTCGTTTCTTTCGGAACATGGTTCGTGAGAAGTGTGTCTCTTTGAAGCAAGGATAGCAACATGAGCAGACTGTCATGAATAACAACCACAATCGGGAACGAGCAAACAGTCATGAGTGTGAATCGATCAAGCAAACGATTGCGCCGTTTGCGACGAGTTGGGGTGGAGGTAAGTTGTTTCAAGCACGGTTTGCTCATTTGAAATGTAGCCAACAAGCAAGTGTGTGAGGTTAAGTTAACTGTAAGCGAAGCGAGAACAGCCGTATCCTTTTTTCCCGCTCTCTCTCCGCAGTTCCTTCAGCAGTCATGAGTCGGACATGTGCGAAGAAGGAAGACCCGAAGAAGCACGAAGCAGGTTCGTAGATCATGGGTTCATTTTATTTAATTACTTAACTAGTTTCTTTTCTCCGTTGCCACGAAATATCACGAACAACCAAGGCTAACTTTGACTTATTCTATCGTGTGTGGGTTGCTCACCCAAGAAATCAGGCGTTGTTCGCTTATCGGCAGTAGCTCCATTTTGCCGTTGCCGCTCCCACGCTTTTTGCGCGTCTTCGCTTGCGCGCGTCCTCTGCGAAAGGGTTAGCATGTCAGCTGTCGCAGATTGACGCAGGCCTGCAACACTCACCGTATCCCGCTCGCCAGTCGCACAACCCAGGTTAACCGACGGCCTCTCCAATCACTCGGAGCGCCGCCGATCAACACCGCGCAATACATTCCAAAAGCTCATCCCGTTCCCTTGCCTCAACAAGTCTCTGCCTCATTTCTTAATCAAGCTCTGATTTTGATTCTCCATCCCCCGCCAAGACACACTGGAGGCTTGTCTTTCCGTAAACGACCACCGATACCACCGACCCTACACGCCCTGTATCGACCCGTAGACGACTACCGACACCACCGATACTGCACAACTGCATTTGCATCTGACAAAGCTGCCTCCTTAAACGTTTTGTCAGTCGAGCTTCCGATCTTGACAGAGAATAAAAACACCGGTCCGACGCACCTGCAAGTTGTTGCTTGATCTCATTTACCCTGGTCCCACCGTCGTCTGCAGCGAAACCCCCACATAAGTTACCAAAGATCGCCCATCCTTTATCCTTATAAGTTTTGTGCTTGTCAACTCGGCTACCAGCATCTGTCGTCTTCGTCCTCACTTGCAAGCAACGCTGGAAGGAAAGATTACTCCCTCGTTTATCCCCAACTTCTTCTTGTCTTCTGCCCATACCTAACATCCGCCTCTCACCTTCCCTATTATGGCTGACGAGAAAGCATTTGATGCCACTTCCAGCAGCTCATCTGGACCCAAGCCAGGTGTGCTCAGCAGCCATGAAGGCTCTCATGTCCACACAACCACCTTGGCAAAGGTACTCACGGTCCAACGTTCGTCCAATCCGCTCAAGCGCACTTACAGTCTACCTATCGTTCAGGTTGCTCTCGTTGGACTGGTATGCTTCCTCACAAGTGGTCTTTACAACGCTCTTTCTGGAATCGGAGGTGGAGGCCAAGTCAACTCTGACGCATCCAACAAGGCGGCTGTGGCTTTGTACTCGACCTTCTCGGTGGTATCCTTCTTTGCCGGTACGATCCACAACAAGCTTGGATCGCGCGTGACGCTTGGTCTGGGTGCACTTGGCTACTGTCTGTACGTCGGAGCGTTCCTTTCGTACAACATCAACCAAAACCAGGGGTTTGTCATTGCTGCTGGTGCCATCCTCGGTGTCTGTGCTTCGCTACTTTGGACGGCACAGGGAGCACTCATGCTCGCTTATCCCACTGAATCACAAAAAGGTCGCTTCATCAGTGTCTTTTGGGTCATCTTCAACTTGGGCGCCGTCCTTGGTTCGGCCATTCAACTCGGTCTCACCTACAACTCGACGGGAAACACGGTCTCCAACGGCGTCTATGCTGCGTTTATCGTGCTTACCGGTCTCGGCTCGCTTGCCGCCGCGGTGCTCATGGATCCTGCCAAGGTTATCCGAGATGATGGCACGCGCGTTCTGGTTCCGAGCCAGACCACCTGGGCTAAGGAACTTCAAGGCCTCTTTGTGCTTCTTCGATCCGATCCGTGGGTGGTCATGCTGTTCCCAATGTTTCTTGCCTCGAACTGGTTCTACACCTGGCAGTTCAACGACTACAATGGTGTCCTCTTTACGCTCCGAACCCGCTCTCTCAACAACCTGCTCTACTGGCTCAGTCAGATGGCGGGTAGCTTAGCTTTCGGTCTGATTCTTGACAGCAAGCGAATGTCGCGAAGGTCGCGTGCTTGGATTGGATGGAGCATCGTTCTCATCTTCACATGGGCTGTCTGGGGCGGATCGTACGAAGTACAAAAGACGTATAGCCGGGCCAGTGTAGCTGATGAGACGGAGCGCATCGATTTTAGTGACTCGAGCAAGTACGTGGGCTATTGCTTCCTCTACATCTTCTCAGGCATGCTCGACGCCATCTGGCAGAACCTGGCCTATTGGCTAATGGGCGCGTGCTCCAACGACCTTTCCAAGCTGGGCTACCTGGCCGGATTCTACAAGTCGATTCAGTCAGCTGGCGCAGCAGGTGCATTTGGGATGGATAAGGACAAGCATCCCTTCATGACCAACCTCGCTGTGACGTGGGGTCTCTGTGCTGTCGGCTTGCTCTTCGTTATCCCGGTCATTGCTTTGCGTGTCAAGGAGCACACCGATCCGCTTGAAGAGGTGACTGTGCCTGGCCGAGCTGAAGAAATTGCTGCTGTCGAAGAGTTTGCCCACGCTAATGCCGGCGACAAGCACATTTGATCCCAGATGTACCCTGCTCCTTGGTCCCAGATGCAATCTGCTCCTTGGATCTC
The DNA here is from genome assembly GCF_000328475.2 of Mycosarcoma maydis. Taxonomy (NCBI): domain Eukaryota; kingdom Fungi; phylum Basidiomycota; class Ustilaginomycetes; order Ustilaginales; genus Mycosarcoma; species Mycosarcoma maydis. Next base: position 274,816 of record NC_026496.1, read on the forward strand.
TGTCTGTATTGTATTTTATCCATTGCCTGGTTACCGTGCAAACTTTGTGATTGTCTGCCTCATACACCTGCTCCGAAGCGATGCTGATTCCAGCGACAGCGACACGTGAGCTGCAGTCCAAACGAGAGCCACGAGCTTCTTTTGCGTGAACGTATTGTGTACCAACTTGTCAATCATCTCTGAAATTTGGCCGCGCAACGTCAGATTTGACAAGGACCCTTGCCGCTGAAAACAACTGCTTACACCTGCACATCTCACGCAATTCGTGATTCGAGCGTCGGAAGAAATAGCTCCGCCCTTCATAAACTGGCCAAAGCGTTTATCACCGGCATCGGCCAATTGCATTGCCGCATTCACAAACACCCGCGCCCATGCTTTGCAAAATTGGGCGCAGCAAAATGAAGTGGTTCAAGCAGCGTAAGCGCGTCGTGATACTCCATTAAGTGTCTTCAGAAATGGCATCGGGACAGCCGAACAGGATCGCGCACAGCGTTGAAGCGGGACGTGCGGTGCTCGTGCATGCGAAACGAGCGTAATGAATTCAGACGAGCACCGCTTGGACTACGGAGAAGCCGAGATAATAGTCTCCCACTGCCTTCCTTCCCACCACCATCCGCAATTTGCTCGCTCACCTTGCCACGAGGTACTCAGGTCAACGCGACCTACTTTCCCACGCCTCGTCGAACATGTCGTTCGACATCGATAAGTCGCAGGCCGAGGCTGTGCTACCCGGCTATGCCCCGTCGGGATCGACCCGCAAGCGTCGTTTAGCGCTCACCCCGCGATCCTGTCTCCTCTCACTCCTGAGCTTTATCGCCCTCGTGTACTATCTTGGCATCTTCACCACCTACAGCACCACTCAACACCACATCTACCAGCCTTCGCCTCACCCGCACATCCAGTCCCTCTTTGCTGCTTCCCTCGCCAAGTGTGATGCAATCTCTGCACCTGTTGGCCCTCCTGCAGATTTCCACAAGCGAACCCGCTCCGACCGAGCAGAATCCGATCTTCAGGATGTAGTCATTCGCAACGCGACGCTTTGGACCGGTAACGATCAAGGCCACGAGGTGCTATCTGGATATGATGTCTTGCTATCCCAAGGTATTATCAAGCGTATCGCTCGTACAAAGAAGAATGAGTTTCTTTGGAACGGGGCAAATGTAGACAAAGTCAAGGTCATCGATGCTGCGGGTCGATGGGTAACCCCTGGTCTCGTCGACATGCATGTGCATCTGTCTGTTGGAGCTCTTCCCGCACTCCCCGGTCATGACGACATTAACAGCATCGGCAAGAACACCAACCCTTATCTTCGCACCATCGATGGCATGAATCAGCACGATGCTTCTTTCCACAAGTCTCTTGCCGGGGGTATCACCACTGGTCTTGTCCTGCCCGGTTCAGCCAACTCGATAGGTGGTCAGGCTTTCCCCATCAAGTACCGCCAGCCTTCCTCACATCTCCCTCAAGACCGGATTATCGAGCCGCCTACATCGCTTGCCCATCTTGGCCAGGGCAAGGGTGGCTCGGCTTCTGAGCACTCAGCTATTGAGCCCAACATTGAGACCGGACTCCACCGCAATGATAGCAGCTCCAGCTGGCGCTACATGAAGATGGCTTGTGGTGAAAACGCTCGCCGCATCTACAAGATGACTCGGTTTGATGAAGCATGGGACTTCCGACGCACCTTTTCCGCCGCTAGAGATCTCAAAAACAAGCAAGACGCTTTTTGCGACAGCGCCAAATCTTTCGCCTCTCTTCACGGTCCCAACTCCTCTCCTTCCACGCTGGCAGATGCCGAATTTCCGGATGACCTCGAACTCGAAGCAGTAGTTGCTCTCCTTCGTGGAAAAGTCAAGCTCAATACCCACTGCTACACCCAGGTCGATTTCGAAGCCTTTGTGCGTCACTCAAATGAGTTCCAGTTCCCTGTTGCCGCTTTCCACCACGCACACGAGTCCTACCTTGTACCAGATCTGCTCAAGCAGACATACGGAAATGTCACCCCAGCAATCGCCATCTTCAGCACCAACGCCAATTACAAGCTCGAAGCGTACTTTGGCACTCCTTTCACCGGCGCCATTCTTGCATCGCAGAACATCACACCCATTTACAAGTCAGATCACCCAGTGACGGACTCGAGACGCATCTTGAATCAGGCCGCACAAGCGCATCACTTTGGTCTGAACGAGGTCGACGCAATGAGGAGTGTCATTTCGGCTCCGGCGGAGAGGTTGGGTTTGCATCATAGACTAGGGTACATTCGGCAAGGGTGGGATGCGGATGTAGTGGTTTGGAATACGCATCCGTTGAGGATGGGCGCAACCCCGGTCGAAGTTGTGATCGATGGTGTGCCGCAGCTTGGACCAAATGCCCCTGTGCCCAGCCCTGACCTGCCGCAAGCCGAGGTGGACGCCCGAATCGAAAAGTACAGACCATCTTGGCCAGCACCCGCTGCTCCTAGAGCAGGAAACTTCAGCTTTGACATCGAGCAGGTGAGGAAATCCTACGACGAGATCATCACCTTCGAATCACTTGCTTTCCCCTCTGCGAAGCGGGCCTCGACAAATTGTACGGTTTTCACCAACCTCAGCCAACGATTCATCCGCCACAGCGGCACCGCTCGCATCTCAGAAGAGGCGTTTCCCTCTTCCGGAACTATCGTTGTCGCCGACGGAAAGATTTTGTGTAGTGGGCAAACGTGCAGCGCCTCCGTGTGCCCTTCATCCGTCGTGCACAGCATCGATACACGTGGCGGAGTCGTGCTTCCCGGCCTTACGTCGTTTGGGTCCAACCTCGGCCTCACCGATATCGTTTCTGAACCAGACGCATCCGATGGCTACACCCTGGACCCACTTACTTCGTCCAACGCCATCCCGCAGACTGCTGAATACCTTCGTTCCTGGCCCACCGCACGTGCGGTGGATGGGCTTCAGTGGGGAGGACACGACCTGACCCGAGCACGCGCATCCGGTGTTACTAAGGCCATCGTTTTCCCGCAGAGCGATACGTTTTTCTCTGGCATCTCGGTCAAGTTTGATACGGGTGCCGAGAATGTCTTGTCCAAAGGGGCGGTCGAGGTGGAAGAAGTGGCAGCACATGTGACGCTGGTGCACAATCGCGACGGACCGAGCATTTCAGAGCAGCTTGGGCTGCTCCGACAACTGCTCACCACTTCGCCCTCTCAGGAACCTTGGAGCTCGTCCGGCCTACATGTATGGGAGCGTGTTGCCAAGGGTCAACTACCGCTGGTTGTGACAGCTTTGAGAGCCGACCACATTTCACAAGTCCTCCGATTGATCGACTCCTTCCCCTCGGTCAAATTGGTCATCTCTGGTGCGGCGGAAGGCCACCTTATCGCACACGAACTAGCCAAGCGAAAAGTGCCCGTGCTGCTGATCCCTCAAACTTGGCCTCGAACATGGGACGAGTTGCGCGGACTCAGCGGTCCCCCACTCACCCGCGAGACCACGCTCTCGAGCTTGATCAAGGCTGGTGTGAAAGTCGCATTGAAGATCGAGGAGGGCTGGATGGCAAGCAACTTGCTCTGGGACGCTACCAGGGCTGCACTCGAGACCAACGGGCTGCTCAGCAAAAAGGATGTGCTGCAGTTGGTCACTAGTGGTATCGACCATGTATTGGGCATCGAGAGTGGAGATGAACAGGAGGAATTTGTGGTGTACGATGGAAATCCGTTCGAGTACGGTGCTAAGGTGCTCGCTGTTCACTCGAAGCGCGGGACCGAAGTCGTGGAAGTGTAGAGTAGGGGATTCACTACACGCCATCACAATTCAGCACGACCCGTGAATCATCATCATTAACGTTATTGCGAAACAATCGAATGCATCTAGCCTCAATCAATTCACAGCTGATCGTATGACCAGTCCATGAACGCTTTTGCTCTAGGAAAAGTGATGTTGAAAATAGGATGGGTTGCGTTCACCTTATTGCTCTGAGAACCATGCGTACCCTCTGTTGCTTCGACCACGATTTCGTCCCTCGCCGAGAGCGTCCATGCCAGCATGGTCGCGTATACCTTTTTGTTCCATCCACCATCTTGCTGCTCTTGCTCCCGTTTGTAATGCTGGGATAAAAATTTTGATGTCTCAATGCTGAGTCGAACAGAATGCTGGGAAAGACTGAGTCCAGAAAGGTTGTAACACGTGTGATACGCGTCGGGTCGCTTGCCTGGCTTGTCGCGGAGTCCACCGCCATCGGAAGCTGTCCGCTGCGCAGCGACGAGAATGTATTCTTGCAGACCAACACGGTCGAACAGCGTCAGCGGAGAGAGGTCTTCGATGTCGACAGCAGTAGCGTCGTTGCTGTCATATCCACAGTCGTTAGCCACACCAGCATCAAGGCTTGGCTCAGTCCTCCACGATCCACTGCTGTTGCTGCTACTTGACGATGGAGCAAGGATGACCGGTGTTGCTGGCACGGTGAGCATCCCGTTCCAGTCGTGGACCTCGACAGCGCTGCTAGTGGCTGCAGATGAGGAGGGGCGAGCTTGCTCGATAAGGTCAGCTTCGATCATAGCCGAGAGGATGGTGAAGAGTCCACCTCCCGAAAACCAGCCATAGCAGCCATCAACGAGCTTGTTGGTACGTCCGCGAAAGCCGCAACCCTCGAATGGGATTCCCTGCTGTGCAGTGGCCCAGCGAATAAGAGCATCGCGATCGAGCTGAGCAGTTGGTTCATGAGAGGACGACACTACTTTAAAGTCCGCAGACGAAGATGCTGCTGTAGTCGAACCACCAAGGCTGGAGTCAAGTAATGAAAGCGATAGGGAGCTTGCTGCCGCACAGTATGTATATCCGCCATGTGCTTCTCCCAGCGGAGGGCGAGCAACGTCCTGAGAAACGCGCAAAATGTCATCGTCCGCGGAGGCTTGATATGTTGGTTGGCTTGCGGCTGCAATTCCGCCCTCGTACGTCTGACAGCTCGCGATGAAGGGAGCCATGCCGTCAAAAAGTTTCGGGGTCGAGATGCCGAGAAGAGTGGTGATGCAGATGACGCAATATCCCGCTCGCACGTCCACCTCGCCATTGACGTGCACCAAGAAGCTTCCGTCTGGCTGCTTCAGGCTCGATATCCAATTATACATCGTTGTGCGATCAATCGCGTCCCACCCACCATGGCCCACTTCGACCGACTTGCCATCGGCGACGTGCTCTGCTGTGGGGGCAGGACCTGGACCGCCAATGATGGCGAGCGCTGAAACAGCTGCGTACGTGGCCATCAGGTGGGCGATCTGATCTGGCCCTCCGCCGAACCCACCCGAGCCTTTGTTCTGAAACGAGAGCAGCGTCGCAATGGCCCTGGCGCGGCCTTTTGGATCGAGCGATACAGAGAGAAGATCGTAGGAGTGCAGAATCCAGTACAGCAGCCAAGAGCGATTCGTATCGAAAGCGGTGTAAGCGCCAGGGAGTGGTTCGAGCAGCTTAGTGAGGAAGGAGATATGTGCCTGCCTCTCGAGCAACAGCGTTGGCTTTGATAACGCCTTTGCGTGTGAGGATGCTTCGGCACGTTGCTGATCTTGCTCAGCTGGTGAGAGCCAGGGGTTGATGATGGCACTGTTGCTGCTGCCTGCTTTGGCAAAGTCGAACTTTGAAGGGCGAAGCCGAGAGAAGAGAGCATTGATTGCTTCTTCTGTTTCGAGCTGATCATCAGATGTCTGAGTAAAGACATTGTCGAGGGGCATCGGCCATGCCGCTGCCTTGATTGCTGGCATTTGGACACGTAGCGAGGGTCGATAGGCACAAGCACGGCCCAAAGAAAGAGTCGGTCGGTGCGACGTGAGGAGATGTGATGCGAAGCGTGAAATAGGAAGCAAACACCCCCGAGGTTTTTATGCCTTGTGCTCCTTGCGGCTAAGGAGCACGCGGGACGGTTGCAGAGAGTTAGTGCACAGAAATGGCGCCTCTTGCTTTCCCGTGACGACGGTTCACCTCTGCATACAATCGACGGGTGAACGTAGCAGAGAAGAACAAAGGGAAGCACAGTTGCAGTTGCACGTGGGAAGAACCACCAAATCACAGGTCAGGGTCCCTTTGATGTTGTTCCTTCTGTTCACAGGCTTGAATCAAAGGAAATGAATGATTCATGATTGGCAGGGTGGAGGAAATTCACCGTCTGGATCGGGACAGCCCGATCAGGATAGGAATTGAATGCAGAACAACACTTATTTATTTTAAAAATAAATAAATGCGGTCGGTCAGCTTTCACTGACAAGATCAACAGTCAAGCCACGAGTCTTTTCGGGAGGAAAAAATCACACATAATCGTGATTCCTGATTGTGACAAAAACCGTTCGAAGACGGTCACGGGTGGGGGATAAAAAAAAACTCCCCAACCGAGCACGGAGCTGTCCAAAAAAAAACCCAATCAAAAGCTTAGCCCTGCACGCTTGATGTTGCACTGTGACCCCACCAAGACATCAATCATTCTACCAAGTCGGCGCCATCTGACCCGAAGAAGCCTGCGTCTTGCGACTCGAGCTCCAGCTCTGCCTCTCGGACCGTTCCCGATCACAGCCAGGTACGTCTCGACGTAGCTGTCGTTGCCTCGAACACGACAGGCCTGGAGTCGAGTCAGCAGCGTGAGTCGAGTCGAAAGGCGCTCACTGGTCACTCTGCCTTCGAATCTCCCCCGCCATGCTACCCACCAAGCCCCAGCAGATCAAGACAGCGCTCCTGTCAATATCTTCGCTCTATGTCGCAGGCTGGGGTATCTACTATCTCGCGCAAGAGACGATACGCAGACGAGAGCTTGCATCGCGCAAACGCAAGTATCCTCTGCGAGCACCACTACTTCCGCCGCACGCCATTTCTGCTGGTGTGCGTGTGGCAGAGCGTGTAGGCGTACTCGCGCACACAAATCCGAAAGGCCCCTCGACCAATGACAGTGTGGATCGAACCGCGGTGCAACAGATCCTCAAACAGCGGGGTCTCGGAGATGACGCTAGTAGCCCAGAGGCCGATGTGATTTCGCCAACACGAGGTCCCTCGTGGTATGGAGGCGCTACAGATACAGAAGTACTCAGAATTCATCGTCGATTCTCTTCGTTCAAGGTGCTCGGACGATACGCCAACGTCGTTCCAGAATGGCGCGAGCAAGGTGCTTGGGAATGGGTTGTATGGAAGCTCTGCTACAGCTTGTTCTACAAGCCGCGCATCTGGTGGGACGGCGGCTTCAAAGCTGACCAAAAGACACAAGAGGGTCGACAAAAGGTCGAAATGCTTCTTCCAGTCGAGAAAATCAACTGGAATGCCCTCTTTGCCCCTTCTACAACCAGCTCGGCCAGCTCGACTGAACCCGAAGGCTCAACAGCAGTCGCGGTTCGCGATCCTGCGCAATCTTCGTTCACCTGGATTGGGCAATCGACGTGCTTGATTCAGCTCGATGGTGTCACCATTCTCACAGATCCTGTCTTTGGCCAACAGCCTGTCGCTAGTGTCTTCAGCCCAACACGCATGCGCCCGATGCCATGCAGTATCCATGAGCTCCTTGCCAATGCTGCCATCGATGTTGTTTTACTCACCCACAATCACTTTGACCATCTCGACATCAATGTGTTGCCTCTCATACCAAAATACACAACCTTTGTCGTTCCTGTCGGGCTCACTCCTCTCCTGCAACAGCACGGCGTGGAAGCTGAGCGCATCCTGGAGCTCGACTGGTGGCAACAGAAAAAACTGTCTCTTTCGATCCGAGTGGCATCCAAAGGCAAGGATACAGGCCCCTATACAACCAAGCATCGACGGTGCTTTGATGTCACGGCCGTACCAGCCAGCCACTGGAGTGCTAGGACGCCACTCGACACCAACACGACACTTTGGAATTCGTACGCGGTCCGTGTACGTACAGACGATCAAGCGTCCACTGCTTACCGCTCTCGCTCGCCAACTTCTGCGTCCGAAGCTCGTTCCCTCTTCTTCTGTGGAGACACGGGATACTCCCCTTCGCTTTTCACCGCCATCGGTCGCGCTCTCGGACCGTTCGATGTGGCCTGTCTGCCTATCGGCTCGTACGAGCCTCGTTGGCATATGCAGATTCAACATATGCATGTAATCGAATCGGTTCAAGTGACCCGCGATATCGGAAGCAAGCGTGCCTTTGCTATGCATTGGGGAACGTGGTCCATGTCGGATGAGACCTGGGACGATCCCTATTGGCAACTGCACAAAGAAATCCAGCAGACCTCGGATGATCCGGAACGTCTGCTTGCTGTTCCCTTTGGTAAGACGTTCTGGCTCTAGATTGGATAAAGCAAGACGATAAGGGCAGCTGCCTCTGGTTCCTCGCCCATACCGCAATCGTCACCTCCCAACCCACCAATCGGCATACATGGTTTTGCCCTCCTAATCCTTTCCTTTGCCAATGTACAATACGCAAATTTCACATAGACATTTTAACAGTCACTGAGTACGGGTTGGAGGAAGGCACCGATTCGACTTCGACGGATTCACGGCACGACGATACTATTAAGGTGTCCCATGATGTCTGACTTACCGAGTGGACAATAGTGCTGTCACGTCCGAGTTAACTTAAGCGAAGTCGATGCGACTTAGTCTGAGTGTAACTTTACCACGCAAGGTTAACGCAGTAAAGGAGAAATTCTTTGGTTTGGCATACTGTACAAACAGTCACAAGTGTGCGAGTGCGACTTCATGCCTCTCAATTTACGCTCTCCTGGGCTTCAGAGATTCAAGCGCTGAAGTATTATTATCAACCAACAAAGCTCAAACGTAATGCACTCATGCCTCGACCTTGCTCACTCGGAGCATCCGTGGTGTATAAATGTTTCGTGGCAAGTAAAACCCCGCTCGTCAAGGACATGAACGGCTACAACGCGCCAAAAAGGAACATTCAGCGGAGAAGTGACAAAGCTTGGCAGGACGCAGTTTTGAAAACACGTCTTAACGGGTATGGAGGGCTATCAGCGGCAAGCCTATTCGGAATTGAATGTGGACGCACTTGCCCTAGCGTTGTCGAGCAGCTCAGGGTACGGAGCTCTGCAAGGTTCGACTCATCTAACCGCGAAGTGGGTTGCTGCTTTCGCTTCCACATAACTTACCCGAGCTGACTTTTCGGCATATCGGATAAAAAAAAGCAATTAAAGAAACGGAAAAAAGTCGTGGTCAAAGAGCACTTTTGTGCGTGGACGTACTGTACCTTACTCGTGACAGGGGATTTTGCTTGGACAACTCTCACCTGGTAGAAACAGTAGAAACAGTCGAGATAATCGTGTACTGTATGTCTTAACACGACCACAACGTCTTCGTGCTTCACGCTTCACGCTTTTCAGAGCATAGTCCGTGTGGAGCACCGCTGCCAACTTTGCAAGTTAGTACGACTCGCATTTTATAATTGGATAAGCGATTGATAGGAAGCTGGGAAATCTGTGTCTTTTCGTAAGCTGGCATCGTCGTACCATGCACAGGCAGGCAAAGACATGAAAGAATTCTCTGTTCTCTCTTGAGAGTTTCCGCTGGAGTTCATGCCAAGTCCCAGATACCGTACGCGTCGCCACATCATGTCCTGCGCTCTTTCACACCATAGCAGCCAGCCAATGTGTAGTCGAGGTTTCAGCTTTAGCACGCTATCTGGTCTCCAGTTACGTGCCGCTCTGAATTGCACTGTTCACACGCCATGCATTCGCAAGGTACGCATCTGCATTGAAAAGGGTGTCAAGCTGGGATTGGCCGCAATCCCGGGACGGAGCAATGCGCAGTTACAGCACAAATACGCGGACCTGCCTTGGTGGAATGTGTACAAGACTGTGAGAGCATCGCAACCCCGGGCCTATGCGAGACGCGGCAAAATACTGTAGGTTGCGGACAATCAAAACTGATGTGGCGGGCGATAGATTGACCTGAATGAAACCTCAAGTGTACGTGTGTCAGCACCCAGGTATCATTCTGCTTCGCCTCGAGGAAAGCAGGATGGAAAATCAAGGCTCCACGTTACCTTACTGTCATGTATCTGTTCGACCCTCTTGGCTGTGTGCTGATGGGTTTTCCACCGATAGGTGATTTTGTCAAGCGAGATCGTTGTCCGCGTTGCCGCAGTGCAAAAATGTTAGTTTTTTGTTCGTCCCTCTTCGACCATTTGGTATCGGATCCGAACGACTCACCCAAACCGCTCGGACTTGCTCGTGCTTTTCTGTTCTCGCTTAGCAGCCCGATCCGGTAATTTCTGCCAAGTACTGTGGATCTCGCATGCCTGTCGCCAAACCGCAAATTCGTCGTCAAAAGCCCGTCGGCCTGTAGCATCTATATCCGCGGGAGCGCAAAATCGTACGCCGGAACAAACATGAATGAGCATCTTCTTGACGGACCGCGGATGGAGTAAGTGCTCTGAGATAGTGTTTAGTTATCCGATCGAAGCGCGAAAGTCTCTGTAAGTCGTCAGTTTAATGCATTACCAAGATTCAACCCCGGCATCGTCTTTGCCATGGATGCGCGCAGTCTGAGATTCCGGCGCGTGAATTTGGCATCACTAGGGTGTCTGCATTCATTATTATCGTATAATTTTCGCGCGTACTTGATCTCTGAGCGCGGTCCAATCAGTCGTGAGTTGCTGGCTGCCTCGGTTGGGGGTAACTTTGAGCAGGCGAGGGGCGCGAAGCAAGTGATCTCGCTACTGTCTTTTTTAGGAAGCTCGGATGAGAATCATCGTCGGCTTTTCTCTCATCGGCTCCGTTTTCGACCGTTCTTATCCGTCCATTTCCGTGCTCGGGGCTAGAAAGACAGGATGTCTCTCGTAACAACGCCAATTGCACGATCGTCGGCGCACGGCTAGTGGATCAAGTCGCAGCTAATGAAGACGCTTCTGTCTCGGAGCCTATGGTTCCGTTTCAAGTCAAATCGCTTAACAAGGAAGCTAAGAACATGATAGAATTGAAGCAATGTGATGAGCAAAACACTATGCTCAGAGGGTCAGTTTAGCCTGCCTTCCAAACCACGTTTTGTTCGATATCGCGAACTACACGGAACCATGTGTGCTTACACGCCGAAAGTGCAAGCATGTCATTCGAAACATGATTATCTCTTGACTCTACCACTTGGGTTTCACTCAGGCCCGCCTGCTGACATAGAGAAGGATTAGGCGAGTCAGTGAATCGGCGGGCAGCCAAGCGAGACGAGCGAGAAACAAACAGGGTCAGTATGGCGCAAGCCTCACAGGCCCGGTAGACATAAAGAGGAAATTTACAAATACGGAATGAGAACAATACGAACACGCTGACATGGCTAATACAGCTGAGGACCCGGTGTTCAGGGCAGAAGAGATGCATCATACCGCATCACCTTAGTTTCAAGGCAGAGCCAAGAGACCTCGAGGTTCGTGAATTACTGTATTTACTCGAAAATACTGAATGCATATCCATGTCTACGGTCTTTGACAGCTGAGACGATTCGACTTCTGACGAAGAGAAGCCATACGCTCGAAAGGCTTGACGCGATCCCGACGGAAGCGACCATCCAACAAACGGCGCCAAATTCGAAGCCAGACAAGAGATGCGCATCGCTAGACCCGTCCGGACCGTTCCACCCTCTGGACCGCTTCGCAAAGACACGCGGTTGTCTTGACCAAAAACTCGGCCCATGGTTGAAGTTTGAGGCCTTGCTTTGTATTTCACAATGTCAACAGATTCAGCTGCGCTGGGTAGCCACAACCGCGATTCATAGCCCGTGGTTTTAACGACCAAGAGCTTGGAACGAAAAGCTAAACTCACCACGAACTGTCCCTTGATCGCGGCGGAGCTCCAAGCTACTCTGATGTCTGTGAGAATGGCAAGGAGATCTTGAACGCATGCATGGCCAACTGCAAACCCGCTGCGAAACGTGTTCATCTGGGAAGCTAGCACCTAAATGCCTCATAGAGCTGGAACGAGTCGGAGGCTCCACTAGAAGAAATTTGGCACATAAAAATAAGATCACCAGATGGGGCGGCCGGTGTGAGATATGAAATCGGAGACAATCAGAGCACAGAATGTATTGATGATCTTCAAGAGCAATCTGACCTGATTGTAGGGTGATTGTTACTGCCGAACTCATGCATCAACTCGTGCTCGAAGCCTTGCGGTCTGGCTCGACTAATGTGCTGATTGTTGCAGTCAGATTTCGAGCTTTCAACGTCTTTCAGGAACAGAAATGGGCAGTATTTACCCAGGCGAGACAGCCACGTTCGGAACAAATCCGACCTGTGCAGACTCGGTACACCAGTTGTGGCACGTCGCTTCCAACGGAAACTCACGGGCGAGATAGTCACGGCGTGGGGAAAGGGGCGAGTATCTGGTGGCTTGCAATTAATTACATCTGGTAGGCGCGCATTCGTGAGTTGGAAACTCCAATTCTGGTTTTTCTTCGAGTTCTGTAACGAGAAAAATTGACCGAGGGCAAGGCGAGCAATTCCTAATCTCCGAGGTCTGGACGGACGCATCTGGCCGTCAATACAAACTCAGTCGTACGGTCTCGGCGAACGACAGCATCGACGAGCGAGTAATAAGATACGATCTGTCAACACAGCCGGCATGAATCTACGAACGCTATCTCCTGCCTGGAAACCATGCCAACTAGAAGGGATCTGCATCGGTCAATTTCGATTCTTGAATATGTTTCGATTGGTTTGGCTCGTTCGCTCCAAGACAAAGTTGAAAATGGTCGGAGAATGTTTATAGCATCCGACGGATGCCAAACAGTATCCAATCATTATGATTTGGTCGCGGTAATGTGGGATTCTGTTGAGGCGAGCTCCGATGCAGGATGCATGGAGAGAGAGAGAAAAAAAAGCGCTAACGGACACACCGATCGTCTGTTGAGTTTTCCTGATTAATCAGATCCAAAGCGACGAGCGCAGACGTTGCCGCGGTTCGCCAGGTCTTTCTCTCGTCACTCGGCGTAGTTCATTAGAATCCAGGCTGCATACTGTATTTGCGGTTGCTCCCAAAGCACTTCTGCCATGAGTTGCATGCCATTAATCTGCGGTCGATCGACAGCGACCTTGATGCAGAAAGCAAGTGAATCAACCAGCGTAGGACACACTGAAGGCAATTTTGCAACCCGGGAAATGCATTCCGAAACTTAATAGTGGGGGTTCTCACACCCACGCATGTCGACGTACCTCGCATGAGAGAGCTGCACATAAATGGCAGAACACTTCTCAGCATCGCTGACACAGGACACAGATCCATGCCCTCGTGCCAGTCAACCCATCACATGATACGTCGCATCAATTCAGTCTACTCGGTGATTTGCTTCGGTGCAGAAACAAGGCGAGTGATCAGCATCTCGAAGGATTGCATGACTGGATCTAAACGCAGTAGCTATCCTAGGCCCCTGCAACACAGAAACAATCATGCTTAGAGCTGTGTCAGAGACTAGGTCAAGTCTCCAGCAAACTGATACGGACTTCGCCGCCTGAGTCATGCTCGAGTTGCTAAAAGACAAGTCAAGAGGCGTCTTCACGAGTAAGGTAGGCGGAAGAGCTTTCGGATTTAGCTCCTCGCTTTTACTGCAAACAAGGTCCTTTCGACGGTCTGCCCTTTCGATGTTTCTTGAAAAGGATGCTCACCACTCCCCGGCCCTAAAGGAATGGTGAACAATAGTCATCACAAACACCAAGCGATACGAGGCTAACTATCGCTCCAAGATCCCTCTGAATTGGTAACAACTGCAATGGATTTGGACTAAAACGAGTCATGCGACCGATTCGCACTGTCCTGACGTATCAGCAAGGCGATGAGAAGCGAGGGATGTTAATCGGCTGGCGTGGCGCATCCGCGTTGATCGACGGCGCGAGACTACGATTCTCACAATGCTCTTGAGTTTCCGCGCCGAAGCCTGGCCACTTTATTTGCTCATTGGAATGGATAGCCAATCACCTTCTGTTTCGCGCCGAGTGGCTTGCATTAGGGGAATGCTCCGTCTGGCACGAAGGAAGTAGCTCGTATACATCTGGCGCCATCGTCGTGAGCTTCAGAACTTGGAGAGGTGCTTCATTGAACAGTATCATTTAGGCCCGGAACAATTTCGCTGACAAGGAAGTGCCCACTCAAACAAAGGTTGCTAGGTATTATGCCGCTTCCAGAGTCCGGCGTACTTACTGGGACCGAGCCAACAGAGGCGCACTCGTGCCTACAAGGAAGGTGACTTTGCATTTGAACAAGGATCACAACACAGCCACCGAGTGCGGTTCAGGAGAGTCGAACCACTCCAGCCTTCAGGATGAACCGCGGCAAACGAAGCAGAATGGGTTAGTGATCGTCTTCTTTAACTAAAATGAAATCGGCTGGCCTTTGTTTCTAATCTGGCCCGGTGCCGCTTCTGCACGAAGTGTTGATGCGCGACTGTTTGGGTTTGTGACACATGCTTATCCGGTGTGATTCTACCGAAGGCATCACAACTAAACACAGCATCTGCATAGAGCTCGGAAACTCGAAGTAGTCGAGATGAGCGGTCACAGCAGATTTCTCACGTTCCACACAATAGCGAGCGTGATGGCGGCTAGATCGGTGGTTCGATCATTTGAAACGTCACGGCAGCTAATACGCTCGCAGTACGCTGACACTAATTGACAGTCGTGTCCACATGAACGAAAGGGAGGACTGAGCTGCTTGCTTAAGCTTGGCGATTTGTGCTAGCCATCTCAGAAGTTCATGAAGATGAGAACGACCCCGTGGCTGTCCAGATTCAGTGCAAGGGCGTCGCCCCAGTCAAATTATCCGATGCCTGTAAAACATTTTCTCAAGACCGACATCAAAACGAGACAGTACAGCTAGGGATAGAGACATGCGTTCGAAGTTCTTGGCCAGGTGTCTACGGTTAGGGTGCGAGGAAGAAGGCAAACAAAGCACGCTTCATCACTAAGCCCTGGTCTGTCGAAACGCCTTCTACCCGAGGTTTGACTGGAAGGACGAGTAGCTAGAGTTATGCAAAGAAGCTGTCACAACCCTTTGTTCGGTTGCTTGCTCGGTGCTTAGATCGGGCTCACTGGCGTAATCATTGATGTACGTGGGCCAAAATACTGAGGCATCCCTCTAATTTTCCCACAGAATAAAAAGAAGTGGGAGCCGGAAAAAAACAAAAACAAAAACAAAAACAAAAACAAAAAAGACAGAGGAAGATCAGCTGTCATTGAGTGGGGTTAGATGGAATCGTGACCCGCGGAAATAAGAGATTCGAGAGATTAGCGGAGAAGATTTTTCAGAAAAGGGAAAAAGGCAAAAGTCTAAAAAGAAACACGGCTGGTAACTGGAACTACATAGAGAGAAGGCCCAGCACAACGACAGTGCAACAGCACTGTATGCGTCGCCAGGAGCTTTTCGAGGTTTGCAAGGGCCTGTGGTGCGCATAGAGACAAGAGAATAGAGCTCCCTTTTCTTTGCCTGCCTCTTGTTGCCCTGTCTGGGTGCATCCTGAGCTCGCGCCGCTTCTCGCCCATCGAGCCAGGCACACCGGAAGCGATGTCTCGTCCACCCGATTGTCCCTTTCCTCGGAACACCCTAGCCCACACTCGCTTGGCCGCTTGCTTTGCTCTCTAAGCGCTCATGCCTGGATGCTCGCACCCGTCCTCTTGTAATTGTATTCGCTCGGTCTTTTCCGCCGCCTCGTTCATAGCTAGTCTCGCTTACCTGCACTACTGTGCGCAGTCGTGAGTGCTCTTGGTTGTGTGTCTGTCGGGCGGTGATCTGTTTCCACCGCTCCCACCCTGATGTGCTTCGATGCAGTAGCCTCATGCACGAGAAAAGAAGCGCCCATGCCCATGCCCATGCATATGCAACATCCTGCCCTGAGTGGCTTGTTGTTTTCCCACTTCCCATTGTACTTGTCTGAACCTCCTCGCTCTTTGTGGGTGTCGTCTCACTCTCATATTGATTGAATCAATGGCGTTGGCGTCCCTCTGACTCTAAATGGCGATTGTATCTCTGATTCTACCTCTCTTTCTCCCTGTCTTTCTGCATTGCTTGGCTGTCTCGCATCGCCGTCGACGCCATTACTGCCGCCGTGCTGCGTCTGTGTCGCTCTACCCTTTTGCTTCAACTCAGATCAGTGCGCTTCTGTCGTAGACGGCCGTAGAGCTCGCCCTCTGCAGGATGCAGTTGACTGATGCAGACAATTCTATAGCCGAGCATTCGTCTCGCCTTCATCTGCCCTTGCTTCTTCCGGTCGTCTGTCGTATGTCCACTTGCATGTACTCTGAATGGAGGTACCTGGCTTTCGCTCGGGTCATTTCCGCCGTTCATGTCAGCTGCCCTCATCCATATCCTTTAAAGCAACCCGCTGTTGTCACCGACCCTTGGTCTTCTTCCCCTTTGTACCTCTCCTACTTCCAACTTGCTCTCTTCCTTGTACCGTTCGCAACATCCGCAACTTTCCTCCCGTGACGAGCTTGTCTCTGCACCTTGTCCCGAATTCTGACTCGCCGATTGTTGTCCATCCTCTATATCTTCCCTGTCTGCTGAAGCCTCATCACATTTGAAGCGGCATTGCCGACCCTCATCTTTGGATCTCAAAAGTGGTGCTGTTCCTCGTCAACTTGCATTAGTCACTTGTGTCCTGTCTGCTCGGTCTCCGCCGTCGGGCTCCTCTCCGACTGTGATCCAGTGTTTGCTTTGTTCCGGCTTAGTTATGGGAAGCGGTTCACAGTGCCACATTCGACACTTGCAGGAAGCGCTACCTGCAAGCTGGACTCCGCTTCCACCGGTCTCATCTCTCGTCCCAACCCTGCCTCCAATCACCGCTTTATCACGCAGCTCTTACCGCCGGCGTATCTCGCTCGCCCTATCGTCATCGTCGCCGCCGTCCTCACACTCTATCTCTTCGGCATCTGGGTCGAGTCCGTCATTATCCAGGTCCTGGTCTGGACACTCAAGTCCTCAGAACGAACCTCAAAGTCCATGTGAAGGTCAGCCTCTCCTCTCTTCAACACGAAACATGACCATGGCTGCCTCGCACTCATCTGCTCATCGCGGCGCTTCATCTGTCGTGCCGCATGCACACCACCATCACTCGCCTACCGACATGTATGGTCACTCGTACCACCACCACGCTCCATCACAGCAGCCTCGTCACGTTGAGGATGGATCTCATTTGTGGGGAGACGGCATGAAGGGCATCTGGAACAGTCTCACTG
Source organism: Mycosarcoma maydis (assembly GCF_000328475.2). Lineage (NCBI taxonomy): Eukaryota > Fungi > Basidiomycota > Ustilaginomycetes > Ustilaginales > Mycosarcoma > Mycosarcoma maydis. The sequence goes on from NC_026496.1 coordinate 291,949, forward strand.
GAGCGCCTCATGGCAAGTCTCGCTCGCCTCGTCTAGCCACGTCATCCACCAAAGGTGAACATTTGGAACCTGCCCGTGCCTCTGATGTTGAAGCTGCCACGTCCATCTGGGACATTCCGCGTGACACAGTTGCCATGACCATGGGTTTCCAGGGCAGCTATGACGATCAAGCTTTCCAGCAGCATCAAGTTTGGCAGCAGCAGCAGCAGCCACCACAACAGCAGCAGCAGCAGCAGCAGCAGCAGACAACACCGTATTCGGCCGAGCTACAGCCTTCCTACTCCAGCATGCCTGCGCCATCAGGGCTCGCAGGAGCCACAGCTTCAGACGTGACCAGATCTCGCGGCAACTCAGACGTTGGTCTCATCGGCGATCGTCATTACGCACGCGGCAGACCCAGCTATCAACACGGTCGATCTAATGAAAACTTTGCCGAAGGTTCGCACGCCGGTCAGTGGTGGCCTGCCGCCGAATCCCATGCAGCCGCTGAGGATGCTTCGAGTTACTACGGTAATCGACGTCTGCAGCCTCCTCCGCTGCCCGAAACACGTTCCGCATCTCGGCCCACCTGGTCCAACCCGAGCGGCTTTGAGATCAGCGGCTACGAGTTCCCACAATCCACGTTAGGCAAACGACAGTACGACGAGGAAGCCATGGGCGGACCGACGCAGGGAAGCATTGGCGACGCAGCGGACTCTGTTTCACGCAGATACTCTCTAACAGCGAACGCGTCGTTCTCGAGGCCGTCGGCGCCTATCAGCGGTATTATGAACGGCTACCGTCCTTCTCCTCACAGCGATCCTCGCCGACCTTCGCTTCCATCAGATCAGTACACGGCTCCAGCGTCATCAGGAACTGCCGCGACGCCGCGTGCTGCATACTCAAACACACACTGGAGTCCATGGAGTCAGACCACCACGCACGCTGGCGTTTCCGGCTCCATGACCACCTCCAGCGCCTCCCCGAACATGCCTGCTTGGCGCGATCCTGCCGCAGCTGTACGATACGGCATCGAATCCGGTGGCTACTCTTCTCCCAGCGGTCTTTCTGGCGGCATCGACAAGCGTCAACAGCGTGATCGTTCCTCCTCGTCGGCTTCCGCCGTCCAGCAGGCCAATGTTCTCGCCAACACTCCCTTCCACATCACCACCGACATCGTTCTCCGCGCCCCCGCAGGTAGCAAGATGGAAGACGTTTACTACGACCAGCACTGCGAGCTTCGTACCGGTATGGCCGATCCTCCCGCCTCGGATTTTGAAGTGGAGAATGAAGACGACCGTCCACGACGACAGACCGACAAGCTGCGTTTCCCTGGAGACCTCTACACTCCAAGATGGGTTCGAGGCTCAGGTAACGCTCGTGAAGCCTGGTGCGACCGCTGTGAGAGCGGCAACTGGCTGCAGTTGAAGAACTCGCAGTACTGGTACGATCAGGTACACAAGCACGGTATATCGTCAGTTTCCGGGTTGAGGTTCACTGCTCCGACGCATCTCAAGGTGTACGCGGATGCGGCGGGTACGGTCGAGGCAAAATGTCACCAGTGCAAAGAGTGGGTATTGATCTGTACAGCCAAGAGGAGGAGGAATTTTGCGGCGTTCTTCAAGCATGCACATGCTTGTCATTCATATAGAAAAGCGAGCGCCGTGGGGAATGGCCCGTATGTCGAGCACAACCCGGGTGGTCACAGAAACAGTAAGAAGAGTGCAGGCGGCGAGTCGGCGTAAGCTTTGCGCAAATCAACACGATTTGTAGCGCGACCAAAAAGTCATCCATCAACATCAACCAGCATTTATCGAGTGTTCATGTCTACAGTCGTGAATGTGGTGTTGCATTCTTGCAATATTGTTGCGATCAGTCACGAGAGGAATGAGCTCGAACTCAACAAAAAGGAGCACATGTACCAGGGTCAAAGCTCGTCATGACCTTTACTCGGAGTTTCGGCTTGACTCTCTTTTTCCTTAAACTTGCTCTCCCGCTCCTCGATCCTCTTCAAAATCTCGTTATACATCCTTTCCACCCTTTCAATCTTATCATCGCTCAGCGCGGGATCTTGGTTGCCCTTGTCTTTAGCAATCTTCATCATATCCAGATCGGATACCAGATAGTGTGCTAGCCACTTTTCGCTTTCCAACGCCATCTGGTCCGCCTTTTCGGGATCGTTGGCGATGAGATCTTCAGCTGCACGTTGAGCGTCTTTGAACTGAGTCGCATAGTCCGCAGACCAGTCGACCTTTTCGCCTTCGAGCCAGCGTTGAAGATTTTCTTTGAGCGAGATGTCGTCGGACTCGGTGTGGGAGGACACTTTGTACGTGGAGGCGGAATCGGGTGAGTCGCCAGAAGAAGAGTGGGATGCGCTACGATGAATGTTCTTTTTGCCATCGGAATCGGTTGAAGAAGAGTAGGATGATGACCACGACGACGAGTGCGATCCCTCGCTGCTGGAGTGTGCGCTTGAATTGGTATCGCTCTTCACCACTGGAGGTGTTTCGCTGTTTCCGGTGTCGGCAGAGGATGGTGCTTTACCATCGCGAAGGTCGTTCGACTGTTTGATCGCTGTGTTGAGCATCTCGGCCAACTCCTCCATCTTCTTTCTTTTCTCTTCTTCCGTCATCTCCTCTTCCATCCTCCATTCCCGGTTCGCACCCTCGGGAACGTCTTGAATATCCTGATCCAGCTTGATCGGCTTCTTCTTAACATTCGCCTTCGTGCCTACTTTCTTCACCTTACCCGACTTTGCCTCCGGAATTGTCTGCTTGATCCACTCATTTAAATCGTAATATTTGAGCGCACCAGTATATGCCTTGATCTTGCTCTTATCCACTTTCTCACCACTGGCCCTCGATGGAACCACAATCAAGTATGGCAATTGGTCGTCCCTTACGTCGACTCCCAGATGGATCCTCGCAGCAGCCTGCACTGGCCTCTGATCTCCTCTGAGGAACGCAAACGACAGACTCTTCCTAAAGTCCAGCGCAAGACTCTTGTACAGCGGTGAGCTGGTTGGCTTCTTGGAAAACAGGATCACTTTGGGCGTTTCGGCATCCTTGTCAGCATACTCTTGCAGCTCTTCCGCTTTGAGTTTCTTGGCACCCATGGGAAGCGCATCCACCATATACGCAGCGATATCTTTAGCCGATCGAGGCCCTTGATAGTCCTTCGGAAGGCGCTTCTTGGTCGGTGGGAAGAGTTTCAGCGTCGGGAAGCCCTGAATGCCGTACTTTCCGCAAGTGGGTTTGTTCTTGTCGTCATCGCAGTCGATCGAGGCCATTTTCACAACACCGTCAAGTTGAGCAGCGACCTTGGAATAGTCTGGTACAAGCTTCTGACAGTGTCCACACCAAGGAGCGGTGAAAGCTACCATGGTCGGCTTCTCAATGTCGAGCACTTCCCGTTTGAAGTTGGAGGAGTCGAGGATGGTAACCTTGGAATTCTTAGCGAAGAGGGCGGCGTTGGTAGTGGAGAAAAGGCAGAGTGCTATCAGCGCCAGACTGAATGTCCAGCTAAGGGGTGATGTTGCCATCATGTCTGACCAAATGTCTTGATGAGGAGCCAAGGGTCTTCAGGTGATGGTGGCAGTGAGTTGTGAGTGGCTGGGTGACTCTTTGTGGCCAAGTCGTGAGTGTGCGTTGGTCTGTGTTTCCCCACAACGTCAGGCAAACGTGAATCGTGAATCACGAATCGTGACGAGTTGACGTGGAAGCTTCGAAATTTAAAGCTTTGGACATAATTTGACGTAACATTCGTGATTCGTGATTATTCCCGTGTCCCGTGTCCCACGGCTCCCACGTCCACACGCCAAAATCACGAATAATTCGGTTGAGACTCGGATTTCGGTTATCTTTATCTGAAAGTCGTGAGTGTCAGAGACGTTGTTCTGCCATTTCTTCTCATGGAACCAAACATTCTACAAGACGATCCGCATGAGGCATACAAGACGTGCTGCAGGTTCCCACAAGCTGTCATGAGGCGATCCCATGGCTCTATACCTGCCAAAGATGCCTGTCGCGTCTGGTTGCAGCCATCTCAGCAACGCCGAGTACTGAGTTCGGTGGTCGTCTATCCAGGCTATAGCTGGCCAGCTTCAACATCGGCTTCGGCCTCGACGTCGACTACTTTTTGCCCTCCATCGCCGTTGACATTCTCATACTTGATTAGTTCTCCTTCATCGTCCGATTCCAAGGCAGCTCGAGCGAGACGGCCCCTTTTCGCGCTTTCGTATTCCACCTCGAACCCAGCATATCCACTTCCGGGCTCCAACAACGAGATCGATCCCCGTGGCGTAGATTATTCTCTCTTCGAAGCGGATGACGACGCATATAGCCAATACTCATCGTCCCAGACCATCGCCGATGGGACGTGCCACACAAGGAAGGACGACTTGCCCACTGCGATGCCGGTTGATACCAATGCAGCGCTGTCTGCACCCACGCAGCTGCTTGTCCGACTCATCCGCCAGCAAGACTTCGAAGCAGCCACAACTGTCCTCAACGAGCTTCTCACACTTCGCTCACCGCTCACTGAACCACTTCCCATCTACTCCAACGCAGCATTGTGGTCGATTCGTAATGGGAGAAAGAAGGACATGCTTGCATGGATGCGTCTGTGCCCTGGTTATATCCCCGGTACTAAACATCTCAACACAGCCTCTTCGGCCAACTCCACTACACAGGCCAGATCGATAGCAAACAATTTTCGCAAGTGCTTCATGCTCCTCCTCGATTCATACGGAGATGATCTTCGGTTGTTGCAGCAAGCAAGCATGATCGCCGTTCAAAAGGGAATGTGGGGCGTGCTGCAAGCTACCTTGGCTCAAATACTGAGATTTGGGACTGGTCGCATGGAAAATTTGAACATTTCGAACCCAGAATTGGCCTGGCAGTACTTTCATCGGCTCTTGCTTGCGAATCAGAGTCAGAGGGGATTAAAGGACGAAAGTCTACGATCGGCTATTTGGACTGCGACCATCGAGCTGCGATCGTTGTACAATCTTGGTGTTCGAACGCTGACGCTGGCGGGAAGGTTGGACGATGCGATACACTGGGCGGAAAGGAGTGCCGAGGTCGACAATATACGTAGTCCGCTGGCAAAGATCTTGATGGTAGAGTGGTTCACCGAGAACTTGCTCATGGAAGAATTGGTCAAAGCGGGAAGTTACCATGTGGAACAGGCTCGAGTGCTTGCCGATAAACTGGCGAGCACGCCTGCAAGACTAGAAAGGCATCGAGTGACCAACATCGATGCTGTCATCGAACGTGTCAATCGAGAGGCTGGATTGAGAGCCGAGGAGAACGACTACTCGCAAAGACCAGCCTCGACACTCGACAGCGCTATACATGCTTGTCTTGAGCAAGGAGACATCATTGGAGCAAGAGAGCACCTTTTCTCAGTCCTCCGATCAGCAACAAGAACACCGAGCCGAGAAGGCGAGTTCCTGCCAGGTTCCGATTTCGAAACGCCCGACACTACCTTTGCCCATCTACCGTCAGCGCGCATTCTGTCAGGTCTGCAGGACATGGCATACAAGCTGGGCACTATCGCCGTCACTTCATCCCTCACCGAGACAGATATGCACCAGCTGCCCGATAACGAAAGCCAAGACCCATACTCATCGCGAGAATCCTTACCAGCAGAAAGCTTCCTCCGACCCATTCGAGCACGGCTCTCCTCTGTCCGCGGAGGTCAAGGGTTGTGGGAAACGGCGAGGCTGTATGGATTTGTCAAGAAGGGCAAGTGGAAGGAAGCGTCGAATTTCTATACCGGCAAAACTGGGTTCAAGATTCCCTCGGGAGGCATTTCGAACGAGCTTGTTTCGCTAGCGCTCGACCAACAGGCACTGCCTCCGCCCGAAGGGCGAGAAGAATTGGACAAAGCGCAAAGTCTGAGGGGTAAGCACTGGCCTTCTACGCACGCCATCAATCTGATGCTGAAGGCACTTGTGGGTCTTTGTGTCGATGCCAAGGACTATACACGTCTGAAAAAGGTCTACAGTATGTGGAAAGAGGCTTCTCTGCCTCGGACGAACTCGTCGGAGGAACTGGATTTCGAACAATGGCCACCGTCACAACGACCTAGCAGTTTCACTTTCGACCCATTCATTCGCGCTTTTGCACGACTCGAAGTCCAGAACCAATTCGCAGCCGCCGATGCAGCGAATAGCGCTAAAGTGGATAAGCAAGCCTGGGGATCTAGTCAAGCGGTATTGGATGTTGTACGCGATATGACCGAGACCTTCCGCGTCCAGCCCAGCATCAGCACCTGGACCATCGCGTTGGAATGTCTTGCTCGAGAAGGACGGGAGCGATGGCATTCGACTACTGATGTGCTTGCGCGTGCTGTTGGGATCAACACGGTATCGGCCCTCTCCTCGGAAGTCACATTGGCAGAACCGATAACAGCAGCATCTCCGACTTTCCCACCAGCGACACTGGGCACGTACACAGCACTTATTCGCGCCCTCATCCGAGTATCACATAAAGACGGAGGTAGCATGGTGAAGCAAGCTTCAGCCGTGAGAGACGATTTACTGGTGAGGACGCTGGATCTGGACGTTGCGGTACGATCCTTGGCGAGCAACAAGGAGGAAGACGAGTCGGAATTTTGGCACGATTTGATGACGAGGTGGCAGGCCGTTCAGCAAGTTGTGGTACAACGCGGAGAAGCTGAAAGGGACAGATGGAGTGCAGCAGAGGTGATCAGAGCTAACCAGGGAAGGACGGTTGAGGCGTTGAGAGAGTTGTGGTTGTTGGAATGCGCCCAAGCCGAGAACGTCGAATCTTTTGAGTCATCGTAATCGTTGGACAAGGAACAAGGATACTTCATCTTCAGCCCAACCTTCAGCTTGCGCTGCATGTATTTCGTGTGTAGATCCAGCGAGGAAGGTTCAAAGTCGTCGGCGATGCCTGCGCTTTCACCTTGCACACTTTGTTCACTAGATGCATTCTCGATCGGCAACCCGTGCACGCCCTGACAAGTCTCTGTTACGTTTGGCGATGTCGTCGTCCATCTTGGATCAGGGTCGGACACCGGTAATGGCGAGGAAAGGGAAACTTTGCGTTTCCCCACTGTCCACCTGTTTATCCATCTTGAAACTCTCAAACACTTCCACGTGGTCAAAGCCGGCTGTCTCGAGTATCTCTTTCATCTCTCGGCGTTCCAGACCGTGTCGCTCTACGCCCGCGTGCTGTTTGACCATCCAGAGGCAAAGAATGCAGAACAATTCGTCAGCAGATTTGATTGTTGAAGCGCGACTATGAGAGAGGAGACTCGCCTTGTGTTTGGGATGAAAAGCTTCAGCTTGGGGTCCGTCATGCTCGAAATCGCTGATCCAGATCCTTCCTCCGCTCTTCAATGTGCCGTACACTACCTGAACCAGCTTTCCCATATCCGGTACGTGATGGAACACCAGATGGCTAAGCGCTAAGTCAAACTTTTTGCCTTGCAACAATGGGTCATTAGGATCTTCAAGTAACTTGACCTTTGTGGTGACTTTACTCTCCAACGAGTGCAAAAGGATTTTAGCATTGAGCATATCGATCATCGCTGCAGCGGTATCGAGTGCCAGCACCGATTCGACATGCTGGGAAAGCGGCACAGTGAGGAGACCTGTCCCACACCCAATCTCCAGAATCGAAGCCGTGGATAGGCAAGGGAAATAGGTAGATTGGTTCGAAAGGATCGAGGAGAGACAAAGACGCGAGGAAAGCACCACTTCCGGTTTCGTGTCCCATGTAGCTGCTTCGTTGTCGAAGCGATCGTTTCCGGAAGAGTAGTTTGGCTGTGCTTGAATCGTGCTCATTCTGCTCGAGGAGTGCCCAAATGGGAAGAGGTGGAAGTGATAGCCCATCGCCACCATTCACGATTCTAGGTGGAGGAGCGTGCGGTTAAAGTTTACTTACCCCACACTCGTGACTGTCTGGATGTTCGGTAATGATAGGCAAAGATTGAGGTCATATTGCTACTATTGTGAAGGGTTTACACCGAAGTCCCAGTTAGTACAATGGTTAGTATAGGGCACTCTCAGAATCAGGCGGATAACCCGTCCTATACTGAACTGCTCAGATCAGGGTTCGATTCCCTGGCCGGGAATTAGTTTTTTGTCTTGATGCGTGCACATTGTTCGTGGCTCGTGGCTCTGATCACAATTTTCGATTTCTTGCCAGGTGCGCAGCTCATAAGATTGGACAGGGGTTAGGGAATCTTGTGGTTAGCCCGATGAGCTGTGACGTTGATGTGGTTGTTGTGGTTGCTGATGCGCACATGTGACTGCTTGGCGTGCGACGCATGCCAGGAGTGATTTGCTAGAAAGGGGTCAGACGCATACGGTACAGCATTTGTCAACAAATCACAGACTACACGATGCACGAAGCACGAAGCAGGTTGCACGTTGTGTGGTTGAAGTTGTGAGTTGTCCGTCAGGAAAGTCACAGTCACGAGTCACGAGTTGGTGCGCGTTTCATCGAAAAGTCAAAAGCCTGTGTTGCATTTGTGAAAAGCAGCCTCCAGCCCCTCATTCACGATTTGGTCTGCCTCTGGAATCAGGTTCTCAGGTATCACCGTCCATCCGAGTGAATCGATATCAAGCCCAAGTGAATCGATCCTGTCCAAGACCCGACGAGGCCGGAACAACTTAGAACAGGACTCGTAGCGGTGAGCCTCGGTAACTGATCTCATTGCTCTTCGGAATCGCATTTCCGATCAATTGGAGTTTTAGTAGACTGCCCGTTCTGTCAAAGCTTCGGCTCCTCTTCCCGAAGAATCAGCACGAGTACGACTTCGCTGTGATCATTGTCAGCCACCAGCAGCGCTCCGCTCGGAACGTGCTGTCCATCCTGACAGCAGCTACATCAGGTCGCGGCGGCACTCCTCTTCGTACACTACGCAAGGAACCACTCACTCCGGCCCCTTGGTTTCGCATGCACATCTGACCCGCGATTCGCACTCGGACCCACAAGCCGACGTCCGATCAAAGCCTCTACTTCGCAATTACCTGCTTTGTTCATCTGCTCTGCTCCGTTTAAAAGGAAGAAACCAATCGCAAGCATGACCAGTACGCCGCCTGCAAACAGGCATCGGCCACTCCCCTTCGAAGAGGATTTTTTACCCAAACAACACCCCAAGGTGGCCCACCTCGCCTCGGATCTTGCACCAGACTCGCTCGAATCATCCGCCATCACCACGCCCGCCTCCGAAATCATGCCATCCTCCGAGCTTCCATCAACCCCGCTTGATGGACGCAGCACACCCGAATCCGAGGGCGAACCCTCTGTGGCCACCTCCACCGTCACCACCACTATTTCCACCACCCAAGGTACCGGCAGCTCCACCGTCGAATTCCGACACATCGGCGCGAAAGGGCTATCGCATAGAGTCGGCAAGAATGGCGCCATCCACCTCGAACCCGTCGCTGCCTCCTCCAAAGCTCGCAAAAAGATGCGTGCGGTGGTGAGCTTCAGACCTCGACAAAGTCACTTTGACCGATTCAACGAAACCTCTTCGCGCGACCAGTTTCGTGGTTTCTTTACTCTCTTTTGGGTTTGTCTGGCGCTGTTCGTGCTCAACACTTCCTACACGAGCTTTGCTAGCACCGGTCAAGTGTTGAGTTTGACGTTTGCAACACTCTTCAGCAAAGACGCTTGGATGCTGGCGCTGTCGGATGGCGTCTTGATCGCGTCCTTGTTTATTTGCGTGCCGTTTGCCAAGGTGTGCAGGAGTGGTTGGGTGAGGTATTGGCCGACGGCCGTGGTGTTTCAACACCTCTGGCAGGCGGCGTTGTTGGGCGCCGTGATCAAGTGGGCCAGATATAGAGAATGGCCTTGGGTTCAGAGTGGCTTTTTCGTGTTGCATACCTTGGCGATGCTCATGAAGATTCACTCATACATGAACGTGAACGGCAACATGGCGGACACGTATCATCGAATGCGAAGGGTCGAAGCTATGCTTGAGGAACGCGTTGCCGAAGTCGAAGGCAGCGAAGCAGGACGGGGCGAAGAGCAGCTTCGTGCAGCCTGGGCTACAGCCGTTCGCCATGCAAGACAGAGCGGTGGATTCGCCGATCTGGATGCTAGTAAGGATGTGGCGCGGTCGTTGGCACAGTGGTCATCGCTTGATACACAGCGTGGGAGCGATTCGAGACGACCTCGCGCAGGTCAGTCACTCAATGCGACCAACTGTGGAGAAGACGGAGAGTCCAAGCTCGAGTTCAAGCACCAACACAACGAGAAGGTTCAGGAATCCACAATGGGCCAAAAGAGGCTCAGCAAACAAGAACACATCGAGCTTCACAAGAATCTCGCCGAACAGGAAAAGTCCGAGCGATCCACCGCTCAGTCTTCTCACCAACAAAACGGCCAAAATATCACCAACCAACCCTCACCGCTCGGACGCAAGCCATCTACATCACGCCACCTTTTTGACTCGCAGCACACCATTCGCGATCCACACCCTCTCTCGTCCCACCCAGACACGCTTATCTCTGACCTAGCACGCGAAGTCGAGGTTCTTCGTGAGGACTTGCTCTCCGCTCGATCGCCATCCGAACCTTCCTCCACCGAGCTGATTCCGCAAGACCCTGTCATGTGGCCTGGCAACATCAGCTACGCCAACTTCTGGGACTATCTTTTGGTCCCCACCCTCGTCTATGAACTCTCCTACCCACGCTTGAAGACGATCCGCCCGCTCTACGTGCTCGAAAAAACTCTGGCAACATTCGGCACGTTCCTCGTCATCTACGTCATCACCGAGCACTGGATCATGCCTTTCACTCCGACCGCTGATACACCTTTCCTCCGCACCTTCCTGCAACTCGCGGTGCCTATGATGATCAACTACCTGCTCATCTTCTACATCATGTTTGAATGCATCTGCAACGCTTTTGCCGAGCTGACCCGCTTCGCCGACCGTGAGTTCTACTTGGACTGGTGGAACGCAACCAGCATGGATGTCTTCTCGAGAAAGTGGAACAAACCCGTCCATTCATTCTTGCTCCGACATGTCTACGCCAGCACCATTGCAGCTTGGGGTCTCAGTAAAAGCATGGCCATGTTTCTGACTTTCCTGCTCAGCTCGTTGGTGCACGAGTTGGTCATGGCCATCGTCAGTGGCAAGATCCGGTTCTATCTGTTTGCCGCTCAGATGGTTCAGTTACCGCTGATCTTTCTGAGTCAGGTTCCATTCATCAAGCAAAACGAAACGTTGGGGAATATGATCTTCTGGATCGGGTTGATGGCTGGCTTCCCATTGCTAAATATCGGCTATCTTGTCTATTGATCGCTGTGCATAACATGCGCTTACTGTAATCAGAAGGGAACTTCAGAAAGATCGACATGTATTCAAGGACAATGTGTGTGGGTGAAGGCTGTGCTCGGCGCAGACTTGTGACTCTAAAAATCTGCATCTTCCTAGCCATACAATTCGTTTAGACTCGTGACTCACGACTCGTTCCCCTTTGTTCTTATTCTGGAAGCCATAAGTCGTGAATTATTTTCCTGGTCAACTTAGCACCATTCGTGATTCGTGATTCATGCTTCGAAGCTTTGTCTCGTGTCGGGCCGGTTTCTGGAATTTGGTTCAACACATCCCCTTTGTTTCTCTCCGGATTCCGCCGGCGTGTTCAAACTCCCTTTGTTCTGTACGGGCGGAATCTGGTAAAACCAAAAAGTGCTGCATGCAAAACAAACTGGCTGTCTCAAGACATGAACTGCGCCGAACCACAACGGCGAACAAAGCGACCCTGTTAAATAAAGGTCTTGGATCCCTGCGCGAAAGAGAAGGTTAAAGCGGCGCACGCTTAGCCGGGAGCGTATTTTCTTGCTGCTGTGAGGAGAGATGAGATGGTTTTTCGCCAGTGGGGAGCCGGAAGTAGGAGAGAGGCAAAGCCTGTCTGTACATGAAGCCAAATGACTTTGTGCGTGCGCCAAACGCTAGTGTGGGTCTCTTGTTCATACGAAGACATGGAGTAGAGGTTGAGCGTTTATTGAAAAGGAGTGCATGCAGAGGACAACGGCGTGGTGCAGAGCTGTCAAAAAGTAGCACAAAGGGTACCACTCTTTCCTTCCTTCTCCTCTTTGGTGTACCTCGCTTTGTTCCGGATAGCTTGTTTTCGGAGGTGTATAAAGTGGATGCTAGCATTCACCCACACCTGCCCTTCCGCGCATCCATCGTGTCAGTTTTCTCGATTGTGCCCAGTCTATCCCTCTTCTCTGACACCGAGCCGGAAATGGCCGTCACCACACGTCAACCTTCATCCACCTCCGTTACCCACTCGCCGTCTACTTCAAACACCATCATCACATCTGCTCCCCGCTACAACAACTTCCGTCCTATCCGTTATCAAACTAAAGAAGAGCTCGAACGATTCTTTGGCACCACCTCTGCCCAAAAGCGAGAACAACGTTTGCGCGTACGTGAATCCGATGGTCAGGTCTACTTCGATTGGATTGAAAAAGATGAATGGCAACATCTGTTGGCCACTGGTTCACTGAGCAGTCCTAATTCGCCTACGGGTACTAGGAGGAGGAGCAGTGCAGCGACATGTTTGACGTTGAACTCGCCATTGCGTGAGGATAGGAGGGCCAGTTTGGGCGCCGGTTTGAGTGGTGGGCTGTTCGGAAACTTCGACATGGTCGGATTGGAGAATAATGCGACTAGCGGAGAGGAGAGGGTTACAAGGAGAAAGAGGTGCAACAGTGCGGTGGCGGCGAAGGGAGTCAAGGTCGATGATCGTGTGGCCTTAAGTCTCAAAGGCGAGCAAGAAGGCAACTGGTTCCATACAGCCCTTTTCACACGCGGTCAAACCGATGGATTAACTTGGAGTCCGAGGAACAGCTATTGTGAAGCCACCGATGATGCTGCGCAGGAAGAGTGGCACGAGGATCGCATTCGAATCTCACGACTTCCACTGAGCCGTCGTAAATTCGACCGAGAGACGCTCGACCAGGCTTTCGGCACCACTGCTCCCTCTGACACTTTCAGCCGAACTACTCGCACGCACAAACCGCGATCCCTCACAATACCGTTTATCAACAACACCTCTGATGGGCTTCAACTCGACACAGCTACCAGTCCCACCTCTTCCTGCTCTTCCTCTGGAAGCCGACTGCACAGTTCAGCCTCGCTTGCCGTTGCAAACGACACAGTTGATTCTGAACTGAGCGGTGAACGGAGGGGAACCTTCGGTGACACTCTACTGCCAATTCTGCGTCACCAGCATGAAGACTCGCGTATGACGCCTCCCTCCTCAGCTGCAATGGAATTCCTCGCTACACCCACCCCAACAAGCGTCTCTTGGTCTCAATCAAAGATTCAAGCACACAGCGCAAAAGGAAGAACTTCGAAGCCATGGCGACACGCTTCGTCGTTCGAAGACTCGCGCACCGCATTCACTGCGATCAAAACACATGCATCAACCTTTGTCGACGCTGGATGGACAACGCATCAACGCCATCACTCGGCCGAAGCCGTAGCAACCCAAATCAAACGACCTGAACGTCCACTGCGAGCTGTCCAATCCGTCGCTTCGCTCCGAGAAACTTCGGCTGTTCCACACACCACCGTATCACTACAATCTACGGTCAAGATGGAAGCGGACATGCTGAGGGAGCGAACTCGAACATGGTCCTCCTCATCCGAAAGTTCTTCCGCATCCGATGGGTGTGTATTTACCTCCCTGGTTCCAAGAAGAGGTGCGAAGAAGTTCGATAAAACTCGTCATCAGCAATGCATCCGTGCGAACCAAGGGCAAACTTCACCAGCGATGACGGTGAGAAGTATCTCCTCGACGGCGTTACGCGATCCATTTGCCTGCCCCCCTGCACCTGCTTCGCTTGCCGCCCCTCAATCTGTTGTTGGCACTCCGACCTCCAAAGTCGATGATCAAGACGAAAAGCACGTTCGAGATCAACCGTTTCACAACACGGCCTCACACTTTCGTCACTCTACCCGCCGTCCACTTCGCACGGGTCCACAAGTCTACTCTGGTCTAGACATACCCTGCGCCTCGATCCACCTTCATTCTGATCCAGAGGACAACTTTGAACCCGCTGTAGCGCTTAATCTTACCTCGAGCCAGTTGAAAAAGTTAAGAAAAGAATCTCACGCCGCTGCCGCCAGGTCGGGTGGAGTACACACGAGATCGCCTTCTTCATCGACGACAAATCGCGGACGGTTTTCGTCAGAGGCTTCGGTGCTGGAGGGTCAGCATCGGGTGCAAGCATATGCCAAAGGCAGTTCCAGGTGGTGGAATAATATTTTGCATGCTTAACTTACCTTAGCATGTTCTCTACTCGTGACTACCGCCAACGGCCATGTGCCACGTGCCCACGGCCACTCGTTTGATGTTTGATTCACATTATATGGTTGTCATTAATCAAGTCGCGACGTTTTGAACAACGTTCTTGCAAGCCGGTAGCGCGTGTGTTGTCGGTTGAGACTCTTCGATCATAGTCGAGAGCAGATGACTCGGTGGGTTGCCAACCTCACGTCTGCTACCTCTTCGCCGTAAGCCTTCCGACTTGATAGCTTTCGCTCATCGACACGCGAGGATATTCACGATTGCGCGCTGAACCCCTCTTGCATGCGCGGACCGCGCCAAGCTCTCTCAAATTACCACGCACACTTTGATCGCATGTGCACATCACCGGTCTGTAACATCCTTGGCTAGGCAGTCAAATAGCTTCGATTGTCGCAATGGTCTATTAAAACAAAGAGAGCGCTTGCCGCCTCTAAAGAGCCAACTTGACCCCTTGATTCGACCCAACCTCCTTGGCCTCTACGATCAGACTTCCCGGCGCGGTCAAGGTGAGTTCCAACTCGACCTTGCTCTGACCCTTGTTGGGTGTAGGAACGGTGAAGAGGGCGATGTTTTTACCGGCGGGCTTTGTGATGGCGGTCTTGACCTGTTCCGGCTCGAGCGGTTCATCGTCTTCTTCGTCGAGATCATCGGCGTCGGGCTGAATGGTTTCGACGTGCACCGAGTCGATTCCTTCGTCCAAGGTAAACGCGACGCTGGATGCGCCGGATGCGACCGGAAATCGGTAAGAGCGGCGGATAGGGTATGGCGTGAAGGCAGGAACGAGCGTGACGAACTTGTCGGCGAGAATCAAACCCAACGGTGCCGAGGTGGTTTGCACTTTCAGCTCGGCGACAGAAGCGACCGGAGTTGCGGGGACAGCGTGGATGTAGGCGGACTCCTTAGAACCCTCGGGCGCAGCAGCGATCACCTGAGCTTGAATAGCACACCCCCTGGCGATAACTTGATCAGCATCGATCGATGCCGTGATAGGGGCACCGCCCTCCTCGGCATCTCCGAACAACCCGGCCAGACGGTCAGCCAATCCGCTCAGTCGGGCGCTTCCACCAGCCAGCACCACCTCGTCCACCTGGCAAGCTTCCAACCCTGCTTCCGCCAGCGCCTTCTCCACACCGCTCACTACTTTACCGAAAGCTGCGCCGGCAAGCATGTCGAATCGCATCCTGTTGACACTTCCGGTGAAATCAACACCCTCAGCAAGAGACTCGACCGAGCATGTGGCCGAGTTCGAAGCCGAAAGGGCACGCTTAGTGAACTCGGCTTCGTTGCGAAGCTTGGCCCATGCGCGCTTGTCAGTTTCGGCGATGGTGATTTTGGTCTTCTTGGTGAACTCCTTGGCGAAGAAAGCGACGAGGGCCGAATCAAGGGTGGTTCCACCAACGGTGGCGTCGTGAAGGTAGGCTAGGTTGGTGTAGAGACCCGAACGAGCGGAAAACACGGTGATGTCGGTGGAAGATCCGCCCATGTCGACAACGACGACGTTGCGGTCGAGCGCCTTGGCGACAGGGTAAGGAGCGGAGTCGACACCATCAGGGTGAGCTGGCAGCTGACCAGGGCCAGCGGGGGCAGTGAGACCGTAAGCAGCAAGAGCAGCAGCAGAAGCAGGAATCACTTGGAGTACAATGAGACCTGCCTCCTCAGCAGCTTTTTTCAAAGCAGCAATTTGCGCTTCAGGGAACCACTGAGGCACGCTCAGAACGGCACCTGCGATAGGTACACCGGACAAGAAGTCCTTGGCGGTCAAGAACAGACTGCGCAAGAAACGAACGGCAACATCGTGCACGCTGAGCGTCGTCTCCTGACCATCGATCTCGACCTTAAAACCAGCGGTGCCGTTGACGTCGATGACAGCAGCGGAAGCGCGCTTCTTTTCGCTCTCGGAAAGCGAGGAGAAAGGTCGTCCGAGCAGGTTGACAAAGTTGTCAATCACGTTGGGAGCATTGCGAACCAGTTGAGGCGTAGCCTGGTTGGCGAGGTAGACTTGATCACCGTTGAACGCAATGCGAGTGGCAAGCTGACGTTCACCGTCTTCGTTAGCGATAACGTCGGCGCGACCGCTGTGGATGTTACGATAGGAAAGCGGATGATCACAGCGTCAATGCGTGCTACTCATCGAAACGAGAACGAACTTGAAACGCAAAGAAAGAACTTACTGTTGGTTGATGCAAGCAATCGAAGAATACGAGTGGCCAAAGTTGATGCCGATCACGGCTCCTGCTGATTCCGTCATCTTGTGAATGTTTTCCAGGTTGGTGATGACGAGGAAGGGATGCAAATACTGAAGTGACAGCGCACCAAGTTTTCACGGCTTATGGCTCAGGTGTTGTCGAAAGCTGTGGCTCCAGCACCAGCACAACCGCCGAAATAAAAAAATAAAAAAGTTTCTTCTCAATCGCGAATCTTCTGTTTTCACAGCCCGATTCTCTGAACATCTCAATTCTCAGATCTTATAGATAAATGTCTTTCGCACGAATGAAGAAAGTCAATTTACACCATCAGACACGCGCGTCCCCGTTCCACGCGTTGCGAGAGCCATCCAAAGAAGTGTTGGTCTCGAAGCTAGCGAAGCGGCTGACTGCTTCCAATGTCAGTTGCAAGTCAAGGATCTTGATCTCAGGTGAAACTTCATCAACAATCTTTCACAGCTAACATTCAAGACTGGCTAATTTTTTGCGACGATGATGACCGACTCGGCGATACATCTATTCCCGCCGCCCATCGACATCTCCTTCGACGACGAGGCGCTACCAGAATGCAGTGCCAACCTTATGCCGTTTAGCATTGCTTACGATGGGCCCGCACCCATCGATTCGTTTCTCGTGCACCGAGCTGCTCCTAAGACTTCAACTGACGCTTCTACTTGTGCCAGTGCTGTGAAGGGTGAAGAAAGCGACAGCTTCATCTCAGCATTCAGAGGACGAGCGATTCAGTCGACACCGTTGCCGCTTCCGGCTGGCTTCGTAGCAAAGGTCGTGCAAGTGTCGCAGGCTGTGTCTGTTGGATCTATTGACACTGATGCAAATGGTGCGAGCACGGGTGATGGTTCGATTTTGGATCAAAGGCAGACAAGAGAAGCAGGGGATGCAGAAAGGCAGAAGGAAAGGGCAAGAGCTAACAAACGGAGAAGGATAGCTAAACAGCCTGCTCCGGTTCTGCAAAAGTTCTCCATGGACAGTGATGACGATGATGAGCAAGACCAACATAGCGACTCCGCTGCCTCTGATGACGACTGGGAGGATACGAATGAAGCGACAGAGTCGATGCACGACGCTTCGCCACCATCAGAGACTATTGGGCCATCGCAGCAACTCGTCGACAATAAAGCCCAGATCCCCGGACCAACAGTACACATTCATCCCATCGCCCAAGTGCAATCGAACCACCTCACCATATGGGGTCCAGACGGTCCCATAGATAAAGGAGACGACCCATTCTTTCGAACCGTAGGAGAGTGGTACTCGGTTGTTGCGCCTTTGGTAAGTCTCGACTCCTCTTCATACGACCGTTTCGCCCACCATTTTGGTCAATGGGCGAAAAAGCCGCGATTGGCTCTACTGAATGCTCACCGTACAACGATTATCTGCCTTGACAACGATTCAGTTACACGCCTGAAGCAGGGGACGACACAAACTGCCTGTGACGAAGCGACTATTTTCACTGTCTCTTCTTGCAACCTGTCCCTTTGGCCCGCACAATGCGATGTCTCTGTGCATCCCATGATGAAGCCCGCGAGGATCTGAATCTGCAAATGGAAACTATCTCGCGAAGTCACGCGCATTCTTGGACACGCACCAGAGTTGTGTTGAGTGTTACGTTCACGATTCTCTTCCGTCATTTGACTGTGCAACAAGAGCCGTGAGTTTTCTCACCATTCGTCATTGTCGTCCCTCCAGCCTACTCAGACGGCACGATTTCCTCGTCGAAACTTAGTGTCTGTAGTTGACTCCAGCGCGAAAAACGCCCGTTCCTCAATGAAGGCATCAGACGGAACTGCAACCGCAAAAACAGTCATGGCAATGGGCAACGTCAACGTCCTTGTGCTTAAACTCGACACTTGTAGGCTGTACCATTCTTAACCGATCGGCACCACCTTCCCTTCTAGCTCCCACTTGATCCTATTCCTGAAGAACTTGCTCCAAAAGGACATGACACTATCCCACTCGGAACCTTTCAGCATGGATTCGTCCTCCTCGTTTCCTCGCAGTCGATGCAGTGTTAGTGCCGAAGTCGATTTTCTGTGGGACGACCATCTCGTCGAGTCGAGGGGAATCTCCCGAGCGGATCTGTAGATATGTAGCACTGGTGTTGATGATGAAGAGATCGTGGGGTGGGAAATGAACGAGCCGTGAATTGAAACTATGCTCCCCAACGGTTGAGAGTGAGATTTTGACCAAGAGATTAGAACTTCAAGTGCTAGCGTTGCACCTTGTCCGAATCCAAAAATGTGGATTGAACCAGCACTCCATCCACATTTCCCGACCAGATGGTCGAGCAGAGCCACTACACTAGCCACTGTTACTGTCGGGTTCGGCTTGGTCAACAGTTCGGCGAACTGATCGAATGCAGGATACCACATCCAATGATCGCCCTCCAAAAAGGGGACTTTCAGCGGCGCTTGTAAGGTTAGTATTGCAGTCTGAGGTAAGGTCTTCTGCAGGTTCTGACCTAAATTGAAAAAGCCTGAATCGTTGTCCCCTAATCCGTGAAGCAGAATCAGAAGGTTGGAATCAACACCACTGGATGAAGGGTTGAAGTGATAGCCTGAGAACTTGTTCAGCGCAGCGCTAGCGAGCAAAGGTTTGCTGACCAACTCGACTTTCGTCGCATCCACTGCTACCTCTCGACTGGGCGAGGTGGGCATCTTTCTAGAGAGGTAGCTCAGCCACCAGAGACCGGCGGGATAGCAGCAACCTCTTCTCGTCCGTGTAGCGTCCACTCGATCAGTTCGTCGATTTCGATCAGCGTATTATCGACCGACCAGCGACAGGTTCGTAGTACCGCTTCCGCTCCTCGTGATGAGTACTTGTTGGCGATAAGAGTGATGAGTGATGCGAGAGGAAACGGAGTGGTGGGCAGAGAGATGGTCTCGCTCGAGTGGCCGATGGTTGTGCGCGCCGAGGCAAAGTATAGCACGCGCACAGATGGCGTCCCGTCTGAAAATGTAGACAGCGTCAGAAAGAGAGTTACCACGGACGTGAAGGATAGAGTAGTATGTGCTCAATAGAGAAAAGGCGAAAACTCACTTGACATGATGCGACTGAGGGACGTGGTGTTGATAAGGCAAACGCAAGAAACAGTTGGAATACAAGGCGAGATCAAGAAGGAACGACGTCCAAATACTGCTAAGCGCCTCCACAACCTTTTCCACACGGACATCTCCGAACCACCCACATCGACCCTGTCTTACACGTTAGATACCATTCACGATTCCGTTTCTGCAACCTGGACATAACCAATATACACACGCCTGTGCAACATGTGCTGTTCTCAACACTAGACAGTCCAACTGCCAAGAACGTGGATATCATAATTCAAATCCCGCACCATATTATAGAAGTTAACCATACATGTTGTTACCACCGTTTCCGCCAGCGCCCCTGCCAGCACCGCCCATGAAGTTCCTGGCCATATCCCTCAATGCAGGGTCGTTCATCATCGAGCTCATGTCAGGCATACCGCCACCGCTGCCAAACCTCTCGGCAGCCTGACGCAGCATGGGATTGTTCATCAGACTCGCCAAGCTGTCCGGATTCGACATGAGGTTCTGAGCCATCTGAGCAATCATGGGGTTGTTCATCATGGCCGCCAGATCGGGCATGCCACCGGCGCCGCCGCCAAAGTTGGGGAAGCCACCGGCGCCAGCACCGGCATCAGCGCCTGCCGAGGGCGCGGAAACGGCGTCTGCGGCGCCTCGAGAAGCGGTGGCGTCGTTGGCATTGGAAGAGGATGAAGAAGAGAGTTGTTCCTTGGATGCAGCAAGACCTTTCTTGAGAACTTCGTTGCTAGGGTCCACCTCGACACCCTTCTGGTATGCCTCGACAGCTTCTTGGTAGCGGCCCGAGCTGAAGAGTGCGTGACCGAGTCGGCTGTACGCCTTGCCAAATTTGGGATCGATCTTGGAAGCCTGCTTGGCATCATCTATGGCCGAGTCGTGCTGGCCGATTTGGCTAAAGGCAGCAGCACGGTTGGAAAAGTAGACGGGTGAGTTGGGATTGAGCTCGATGGCCTTTCCGTAAGCCTCGATGGCAGCGCCGTAGTCCTTGGCAGACATGGCCTTGTTGCCCTCGGCCTTGAGCTGCTCTGCCTTGGCGAGGTCCTCGTCGGACGGCGTCGCTGCAGCAGCAGCGGGTGCAGTAGAAGAGGAGGAAGCAGCAGCGGGTGCAGGCGCAGCACCCATCTTGGCTTGTGTCTTGAGGAAGATGTCAAAGATGGCCTGGAGACCGGGACCAGATCCGTACTGTGCCTGCTGCTCTGCGGATGACGTGTCTACGCCGAAGGCCTCCGAAACACTCTTCGCGGCTTGTTGCAACTTGGCCTTCTGATCGGCGGGGACGCTAGTCGACGACTGCTGGAGCCACTGTGCGACGGCGTATGCTAGTGGTGTTTGTTGCGACATGTTATATGTATGAGATGGCAGTGAGGAAGAGGCGGATCTGTGGTAGGTCAAAGAGTACGAGAACGTATCAGGTTAGCTTCGACTCGTGGGTTCTGCAATGGGGGAGATGCGGCTTCTTCTCGTTCCGGAACGTCGAGCTTGGGTGTATCAGAATGCTTCGTGTCTGCATGCTTTTGGCTAAGCAGTCTAACATGTATTTTGTGAAAGTGAAAAGGTTGTGTTCATCCTATTATAAAGTGTCCGCTGTGGCGAAGCACAGGAAGTGGCGAGCTCGAGTTGGGTTCCGGAAAAGAAGAACAAGCGTTACGAGGCGAACCGTAGTGTATGGGAGATGCACACTTACACTATAGACGAAGGAACAAGGCTTCTAGGATCGTACTGCAAGGGTCTGCGTGATGTAGGAGAAGGGCAGATGGAGGGAAAGGGAGGAGCACGAGCAGGGAGGTGTTATATCAATGTTACGGCAACCGAATCGAATCGTGAATCGAGCACGGTGAATCGTGAATCGTGAATCGTGAATGTTGTTTGATGTCTTTTGGCTGGGGATGTGTGTGGAAGTGCGTCGGTGTTGGGATGAGCGAAGCTGAAATCGTGAATGAGACACCAAACATACACACAGCGGCCTCTTCCTCACGCTTTATGCCTTTGTGTCTTGGCAGCTGAACTGCTCGCTTTCAAGCGGAGGAGAAAGATAGACGTGGCCCTTTCCAGCTAACTCAGCGGCTGTAATTCGTGATTCCTTCGCTGAGCGTCTCTCGCCTTCGAGTCGACCCTGGAATTCCAATTTGGACCATGGCTCGCCGCCTCGTGTTTCCAAACCCAAAATGTTATAAGCTCTAGTCAAACACTCTTGACTTGAAAATCTCCGCCACCTCGCCATGTACCGTCCACTCGTGGCTTCACGCTTCGTGCTTGTTGCGCAGCATGCAGGCAATCTTTGTGCTTGGCACCTGCAAACTTCTACGTTCCGCTGAAACGAAGGACATGAGAATTCACGACTACTACTCGAAGTTGATGAACGAGAGCTGTTTGCAAGGACAACGGAACCTGGATTGGCTGGAACGAGAGAAGGTAAATGAACCACGAATGGATGAACAGATGCAACAAAAACCAATGGTGTGTATATGTGTGTAAGTTATATGAAGACAAAAGATCAAAGTCAAAAGCCATGCTCCTGGGCAGAGAAAGTTGCCTTGCTGATACAGCGGGCAGATCGCCCAGGAATAACTTTGCAGGGTATGTATGTGTGATGAGCTTTGGTGCATGTGATGGTCCTTGACGGCGTCGTTGAATGTGCGATGGCGTCTGGCCGATGTCATTGCTACTGTTGTTCATGCTGTTGTTGCGCCTGCTGCAAGTTCAAAAACAGCAGGTCCGCCCTCTCGACAACATTCTCCTCGGTCAGCTCCTGCTGCAATGCCAACGACCTGATCCTAGCCACTAGGCTTCTCAGGGTCTTCCTCGAGATGGTCACCTCCTCGTTCAGATCCACCACCTCTCCTTCCTCCTCTTCCATCATCTCGCCCTCGCCTGCATACTTGCGCAAAAACGGATGTCTGAGCAGCTGCGGAATCGTTGCTCTCTCCTCCGAGCCATATCTCAACGCAGACTGGACGCAATCCAAAAGCTCGTCATCGACCTCCATCCTGTCCGGATACCTTGGATCTCTGAACCGATTCCAAATAATCTCGTGATTCGCATCCACGATCGCCTCCAACTTCCTGTTCGCCGGAACACGATCAAACGGTGGCCTACCCCAGATCATCTGATACAGAATACATCCCAACGACCACACATCGCTTGGCTTACCCGCCTTATACACGCGTCTACCTTTGGCCCGTGCAATCTTGATCGCTTCCGGCGCCATGTAGTTGGGCGTGCCGATGATGTTGTCCCGCGAAATATGCACTGTACCCTTAGGAATTTTTTTCGAAATACCAAAATCGATCAGTTTGATGCGGTTGTCGACCATCAAGAAGTTGGCTGGCTTCAAGTCGGCGTGAACCAGGTTGGCTTCGTGGATGAAATGCACCGCCTCGAGCATCTCGCGGAAGTAGTGTGCGATGGCCTCGCGCGGCAACGGCGCTTGCTGGGCGAGGAGCGTGCCGAAATCGCCTTCGCCGAGCTCGATGAGAATGCGCAGCTTGTCAGGTACTCCGTTCTTGTCGACAGTGACATGATGTCCAAAGTAGCGCAGCAGGTACATTTCGCTCCCTTGAAGATCTGACAGCGTTCGCAATAGGTTGGCTTCGGCGATGAGGTCGAGCTTGTCCTGCTCGCTCTCGATTTGTTTAAGGTCGACCTGCTTGAGCGCAAAAAAGGCCTGCTGCTCTTCAGGAACTGCCATTTCGTCGATTGTCTGCGTTTCCGGATTGCGCACCTTTTCGCATGCGGGACCTCGTAGAACGTGCACGGTCGAAAAGCCGCCTTTGGTTAACTGCTTTCTGCGGAACTTGAAGCCAGGCAACTTGACGCATCGTGTTGATCCAGCAATCTCCTTCATGAAGCGTTCCTGCTGGCTGAGCGGCTTTTGCATCTGCCGTGTCGTCTCTGCCCAGATGGCCTCGTGTCGAATCTCGGAGTACAGACGGCAAGCCTCCTCTTCTGCAGGTTCGTTTTCATTTTCATGCGTAACCTGTGTCGCTGCCGCCGACGTAGACGCCATGGGCGTCGACGACTTGAGCACACCTTCGTGGTTCGCTGCAGCTCGTTGACTGGCTCGAAGATCGTTAGCAGATGGTGCAACCATTCGTCGATGCGCCATAGGGTCGACTGGTGCAGCAATGTTGGAAGCGAGGAAGTTGTGAATGGCTTCGGCTTGCCCTCTAGTCGGATGGATGGAGCCATTGGCTTGTTCCAATGCTGCTCTTCGTGCAAACGGATGGGCTTCGTTTCTACGAGGTGGCGGCGGTGGTTGCATGTCGTAATCTTGATCTTGTGCTTCGGGGCTGGCGTCATCACGAGACCGGCTGGCTACCGGACCAGGCGATCGCACCAGCGATGCCCTTTCCATCATCTCTGCTCTGATCTTCTCCTTCTCCGCATCATAGCCGTAAGGCAAGAATCGTTTGTCTGGCCGTTCAATGGCCTCAGCGGCGCCAGGTACCGCACCGGGACCGGATCCGTAGCCAGATCCCGATCCAGAGCCAGAATTAGAGCTGCCGTCTTGGTTGTGACGGGAAAGGCGCTCGTGATCCCGTTCCGGGCTGTTACTTTGGGCTTCTTTGTCATTTGCATGGGCACCGCCCTCTTCTTCCAGATCGTCGTCTTCATCGTCCGAATATCGCCGCACCACTCGCCTCGCCGGTGGGTGACGATTGGATGATCGCGTGAGAGTGCGAAGGCTGCGTGCGGCACTGCGTTGAGCTGTGGTTGGAGCAGCCGAAGTAGCATTCGATCGAAGAGCACGGCCGGCCATTGCAGGTGTACGGTAGCCCGTTGATATCTGTACGTTGGAAGATGCAGCAGCAGTGGAAGCAGCAGCTCGGGATACCGCATCGTCAGGAGTGTCGCGCTTGGCAGAAGCACGTTCCTCGATCGGAGCATATCGGACCTTTTTCTCCTCTTCCTCGTTGGGCTTTTCGTTGCTGCGTCTACGATTAGACAAAGCTGTACTAAGCCTCAGCTCGGCACCATCATAGAGAGGCGAAGCAGCTGCATGAAGAGCTGCCTTTGCTGAACGAAGCGGTGGCGAGCTCTTAGAGTGCACCTCATCGTGTTGAAAGGGTGCTGAGGAAGCAAACGGTGAAGATCGGCTTAGCGATTCCTGTGTCTGTACTTCGCGAAAGACGCTGGAGGCCCTGAGATGTTGAAGTTCGTCTCGTTGAGTCGATGCCATAGGAACTGCTCGACGGCCTGTTCCTGGTGAGTCATCGTACGGATCCGAATGTGTTTCTCGTTGCGCCTCGGCTGAGATGCGGTATGATCTAGCACGTGGATGCGCTGTGTTGATGTTACTGTGAGCATATGATGTTGTACTGGTCAACGGCGCCGGTGCTTCCGATTCCGATTCGTCCTCTCCCAGAAAGTGACTAACGGGTGCTGGCGGTAGCGGGCTATCGCTAATGGTTGCGTTGGCTCTGTCGCTCGGAGTTTGATTTGGAACAGAAGCGCCATGCCTCAACGAGCGTCGAAGAGCAGGCGTGGACGGCGGCAGATCCGCATATCGAGAGACGGCGGTCATCTTGAATCCTTGTGAAGCCCAGCACGATGTTGAAAGATGTACCAATGGTGGCGGTGAGAATAGCTTGTTGCTGCGAGGGTTTGTGAAAACTGTGGGCTGTATGCTTAGAGATACTGAGTTGGATGCATGTCTCCTCGCTCCGGCTGTGTGCTATCTGTTTGAGGTCGCTTGAAACAACGGCTGCTACTGCCCTTCGTTGATGTAATGTCGAGACTGGGTAGCGTTGGGGTTGAATGAGATTGAGCAGAGGTTCAGAAGTCGGGAAAGAATGTGGTAGGCAGACTTCAGCAGCAATCAGTGACAACGGAGCAGAAGGATGATATCGAGCAAAGGCTCTTACAATCGACCCTACGCAAAACCCGAGCACAGAGACGTGAGGGTGGAGAGACGGCGCTGTATGTGAGAGCGACCATAAGTGTGATTGAAAGATGCAAAGTGGAATCTCGCCCAAGCTCGCATACTCTCTCTCTCTCTCTCTCTCTCCGTCGCTCTCCTGTACTCTCAATCGTGAATCGGATTCTCTCGCTAATTTCCTGCTTATCCTCGCTCTCTTGGCTTCATCGCTCTCGCCCTTTGTCACCATCAGTGTGCCGATGACTTCCGCCGCCCGCGCTCTGTCATTGATACGCAGAATTGCAAAGGCTTGCTCACCTCTGTGTCCATTGGACCGTCCCGCTGCGTCAGTTTGAGTCTGAGCTCCTTCTCGCATCGGCTTCCACCTGCACAACTTCTGCAAAAACACAAATCAACACACGCGCTCTCACCAAACTCAAAATCTCAGTTCGAGTTCGCGTGTCTCGACATCACGTGACTTTCCGTATTCTTTTTCTTCAAAACACGAATTCACCTGTTGTGAGAAAAGCACCCGTGACCGGTGCGTGGTGGCCCCTGTGAACCACGAGCCGTGAGCCGATGGCTGTGGCCAGCATTTGTGGATGTGAGATCGAGCACTGCATTCACGATTCGTGATTCATGATTCGTGATTGGTGATTCGTGATTCGTGATTCGTGATTCGTGATTGTTCGTACACACTCTGACTGCTGAATGCGTCCTTACTGACCCTTGGTAGACGCAGCCGTGAAGGTTGCCCACAGCTGCTCAGCGTACCCAAGCACAGCTTCCTCCTCGTACCTCCTACCAACGACCTGAACGCTCACAGGAGCATTTACTAGCTTTTCAGCATCCCATTTCTGGCTCCATCTCTCGTCATCGTCAGAAAGGAATTCGCCGCCTCTCGTGAGCTTCCCGTCTATGGCGGGATCGACCTTTGTGATCGGCAAAACCACTGCCGGATAATCAACCAGGTTGAAGATACCGGTGTAAGCTACATAGATGTCGTTGCCTGGCGCGATAGCCGTGTACGCCATTCCCGGTACTATGAGCAGATCGATGGGACGACCGTCCTTTGTTTGCTTCGAGGTTGCGTTCCAATGATCGAGATATTCTTTCTGGAATGCGAGTTTGCGCCGGTTCGCTTGCCACACTTCAAAAGCAGAGTACTCGGTCTGACCGATGCCTGACAGGCATGGTCCTAGCGGTTCGTTGAGTGGTGCGATGGATTCCGAGATATCCTTGCCTCCGTCTGCGCAGAACGCCTCGACCAGAATCTTCATTGCTTCTTGGGTCTTGTATGGCTCAAAGTCAATTGCATCGTGGTCTCCAAGACTACTGAGCAATTCTTTGATAGCCCGCTCGTAAGGAGGCATAGGCTTGATGTGCCCGTCGTGCCACATGACTCCAATGTTGAGCTTCTTTTGTGTACGTGCCTGCTGGAACCTCTCCTCGTTCCACGGCATTGACGGCGTCTGAGGATCCAACAGCCAGGGCTGCTGAGCTAGCACTGCCTTTGAAAACTCGATGACACCCGATAGTGATCGACTGAGCGGACCTATCACCGACGGAATCGTGATTTGGCCAAGCAGCGTGTTGACAACCCCCTCGTACGGAAATCTGTGAGAGCATGGTCGAAGTCCGAACACGCCACATAGCGCCGCAGGAATCCTTACTGACCCACCTACATCTGTACCTACCCCCAAGGGCGACCCTTTGATAGCCACCAATGCTCCCTCCCCACCTGAGGATCCGCCCGGATGCAACGTCCGATTGTGCGGGTTCAGCGTTGTGCCCCAAAGACTATTCGACGTTTCCGAGTACATGATCGTCTGAGGCAGATTGGTCTTGACGAATGGCACGGCTCCCGCTTTCTTGAGGATCTGGACGAGCACAGAGTCCGACGTGGAAGGCTTGTTGGCATAGCTAATGTAGCCGATGGTCGAGTCCGACCCCTTGATCTGGAATTGATCCTTGACGCTTATCGGCAGACCGTGCAGTGGGCCACGCACTTTGCCTGTTGCTTTGAGCTCCGTATCGAGCTCTGCTGCCAGCTTCCTAGCGTCTTCGAAGTGGATCTCAGTTACGGGGTTGACCAGCTGGTGCGCGATACACGTCCTTTTGATGAAAGCTTCCAGCACCTCGACGGCTGTGTATTCGCTACTAGCAAGCTTTGCCAATAGAGCAGAAACATCGTCGGTCTCTGTAATCTCAATCTCGCGCTCTGTAAGTATACCTGCGGTACGAGGAAAATCTACAACAGAATCGGTGCTGATGGCGGGCAACCAAGAAGCTGCAACCTTGTACGCATCAGGAATGAGCGCCTCCCGCTGCGCTCGCTTGGCCTCGGAGACTTGCTGCCACGACGCCATGATGGTTGTAATGCAGCTCCTGTGCCGGCCGTTCGGCTTGATAGTTTGCTGCAAGCGTTTTCCAAGCGAAAAATCGATCTGAAGGATACTGACGAGACGGTGATAACGATATCGTGATTTGCCATACCGTAAGCACGCATATGACTTGGCTCTGTGCGCGCACAGATCCACTTTTCTGACACCCACGACTGTGAATCTCAATCACGAATAGCCGCTCGCCTGAGCGTGGAACAGATAAGAAAATCTAGGTGAAAACGGCTATTCTTTCGTCAGACCCATCGTGCACCATCCTCTGCTCTGTCTTTCACACCAGCCTTGACGCTCATCAACACGCTTGCTTCTACAAAACCTCTTTCGCTGCCGGAATGAGATACGGGACAATGATACACGTGAAGAAACATGTAGTTGGCCAAATGAGGGAAGGGAACCCTTCTAGTTCTGATGCGGACATCGAGCCACGATGCATCTGAGGCAGTGCGCTTTCACTCAAACGGGAATCACTCTTCATTTCCCTGATTGGACGAGGTTTCATCCGTCCGCTTGTGTGTCATAGCCGCCGCTCTCGCCCTCATTACCAGTGCCACTGCTGGTGAAGGAGTTTGTTGGCTTCGTTGCAGCGGTGGTGGTGCTGGTGCTGACAGCGCCAGTGGACGACGGAAAAACCGGGTTATCATAAGCAGGCTCATCCTCGCTGACAGTTGCACTTGAGCTCGTCAAGGCGGCTTCAGAAGTTTCAACAGATGTTGAGTATGCGAGGAAGGTGGTGGCGGCAGAATGCGTCCCGTAGTTGGCAGCGTTGGCTGTGGGAGAAGCAGCTTCGGATCCAGTTGAGGTGGATTGCGAAGTAGCTCTCGAGGCTTGGCTCTCGGAGATGGTAGTGTGGGGAGTCTGAGTCGCTGATGTGGTAGCCACTTCGGTCAATACAGCCCTTGCTGAAGTGGTAGATGCGGATACGTGTGTCGATGCAGCCCTGTTGAGAGATGCGATAGTGGTCGTACCGGCTCGCTCAATCACGACCGTCGATGAAGCTTGCGCCGTACTAGTCGAATCAGCTGCAACCACAGAAGTGGTCAAGACCAAGTTCGCCGAAGCAACCCTCAAACTTGCACTGCTGGACATAGATTGACTAGAGAGAGATGTAGTCGCAGACGCACCAATGTTGTCTGTCTCTTCCGTAACAACGTCATCGTCTTCGATGCCAGAGTCTGCATCAGTTCTAGAAGCTGACTGCGTACTGAGCGAAGGCGAGGTTGCAGTCTTCGTGGTCGTCGCCGCTGCTGTCTGGCCATCAAGCTTCAAGAGCGTCGAAGTGCCGGTACTGAAGAGAGCAGTGCTCGCTGGCACTGTAGCATACAAGGTCGTATATGGAAGGAGGCTCACCAATGAAGCAGTACTGACTGCAGCAACTGTGGTCTGTGATGCTAGACTGACGCGCGTTGACGAAGCATTCGTTGTCTTGATCGCCGCGCTTGAACTGCTCTTTGTAGACTGTGCAGCGAGCGAAGATAAAGACAATGTTGGCGCCACAGTAGCCAGCACAGTGACATAGACGGTCGAAGACGAGGTGATAATAGCTGGGGTCTCCACGGATGACTTCACAGTGGGAGTCTCTGCTGCACTGGCAGTCACCACCTCTGTCGTGAAGGCAATAGCAAACAGCGTTGACTGGGCAGTGTTGATTGAGGTCACAGTGTTGCTAGTCGCAACAGCCGCTGCCGAAGTGTCGGTTGCCGACACGACTGTATTGATCACCTGAGAAGCGCTGACAGAAAGCACCGAGGTCAGTGTCTCCACCGCCAACGTCAATGCAGTGGTCGTCGATGCGACTGCAGCCAGAGATTGAGCAGAGGCGACGGAAGCAGAAGCACTTTCTGTTGCCGTTGCGACAATGGCAGTTGAGCTCGCCGAAGCAACAGCATTTTCTGTCACCGTGGCCAGCGTCACACTCGCTGTCGTCGTCGCAAACACACTTGAGCTGGCAGCAACCCCCGTAAAAGTCGTCAGATGGTCCGATACGGTGGCTGTGATCGCCGTCACAACGCCCGTCGCGGTGGCCTTCACCTCGCCCATCTCGCTCACCAACGAGCTGGTGATCGCCTTGAGAACACTGTTCGAGCTGGCGTACAGCTGAATGCTCTGAGCGAGTGACCTTGGATCACCCCATGGGTCCACTGTGTCCGTCGGCGCAGGAGCCACGTACTTTGCATTTGCAGAGCCAGTTGCCCAGGACGCTTCCAGCACCTGGCCAAGCTCGTCGTTCTTGGTCTCAACCCACTTGCTAGGTCGCGCCTTGATCGTGTCGCTAAAGTTTCCGCCAGCTGGGATCTTCTCGAGACCCTCGAGCAACACGGCTGCCATGCCCTCTATGGCGTGATCGTCGATGTGACAATGAAGGATATTGGCCGCCGCATGGTCCGCGACATAGCGGATAACAACCCAGGAATTGGAGTCAATATCGAAGCCATCCCGCAGAGGAGGCGTCTCAAGGTTGAACAAGATGCCTTGCCCTTGCGCTTCGGCAACCGTATCAGCAGGGAAGGGGCCTGCTCCACTACCAATGATCCAGAAGCGGCGCGAATGCATGTGGAAGGGATGCGGGCTGTTGGGCCCACCAACAATCGAGTAGATATTGTTCTCCATGATGACATCCACCACAGTGCCGAAGGGAATGGATGCGTACGGAGTCATTTGGTTCAATGTGGCATTACCATCGGTGGCATTGAAGAGGATAGGTCTGTCGTCTGCCAGGCGAGCAGTGTCGAGAGGCATGGTCGCAACCTGCCACACATTAAGGCTGTTCTGAGAGGCCACGGCATGCAATGTCATGTTGGATGTCTGCGGAACCTGGTTGATGGGATCGAAGGGAACACTCAAGTTCTGTTTCCATTTGACGACCGACGGGTCAGAGACGAACCCGCTCATCGGCACATGGGCGGTTGTCAAGGTTCGCATCAGGTACCCGAAGTCTTCCTCTTGCCCGGGATTCCAGGTGCCATCGACGTCGTCGATATAAGAAAGGAAAGCATGTCCCTCGATAGGCTGCAGTGCACGAGCGCCCGTGAGACGGATGGGGAACATGTTGCCGTCCAAAGCGGGGTCAAGCTGAATCATCACGCTGAGTCGGCTGCCAATGGTGATCTGCGCCCAGTCTACTTGCATAGGCTGGATATAGTGACCGTCGACAGCGACAATCCACATCTTATGCGAGTCAACGCTGATCCCATAGTACCAATTGGTTGCGGTGTCCACAACCTGTAGGTTGAGCCAACGTCGGCCCTTCTTTATGGCTTTGGCAGCGCTGAAGACAGTCAAAGGTGCAGTGGTGTTCTGACAGACACCGCCGTACCGTTCATCGAGCGTCCCCTTGACCGTGTAGCCACTTTTTGGTGGTACGAGCGAGATGCAGCCTTTGGAAGTGATGCCTTCCGGGTTGGTCGAACTGAAGTTCCTGAGCAAGCTAGCCTGAATTGGCGAAATCACCTTGGACCAATTGTTGACGCAGTATTGTCGTCCTCTGCCGTTGATATGAAGAGAATCAAAGCAAGCGGGAGGGACACCAGTCTCGTGCACTACCAGCAGCATCTCGGTGTGATTGATGTGCCAGTGGTCGGAGAGCGACATGATCTGAGAGTCATGCTCAGCAGCCTCCATCTGTTCGATGTCATCCTGGTCTGTGCTAATGTAGCTCCAAGGTTTTTGGCGACCTGGCTTGGGTCGAATGTAGATAGTGCCTCGCAAGCCATCTGCATAGTAGCCTCGCTCGTGGCTGTGGTACCAGTATCCGCCATACTGATTGACCAGTTTGAAACGGTAGGTGTACGACTCGCCCGGATAAATATTCCATTGAGATAGCCCAGGTACGCCGTCCATCTCTGGGGAACCGATCTGGTGAATGCCATGCCAGTGGATCGCAAAGGGGACCGGACCATTGTTGATGACGTTGATCTCAACGTCGTCATTTTCGTCCCAGACAAAGGGATCAGCTGGAAAGTTGCCGTTCATGAGAAAGCCGAGCCTCTCGAAGCCATCTGGACTGATGATACCTTGAGTGACGGACATATTGTAGGCCTTATCTGGAGGTGGAAGAGCATCGGCGTCGCGACGGTAGAGATGAGTTGGATGGGCAAAGCCAGTGGCCACTGAGCCAGAGGAGATCTGCTCATGTCGCTTGCGAAGCAGTTTGCGATGATCGATCTCCTCTCCGTCAAAGTGCGACTGGGCTTCATTGCCCGTTCCTTCAGTGCGCTCTGCCGTTGTAGAGACCGGGACGGCCGCGGACAAGGATGCAGTAAGGAGGACGAAGAGGACGAGAATGAGAGCGACCCAGGCCAGACCAATGGACAGTAAGCGACGGTATCGACCACCTCTTTCCATGAAAGCGTGTGTGATCCGCATTGTGACAGATCAGACGGCAATCGTTAAGGGAGGTGTTGAGGACGAGCCCTTGGTGATATATATAAGATCGCCAGACTTTAGTTCGGTTCTAGCAAGAGATTGAAGGGGGTGTTCGTGACCGAAAAGGGGGAAAGGAGGAGATGGCATGCGAGGAGAGCGCTTGTCGCCAGCTTACCTCTTATATCCTGTCCAGCATTTACTACTGCACAGCGTTCGGGTCCAGTGCAAACCTTTTCGGTGAAGACATGCTGACACAGAAGGGAGACCGTCTCAGATACCCTCGAGGAGCCTTCGGCACTTCCGACATGAAGAGCCAGTCCAGCGATGATTGGAATGGCGAGCAGCATGACCATAATTCAGAGTAACTGTCTCCTTTCGTCTCTGGCACAGACTGCAGCTAGTCTGAATCGATAAGGGATCGAGGTGAGATGATAGGAACGGTTGGGGCGCCATTCAACTGTGCCCTTTTGAGATGGAACCGGGTCGACATGCAACATGTGAATGGTTTGATCGTGTGTCGGCTCTTCCGACGAAGCTTGTTCGGTTGCTTATGGTCGAGGTAATCCGCCACGCAAACGACCACGTCTCGCTTGCAACTGGTCGTCGGAACACTTCCGATTCCAGCGAGTTGCTCCGTGTGAGAACATTCAGAAGGTTTGCGGTTTCCTCGCCACGTTTCGGAAGTGCCGCGCGTCGACCTTTGCGAGCCAGATCATTGCCGCAGAGGATCAGACCGAAGCGAGAGAGATTCATTCTCTCGGGTAGCTTTTATGGATTTTTATTATTTTGTGAAAGATGGAGTCAGAACTAGACAGCAGCTCCTCAAACCCCAGGTACAATAGATGAATGAATGCAATCGGTATGACGGAGCATTTGGAAACGACATCGAATGAAAAGAGTGGCCAGAGTCGAAGATGCAAGCTGATCAGAATGCGAACCAAAACGGTCTTGGGCCGTAACATTGCTTCCCATCAGACAGGCGAGCCAGCAGGCTGAAAGTGGGAAACCTTCAAATTTCTACCGTCCGAGACCACGAGCAATTGTGACGCTTAGTTGGCGTTGGTGGGAATGCGCCCGTATGTCCTGCGATACATGTGGTCGACGTTCTCGAGGTAGTATGCACCAGGCCACAGGTTCTCGAGCTGGCCGACGGGCTTGTGGTTGACGGCGTTGTGGGTGGCCTCACGGGTCTTGAGTGCCTCGACGTAGGTCTGGCAAGGAACAACCTTCATGCTGTCAAGACGGTTCTTGAGGTCAACAGCCTTGACAATCTGCTCGGTCGAGCCGTTGATGCGGATGGCAAACATAGATGCGGCAGCGCCAGAGCCGAACGAGTAAAGGAGGATGCGCTTGCCCTGGATCTCTTGCGAGGGGATGTTGGACAGCAATGAGACAAGACCGCCATAGAGCGAGGCAGTGTACATGTTGCCACATCGTCGCACGGTGTTCATCCCGGGCTCGAGCTTGGTCTGCTGAGCTTCCTTGCCGAAAGCGGCAAAGGCTTTCTCGACGTCCTTGTTGGTGATGGTCGATTTGCGGTCGAGCTCGGCAAAGTTAGCAGGAATCGAGGCGTACTTCTCGTTCTTGGGGTCCGAGAAGAAGTCGTTGTAAAGCAAACGGCCGAAACCCTTCTGAACGAGTTTCGAGTAAGGGCTGTGGAAGAGAGTGTAGTCAAAGTCGTCTACCTTGATGGAGGCAAGGCTCGAGGCATCCGAATGGCCGTTGGCGGCACCGCTCTTGAGCTTGGCAGCACGCAGGCGATAGGCGTCGTAGGCTTTGTCGAGGCAGCCAAGGTATGTCTGGATAGTCTCGGGACCGTCAACCTCGGGGTATTCGGACGAGAGGTTGGGCTTGTAAAAGTCCCAGTAGTTGCTCATGTGGGTTCCGTGGGCGGGTTCGAACACGAGCGGAGCGTCGGGACCGATGAGCATGGCAACCGAACCAGCACCACCGACAGGTCGTGCAGAACCCTCGGCGTAGATGGCAATGTCACCAGCAACGACAATGGCGTCACGGCCATCCCACGAGCTGCTCTCGACCCAATTGATGGCGTTAAAGAGAGCGGCGGTACCGCCGTAGCAGGCGTTCTTGCTGTCGATTCCCTCGATGTTCATGTTTCCAGACGGGGCGAAGAGGTCCATGAGGACGGTCTTGACCGACTTGGACTTGTCGATGATGGTCTCGGTACCGACATCGAGACGGCCAATGCTACGGGGGTCAATGTTGTTCTTTTCGAGCAGGCCCGATACGACTGTGATAGGTCACAGAAGCGAGAAGGCGCACAGCAGCAGCGCAAGTCAATCAAGAAACAGAATGTTGAGTTAGCAGGAGAACGGGTGACGATTCAATCGGAAGCGACGCAAAGGGTGGGTCAGACTTACCAGATAGAGCAAACGAATTGATATCCTCTCGGTCGTCGGTACAGGCCATGTACTTCTGGCCGAAGCCGATAGTGTACTTGCCCTTGGCTACACCGTCAAAGTCCTCGAGCTCATCTTCCGAGATGCACTGTTGGCGGCGAAGGTGGAGTTGAGAATCGCAAGCTTGTCAGTATTACATAACTTGGTCAACATCATCGACAAGTAGCAGAAAGAACAACTGCATCTTGCCAGCAAACGCTTTGCGGCCTGACATCGATGTGCTTGCCAATATCTTGGTCGTTGTCGCTGCAGCAGCTTCGAGGAAAGTCAGGACGAGGAGCAGTGGGTTCCGGGAGTGACACTCACCCTTCGGGGAAAGTAGATCTCGATGGCCTTGATTCCGACGTTCTGAGGACGAGCCGACATGCTGAAAAATTGATGGGATGGTGAAGGAGTGTGTAGAAGCCTGTGCAAGGGGGTGAGGGAGGAGATGATGCGGAGTGGTGATCAAAGGGATCGGCTAACCAGCGTCAAATGCCTTGCGCTCTATCAGATTTCAGGAAGCTTTTTCGAACGGCTAGAAAGAAAGGTGGCCAAGGCAGACAGACAGGTTGAAGCGGGAGAGAGCAACACCCGCCAACTTCCAACTCTCCCCTAACCAGCGATCCTACAAAACGCACACTCATGCTCACGCTGGCTCGCACGCTTCACAATTTGCCGCACTTGTAGTGCAGATGGCCACCTGGCACGCGCACGCGCAACAAGCACACGCCACCACATTCATGATTGGTTCGCTGAGAAGAAAGTCAAGTTTGCTGCACAAAAATTCAGATGTGTGGCAGGTCTGTGCAGACACTGAGCGTACATCGAGAAGAAAACAACCCAAAATCTGCAAGCGTGAATGAAATTCGCGAGACGTGTTCAAACGAGAAAACCCACACGGAAGACGCGCCAGGTTGGGAGTCTGTCGCCAGGCAGCGTGCCACCAAGCCTAGCGTAGTAATCGTATCAATCTTTCCTTAGATCTGTACATGATTGCCGCAAAGACGATCAGTCCAGAGTTGATGATGGGTACAAGTTATTATTATTTTAAAAAAATGCAAACACCACACGCGCGTTCTTTAGGCTGCATACAGTGACATTACCGAGACCATTAAAACAATAATGACTTCGGTACGGCTCCTATTTACGCCTCAGACAAACGTGAGCTTGGCAGAGCAAAAGTGTTATGCACCCATTTTTTGGGCGTGGGCGAAAACAGCGTTGCACTTGCAGACACTTGAAAATCGTGCCACTTCGCGTTGTTCGCTGTCGACTCGCCCAGTCAAATCGTGAATCCCATAGCCCTAACCCTAACCTTGACTTTATTCTTATGTTCAAGAAAAGAAAAGTGGGCTCATTTTGACCTTTGAAAAAGATGAGCCGAATCCGAATTAACCCGTTGAAGCCAAGCTTTCAATGGTGTGACTCTGACCCGATTCGACAACCGTGTGATGA
The DNA here is from genome assembly GCF_000328475.2 of Mycosarcoma maydis. NCBI lineage: Eukaryota > Fungi > Basidiomycota > Ustilaginomycetes > Ustilaginales > Mycosarcoma > Mycosarcoma maydis. The sequence continues at coordinate 328,007 of NC_026496.1, forward strand.
TCGCGTGTCGCGTGTCGATTCCACCAGCCTATTAGTTACTCCTCAGTTCGCGCGGGAATGAGGTAGGCTGCACATCTGATTCCTTTTCTTAGTCTTTCTGTAACACTCAATACGAAGATGGCGATCTTTTGAAAGAAGTTACAGTGACACACGAGTGGTTCTGTCAAACAAGTCATGATTGAAATACGCTGGTTCATGACAACGCGATAGTTGGACGGTCTGCTTCGCAAAGCAAGATTCGGGAGAGAGGTATCGACGTCATTCGGGCTACGCACCAAAAGCAGCGCCTTTGGCCTGGGCTGCAGTATCGTCGGCGTTTTGACCACCATCTTCATCCGCTGGCCAATCGTCTTCCCTCAGAAAGGCGCAAATGACAGTTCTGCCGCCAAATTGTCGACCAGCAATCGCTCTGAGCGCCTGTGCACAATGTTCCGTTTCGCCGTACCTCACATAGACCCTTCCTACACCTTCTCTCTCCGCCGACGTGGCCTTTTCACCATCCACCGTAGTAGCGCCCTCGTCTTGACTGCGTTTCCACTGATGCGCAGCAGCTCCTTTGCTCTCCTTGGCCGGTCTGGGAATACGCACGTCGGAAACGGCGCCATACTTGTTGCATTCGTCGCGAATATCTTCGACGATGTCGGCGTATTCTTCGTCGTCCTGCAGTTCTTCTGGTGTCACCATATTGAGCATCACCATGCAGGTGGTAGGTTCGCCTGCATCGCCTCCGTCGCCGGCGAACTTTTGCACGGAACTGGGAACCGCCGCGCCCCCCAAAGCGCCCATGTTAGCCCCCGTAGCAGCGAGCGCTTGCGCCTTCTTCTCGCTTCCTACACTTGCACGTTGCACAACCAGATTGCGATCACCGAGCTCCATGCCATTCAGACCCTGACACGCCAAGTCCGTTAGGGCAGGATCGACATACTCGCAAAAAGCGAAGCCTTTTGATGCACCCGTACCGGTATCCTTGACCAAATTGAAAGCACGAAGCTCTCCAAAGGCTTGCAAGAGCTCGATCACCTGATCGTCGTTGAGATAGGTCGGCAAACCGCCGACAAAGATTTTGTGCGGCGAGTCGGGTACGTTTGTACTGATAACACCTGGTACATGGATGTTGGAGGGAGGACGGATGTCGGGACCGGTGTAATCTTTGGGCCGTCGGATCTTGAGCGATTGGGCCTGAAACACAATGCCATCAAACGACATGGCATTGGTAGCTTCTTCCGGATGGCGAAACTCAACGAAAGCATAGCCCTTGTCGACATTGACCTGAGCCGACACGGCCGGCTCACCGGGTTCAGTGCCAAGCTTGAGTTTGAGCATCTGCTCGTTGAAGAAGGCGACAATGTTCTGCTCGTTGGCTTGATGGGTGATGTTGCCGACGTACAGCCGACGTGCTTGGCGGTTCGCATTCTGAGCAGCGAGCTCTGCTGGAGAAGGCACCTGTTGCTGCGAAGGTGGGTGAGACCCATTGTTGGGACCATACCCACCATGCGCTGGATACGGCTGGCCGTGGCCTTGTTGGGGCGGGTAGTGTTGCTGCTGGTGCATGGCAGAGTGCGGATGCGGGTGCGGCTGATCTCCATGCTGGTAATGCGGATCGTGCTGCGGCGGATACGGCTGTCTATGTTGTGAGTGAGGCCCACCGCGGTGAGGATGGATGGGCTGACCGCCCATGCGAATCGGCGGCAGAGGCAATCCTACCCCCGGCGGAACACCGGGACCGTTGACGCCAAGATTTACAGGTGGCATTCCAACGAGTCTGGTCTGACCGGGAATGCCAAACAATCCCGTAGCTTTGGCGGCTAGAGCGCTGGTACCTTCGAAACCGGGAGCAGGGATATCCCACTTGGAATCAGGCCTTGCGCGCTCGCTAATGGGGATGGTTCCTTCCGGCGTCGGACTGCGACGCACCGAAGGACTGCTGTCACGGCCTTCGGCACTCCTCCAGTCGCCGCCACGACTGCGGCCACCTCTATCGTGGTAAGAGTCCTCATCGTCGTACCTTGAGCGCTCCCTACGACCGGCATAGCGATTTTCGCCTCGGTCACGATGATCTCGTCGGAAAGAGTAATTGCTTCGGTCGTCGCGGCTATCCCGCAGATCGCGGCTGGCTCTACTCCCTCCTCCGCTGTAGTAGTCGTCGTCTCTGCGTCTGCGACGTTGGTTCTCATCGTCATCCCTGTCGCGTCTGTCCCGGTCGTCACGCTGCGACTTGCGTGGGTAACGATCTTGGTCGTCGCGGTCGTCGGTGTCCCTTCTTTTACGCAAGCTCGATGAAGTGCTTCGATCGTCTTCGAATGTTTCCCTACCGGACCTTCGGTCTTTGCGATCTCGCTCACGATCCCTGTCGCGATCTCGGCCCGAAGAGCTGTTGTCGCGTTGCTTGCTGGCTCTGTTGCGGACCTCGTGTTCGATGCCAGCCAAAAAGTCGTCGGCGGAATCGACCATGTTTGACCGTAAGCGTCACTCGCTTTGTTTGGAGCTGCAACTGCTGATGCTGACGCTGTGTGGATGGTGGCGTGCGGAAGCGTCAAGGTGAATTGTGAAGGAACAAAGGATTTAAGATTCACGATTCGTGATTCACAAATTTGTGAAATAATCACGAATGTGTCAGTTGACCACTGAATTGCGAAAACGAAGCCACAGATTCACGAGAGATTCCTGAGGTTTGCCGCCCGGCTTCTGTCCGAATCCCGGTTCTCGAAAAAGTGAAGCGTCAGAAAGGGTCCCCTGCTCCGCATCTGCGGAAACTAGATGGAATGTGAGAAGAAACGTCACGTCCATCACTCAGTTCATCTTTGCCATCTGGCTTTCTACCCAAAAGGACAGTTCAGTCGGTACTTTGGCCAGCTTCGCGCGTCATGTCAGCAACAGGAGTACAATGGACGGAGCATCGGACGCCCGAAGGACGTCCATACTGGTACCATAGTGTTGAACGGCGATCGGTGTGGGAAAAGCCTTCTGAGCTCAAGACGCCGCGCGAACGCGCGCTCGAAGCGACGCCGTGGAAGGAGTACAAGTCTGGCGACCGATCATACTACGTCCACAGCGTCACCAAGCAGTCTACTTGGACGCTACCTGCCGAGCTCAAGCAGATTCTCGATCAGTACCCTAACGATGGTTTCGCTGCTGCCCCTCCTTTGGCCAGCTCGGCAGTTGCGTCTCCTCATGTCGGTGGCAACACGCAGTCGCCTGCCTTTGCCAGGTCTCCCGTTCCATCGCAAAGCCCCTTTCCAGCGATGGGTCAGTCGTCACCGAATCACCACGGACCTGCAGCTTCGTCCACAAGGGGTGCTGGGTTCAACTCACCCAACCAGTTGCACCGCCCGGGCGCTGAACCAGCTTCTGGGTCCAACACGCCTATCCCAAACCCTCACACCGCCAGTCGTGCCGCACAATCAACGCACGCAACCACATCCGGCTCGACCGAAGTCAACTTTAAAGGAGACAAAGAAGCCGCCGAAACCGCCTTCATCCAGCTGCTCCGCGACACGCACGTCGATGTGGATTGGACGTGGGAAACGACTATGCGAACTATCATCACCAACCCTCTCTACAAAGCGTTGAAAACGATTGCTGAACGCAAAGCGGCTTTCAACAAGCATATCGAAGCGCTACGCCGACAACGTGCTACTGAAGCAGCGACGAGAATGGAGGTGCTCAAACCAGCATTCCGAAAGCTACTGGATGAGGACGCTCGTATCAAGAGCTATTCGAGTTTTGCCACAGCTCAAAAGTATCTTTCTGCAACGTCGGTGTGGAAGCAGGCGCAGAGCGAGCAGGAAGCACGCGAGGCATTCGAAGCTGTCATGAGGGAAAAACAGCAAGCTGAGCGAGAGCAAGAGGACAAAGTTAAGGCGAGAAACCGAGAGATGCTCATGGCGCTGCTCAAGACGTTCGAAGCCGACGTCTTTACTCGATGGAGGGACGCACATCGAACGATTGTCGAGTCGCAAGAATACACCTCTGATGCTCTTCTGCCTCGGATGGATGTAAGCGAGATGCTGTCGGTGTTTGAAGAGCTCATTCGCGGGATCGAGAAGGAGGCCGATGCCGCACAGCGTGCCGAGGTGGAAGCCAAGAGGCGTAAGGAACGGCAGAATAGGGATGCGTTCAAATCGTTGCTTCGAAAGCTAGCTGATGAGGGCAAAATAGCAGCGCGTTCGACGTGGGGCGAGATCTTTCCGCTGATTCGGGATGATGTTAGCTTGCTTCGTGTAGCAGGCCAAGCTGGAAGTACGCCGTTGGAGTTGTTCTACGATTTTGTCGATTCGCTCGACCAAGAATTGGAACGCCAAACCGCCGACGCTCTCCAGCACATCTCCAAGACGGGGCACACTGTTACACCCACTACGACTTGGTCGGAATTCCTGGAATGGACGACGGGTGTCAATGTGCCCGTTGCAACGCTCGAACAGATTCATCGTGAACTAGTGTCCTACCTTGAAGCAGAGCAGGAGCGCGCCACGGTGGAAGCGCGCAAGAAGCTCGAGCGAAAATTCCGGCATCAGATCGAAGACCTGCGCTATGCGTTCAAGAAGGTGGACCCCCCGCTGCGTCTGCAAGCGGACTGGGACGAGGTCAAGCAGAAAATGCACGATACGCACGAGTGGAAGCAAGCAGAGAAGCAAGATGAGCGTGTTCCCAAGTGGGCTTGGGAGAAATTTGTGCGTCGTCAGAAGCAGAAGCTGCTCGACAGCGCCGAAAGTGTCGATGCCAAGAAGAGAAAAGACGCTCCAGACACTCCAAATCACGACAAGCTCACCTTCGAAGAAACTCTCACCAAAAGGCTCAGGAGAGACGCCGATGAGGACCATTCCGAACCGGAGGAGGGCGAAGTGTAATCATGACTCCGTCGCCCACAACCATCGGCCAGGCGAATTTCCATCTCGTGCACCTCACTCTGTGACTGTCCCCCGTCTTCTCACACGTCTGGCCTTTCGAGCCATGAAACCCAGCACACCTGGCTTGAACACTCGTTCAACCTTTCGCACGTCAGTAAACGGGTAATACAAATTATCGGTAGAAAAGGTCAAGCCCTGCTACCACATCTGCGCAAGGTATGTGTGTGAGCTTCTTCCTAGGATACGAATCATCCGCATTTTCTAATTGCAGCATCCTCTCACGCCATCGGAATGCCTGCCGGGTTGTTCGCCGAGAAGATAAACAGATTGTTGGTCGCTGCGATGGCGATGGTGTTCTCTCTTGGATGGTAGCTGGCGTGAAGGATCTTCTTGTTGAAATCTGGATTGTCCAAGTTGATCTGCCCCGGAGCGCCCAATGTGCTATTGCCGCCCTTGTTGCCCTTCTTGCCTGCGCCTGCCATCCTCTTGGCCTTGAATGCCGACTTATCCGCCTGAAGCACCACATCCGAACTGTCGTCCTTGTCGAAAATGTGAAAGTAGTTGTTGTAGCTTCCCGTCAGCACTTTCTTGCCATCGGGACCCCAGAGCGCTTCGAATTTATCAAAGATGCAGTCGTTCTCGTAAAGGTCGCAAAGCTTGGAGCGAAGGTGGTCGTGAATCGGGATCGTCTTGACTGGCTTGTTCTCCATGTTGACGTCCCAGATCTTCAGTGTGAGATAGTCTCGCGATAGAATGTATCGACCATCTCGCGAGAACTTGACGTCGGATATGCTGCTGATGATCTCGCTGAAGAAGGATTTGGTGGAAGGATCTTCTTCCTCCTCGAACTGCTTGGCGTGTGCATCGCACAGCGCAGAGTCTCGCATATCAGCCAGCTTGATCGTACCCTTTGAGCTTGAGTAAACAAACTGGTTACAATGAATCGGATGGAACTCGGCAGCGGTGATGACTTCAGTGAGCTCTTCCATATTGACGGGCTTGATGTCGACGATGTTGAAGCTCTGGTCGCTGATGTTGAGGTTCCAGAGGTTGATACGAAGGTCGTCTGCGCTGATGTACGTCTCGCCATCCGAGTTGACCGAGATCGAGTTAATGTGATAGGCATGCGCGTTTGCATAGATCTTACGTGGTACGGCGGCGATAATGGTGTCGACCGGTGTGAGGCGCGGCAGACGGAGTCCAGCACCACTTCCAGGCACAGGTGTCGGCACTGGGAGCAAGGATGGGTGCACGTCTGGATCACGTGTCTGTCCGTAGCCCATGTCGTTGTGGTTGTTTTCGGCTACCAGCTTGAGTGTCTTTTCAAACACTTTCCAGAGCTTGATCGTCTTGTCTGTTGTGGGTTGTGGATTCAGGAGGAAAAAAGACGATCAACAACACGGAGAATCAGCTGGCTGCATACAATCAGAGCAGAAGAATTGTGAGTACGCACCGTTTGTACTGAGCAGGAAGTGAGCTGCATTCTGTCTTCTGCACCACTTGATCTTGTTGATCTTTTCCTCGATTTCGAGTGACTTTAGGTAGTCGAACTCGGGCTCGTGCGACTGGAACTCGGTATGAAACTTGTACTCGCAGCCCTTCTTCTGTTACATGGTGAAATGAGGAGCCAAGGAATCGATATCAGCGTGCTATTCGATGACAAGTAGACTCGATTGAAATTTGGCTGGGCAGCTACTCACAGAGTCATTGCGCTCGAAGAGGACAACACGACCACCTTTGTCACCTGTAGCGAGGTAGTCGCCGGTATGATCGAATTCAACCGTTGAGATGATGTCGGCTGTTTCAGATGAGGTCGATAAATTGGAAACAAGTTTGTAGGGCGTGAGGAATGATGGTCAGAGGAATGTTCGTATCAGGAACAGCGTCGAAGCAGTGCACGCGTGCTCAGACTCGGTCTTGATACGACCAGAGCAAGATACTGTGGCACGCATGAGAGGCAGCACGAGGGCCTTGTTTCAAGCGGCAGAGAATCGCACTATAATGCGCGTACGTGCATTCGCCCGTGGATAACAGTCGCGTCGATGCTGTTTAGCGTGGCTCGTTCAATAGAGCATAGACAACTTACCCTCAGTGATTTCCTCGACTTCACCCTTGTCACCGAAACATTGGGCAAAACGCCACCCTCCAGAAGGATCTCCTTCTTTCTCCATTATGCCAGTATTTGGTGTTTACGCGATATTGTTGTTTGGCCTTGATGCTTAAACCAGTGCGCGAGGCGGAGTGGAATCGAGCTAGACAGGGAAATGACTCTTTCCGCGGTTGAACGAGCAGCTAGTCGAAAGGCTCGTGGAAGAAGTGCTGCAGTGCCTGGGCAGTCGGCGCTGACTACGTACTGCCAATTTGAGTCTAAGAAGTGGGTGGAAGGAGCGACGGATCGAGTGATGGTCGTGTGCAAAGTTGCTGCAAGCCAGAGATGAGCCACGATGGAGCAAAACAGCAAGCCAGAGCTGAGCGAATAAGCGCGCGGCGCAACTCAAAAGGGAGCGATAGATCTGTCGCACGACGTGTGTTTCGGCGGTCGATGCAGGTCTTGAACGCCGCTGATCGGTGGTGCGTAGGACGCGTTTCCGGTGTTGTGGTGCGAGTCAGGTCGAGTATCGAATCCTCTGCCAGACGTTCGGTCGGCTGTGTCGCTCTGCCTGCTCAAAGTTGTTCTGCAGGGAGGCAAGAGAGGCGCTTTGAGCTGGTTGGCAATCGTTTGGTTGCTGCGATTGATGCGATGAGGCGGAAAAGATAGATTGGTTGGCGGTGATGGGAAAGGAGATGATGTTTTAGCTCGGTTGGTGGAGGACGATTAATTGATTGGCTGCGGTCGGGTTTTGTGCCTGGTCGATTTGTACAGTACGTCGTGAGTGTGAGGTTGTAAGTCTTGAGGAATGCCAGCCAGCCTGGACTTGACTAGGGACTGGGCTCGTGCATTTTTTTTTCCTTTTTTTCTGCTGTTACCGAGCTGCACCAACTCACGGCTGACAGTCACGAGTGGTGAGTCGTGAGTTGCAGTTTCAGACCCGTCATTCTCCAGGTGGTGATGGTCGCGATTTCAGCGCTGATTTTTTTGTCCTAACTTAGTTGATACCTGATGTCGCCTTCTGTTGTGGCAATTGAATCATTTTCACAGCATTTCCCCTCTCTTTAACTTATTTCAAAATTTCGTGTTTTTCCAACTCGGAGCTCCGCTCTTGAAAACCAGGCAAACGCGCTACAACATGCAGAGCATCAACCACCTTGGTACAGTCGTGAGTATGCGCCGCAGGTTCTGTGCAAAAGACCTTTCAGCTCTGCACAACATACGTTGCTGTCTTGTTCCCAGTGAATTCAAGTGAAGTGATGGTCAATGTATGCATATAATCCTAGTGTGAAGCGTTGTCACGTTGATGGATCTTGATGGCTCAACCCAAATGCGCACGGTTCATGTATGTCTGGTTATCCTCTGCTCGTACGACCCATCACTCGTGACTCAACGCTGTCCCTGCGGTAAGTGTTGATTGAATACAGATTGGGGTTTTTTCACACACAAGGAAAGGGAATTCCAGCCACAAATGGGGTAGAATAATACCATTAGATTTGGTACAGTTCTGACGCACGAGCCAAGCCTTTCTGGCACATGAATCGGGCTGGATCGGTGTTCAACTACCGATTCGCTAGCCCAAGTGTGTTTGACTATTTACGCGTGCAGCAATCACAAATAACTTAGCTAGCTGTACCGCAGACACGAGAAGAAACTGCTACAGAGCTCAAATCAAGGATACAGCCCCAGCGAGCAATGCGGGCACCAGTGCGAATCCAAGCATCGGGATCGAGGTTGCCATCACGCCGTTGCTGCCGGAACGAGGGGTCGCAGAAGCGCTTGAAGCTGGTGCTGGTGTCGACGTGGAATTAGCGGTCGAGGTTGCATTGGCACCTGCACCTGCAGCCACGAGCGAGTCGGTGCAAGTGATGTTTGATCCAACGCTCGCATCATCGGTGAAAACCACATCCGAGCACTGGTACAGACGTCCATGGTTGTTGTTGATGTACTCGACCATAATGGTGGCAAATTGTCCATCTTCCGCCTTAACTCCCTCTACGCCGGTGGCATTGGCGTGGAAGCAGAACTTGCCGCGTCCTGTGATGGAAACATCGTTCCTCAGGGGTGGGATGGGGACACCACTAGTGGTGTTAAGAAAAGATTGGGCCGAGGTGGGGACGTCGTACGAGATGTAGATGTTGACGGTGGCGGAATCGTGGTGCGAATCGATGGCGACCGGTCCGTTCTTGTAGTACCAGGGCTGACGTGGAGTGAGAGGGTTAGGAAATCCACCGCAGAAATTGTCATTTTCGATATCCTCGTTGAATCCGCGGGTGAGCGGGTAGTCGAGCGTAAAGTGTGCGGCTGCTGTCGAGGCGAGTGTGAGCAGCGCTACTACAGTCGAGGCGGACGAGTATTTCATTGTGGGGGTATTGTCAGAGGGAGTGCAGTGAGGATACTGTCAGAGGGCGCGCAGGAGAAACCTCGATGAATGCTGTCGACGGGATAGGTCAGATGGCGATTCGGATGAGACAGAAACAGAGGCGCTACGATCAATCGGATATGCGTCTTATATCAACTCTTTGAGTAAATGAAGGTAAGCGTCCGTTCCTCAGCAAGTGAGCGGAACAAGGCTCGCCAGCCCCGCGCGAGCCGCCACAAAAGGCAATCTGAGACCCCTTGCGAGAAGAGGCGGAAGGCTCCGAGCCGGCTTCTTCCCTTTCTTATTCCGGAATGCGGAGCTAGGAAGGGCGTAGGATGGTGCAGCAAAGGGATTCATCGATTCAAGATTTGTGATTGCCCGCGCGCTAACGCAGAGTCTAGGCGCAAACACTGTAAATATTAATAAGTATGAGTTGTTCACCAATCTAAACAAGGAAAAAGGCTCCGAGCTCCGTTCACAACTCACTTGGGTAGGTATCATAGCGAACCCACTTGCATCCCTCCATATGAATCTCGTATCGCTAGCAACGCATCTCGTCGGAGTGTCTTTGTCCACGACGCCGATGAAGCCACTGCCCCCACACTGAGAGAAAGAGGATGATCTCAAACAACTTTGGTGGCATAGACGTGTACACCAAACTCCCAAGTTCAACATGCAAGATTTTAACCCACGTGGGACACAACTTGCGCAGCGTTCACATTTCCACACGTTGCCCATCGGGGAAAATCACGATTCACGTAACACAAACACAAATCACGAATCACAAAATAGTGAGTAATCGTAAATGATTTGCTTGTTAGACCGATCTTTACCACAAAGACATCCGAATTACATGTTACATGACAACGTCGTCAAAACTGCAGTCACCAGTGTGGAGGCTTCGGTCAGAGTGCAGCACAAGGTGATGATGTCACTACCGATGTGCGTTGCGATGTGCAGGGCTTTGCACGAAAAGTGGCAGTCTATAGCTACTGATCTTCGAGATGGCATCGCTTGAGGGAGAGACCCTGAGAGACTGTAAGCGAGAGCACCCACACCGGATTAGTAATCGTGAATGTCAAACCGAGCCAGCTTGGCTGTGCTCTCAGCAGCCTGGAAGTGGCCAAGTCATTCGTGATTGGATGATCAGTGTGTATGGGCAAGTATTGCATAGAAGCGCCTCAGGCCAAAGACGGAACACTTCCGAGTGAGGTGTTGCCTAATAGACGTCTCGTGGAGAACGCTTGTCTGTAACTATCGTTGCTACCACAACCATCCAACGTGACGCCCAGACCATTCATATACGATGTCGCTCTCTCGAACCACCTTTGCCGCTCTTCGCATCGCCGCATCGCCTTGCGCCGTCGCCGCTGCTGCTGGTGGTGGTCGCCGAACGCTCACCACCTCTGTGGTAAGTCATGATGATGGTCCGACTCTACCTTCCGATCCATCACGCTGACCTGTGATTGCTCTTACGCTTTCACCAACCCTCTCTCGATTTGTGCTTCGCGTCGTCGATCGCAGGTTCGTCGCACAGACGACCCTCGCGTACTCGACAAGGAAACTCACTCGGGTGCCTCGGTCAAGGCTGACAAGCACTCGAAAGACCCCAACACGTTGCAGCGCGAAACTGCCAACTCTGTCAACAACCAGGAAAGCGCCTTCTCCGGGAGCAGCAAGCCCACCGCTAGCCCTAACGACACGCCCACCCTTTCAGAGGATGCTGTTCACGGCGAAAAACACAACAAGTCTCCGGAGCAACTGCAGAAGGAAACCGCGCAAAAGATCAGAGGTAACTGAAAGCGTCACCGCATATCTGCAGCTGTTGCGCCCGCTGCGCCGATTTGTTTTCGGCAGCGACAATAGCAGAGTCGTTGTTTCCGTCTCAGTATAGCAACTCAGCACTGCAATCAATGCCAGATTCGTTTTGCTTTGCAAATCTCAGCTCGGCAAGAGGGCATCGAGACAAACAGAGCGAGAGATGGTGCTGAAGCGCATGCACGTAAGATTGGCTTGGAGCTTTTTTGAGCCTGTACACAAGTACGTCCTGGAGCTGCAATGCAGGGGTTAGGCCTAGTGCGTCACGGATGCTGACGTGCTAAGTCGTGTTGGACAGCAGGGCGTTGAGATCGTACTCGAGGTCTGCGAAAGGTGCCAGGGGTGCACCTGGATCTGAATGGTGCATTATTGGTATACCGTTGAACGCCATAGCGGCTGTTGCTGGGTTGATATCGCCGCCCGTGGCGATATTGGCGAACACGGACGGTTTGGGCTGCGCTGACAGGCCGAGCTGACGCATCGACAGCGGTGCTGCTGCGGTGTCTTTGAGTCCAACAGCATGAGTTGGCGGTCTTGCACTTGCTGCTACTGAAGGCAGACCAGAGAACACTTGAGGAAAGCCGGAATGCGGATATCGTGTTGCATCCAGCATGACGGGCTGAGGTTGAGGTTGAGGTTGAGGCTGAGGCTGAGGCTGAGGCTGAGGCTGAAATGTAGGCTGGTCCACACTGCTCGCCATGACGACGGGACGTTGTGGCTGCTGCTGCAATGGTGGCGCGAAGCGTTGTTGCTGCTGCGCGTCGAAAGAGTGCCACTCATCCAGAGGGCTGGCAGATGACGCTGGAAATGGCGAGACCGAGGCGAGACCAGAAGCGTGCATAAACACTTTTTGCGGACTGGGGGCTTGCAATACGGCTGGTTCGGCACCCAATACCGAAGGATGACGCACATGCAGGTTGGTCGGATGGGTGGATGGTGTGGGAGCGCTCGATGCTGGACTGTGCTGCACCATAGGGTGAGGAGATGCTTGCGAGAACGGCAGAATGCCAGCAAGTGTCGCACTGCTGGTCGGCGTGAGCGGGGAAGGCGCACTGGGTACGGCGGCAAGAGCAGGGTACGAGACGCGTCGCATCGAGCGAACCTTCTGTAGCTGCATCTGTCGGGTATCGTGTGGCTGCGTGGCTACAGGTGTGGCGCCTATCCTGTTGCGATCCGCGTCTGGATTGGGGGGGTCCTTGCGCTTGCGTCGGACGTGAGCCTGGTTGGCAAGTGCGCTGGCCGACGATGCGCCGTCCTGCTGAAGTTGCGCGGACAGTGATTGCGCCTGCGTCTGTATGGATGCAAGCGAAGCAGGCACGAGCGGCTTTGGAGGCTGCAGACCGTGCAACTGCGCGAGCCGCAGCTGCGCATCGTTCTGAGCCTTTTGCAGGCGTGTGACACGCTTGGCAAGCGCTTGCTTCTCTTGCGCCGTCAGTTGGTCGATCTCTTTGGGAGCCAAGTTCATCATGTCCATGCACTGCTGGATGACAACACGGCTCGCGGGTCGTGTCAGACCAAGCATCTGACTTGCCTCGAGATCGAGTTGCGGGATTGTCGACAACGAAGCTCTTCGCTGTTGTTGCTGTTGTTGCTGTTGCTGTTGTAGAACGTGCAGGCTCGGAGGCGATGTGCGTGTAGATGCGCCAGCTTGCAAAGGCGCCGAGGCGTTTGAGGCATGATTTGGCTGGTTCAAACAGTCTTGCCGTGTCGGTGAAGTTCTTGTAGCGACTGATGTGTTTTGGACGGTTGCCGAAAAAGGACTTTGGGTGTGAGGTGCGGCCGTGGTGAAAGCTGATGGCACGTTGTGAACGGCTGAAGTGGAGGAGGCTGGAGTTTTGGCCTCTGCTAGACCAGGAGGTCTTTGGATCGAGTAGGCGTAAGCATCTGCGGAAAGGCTGGTCGAGGCAGCTGTGTCGAGTTGTCGTGTTCTGGACGAAAACACTTCCCAAAAGACGAGCCACCATTCGAAGAGCAAACTCTGAGGTGCATCGATGGGGACTTGACGTTGCGGATCCAGGCCTGCTTCGTAGCCGAGAGCCTGCGCCGCCTGGTCGTAGCCGCGTTTGCGCAGATAGTCGCAGACGTAGATGTGCAGCATGTGATCGCCTTCCCAGGGCGATGGGGTCACTTCTGAGGCTGTTGGCTGTGAAGCACCGCCGTCACGCGGAGGCTGATGGGGCAGATTCATGATGTCAGCAGCTGTCGCGACACGGGGAATCGCCAGTAGCGCTCCTACCGCTCAAGCCAGGGATGGAATGGATCGGGGTAAATCGCTCATACGGGCTGGATCGAGCAAGGTAGGCTGCCAAATCCGAGGATCGCGGAGCGAAGCGAGATGAAGCCCAGAAGGGTGATTGTGTTATCGGTTTGCAGCTTGTTGAGAAGAAGGTGTGCTTTCGGGAGAATTCGAGTAGGTGAGCGCCAGTTGTTCGAATCGGTATAGCTTGCAGTGGAAAGGGTGTGAGGTCGGGCGGGTTGATGTGGTAGCATTCACGATTCGTGCTCGTGCTTGCTGTGGTTGGACGCGATTCGGTAGCGGGTCTAGTGGAAGCCAAGGAAAGGCTCACTTCACAGGGACGTGCTGAACTCAAGCATGTCCTCGTTTGCCGACGTAAGGCATGACAGATAGGGGAGCCAGTCACGGAGTGATGGGGTCGATGGACATGGACATGTGGATCGAGACATGACAAGCATCCAAGCGTAAAGCACAAACTGCAAACAAGTAGGCGGCGGCGGAGAACAAGGAGGAGAATGAACACGGAACAGTCGAGTTAATGTTTGTGCTGCATGTAGCCGCTAACTGCAAGTATGCAGCTGCGCAGGAGGACATGGGGGAACTACTTGGCTCAAGGCCTCGAACCCACGAAGCTTGTTGTGCCAAAATTGCTGTCTGCTGTCTGCTGTCTGCTGTTGCTGTTGCTGCTGCTGCTGTTGCTATTCGATTTGCTGTTCGCCCACGTAATGGCAACAGAGATGCACGGCAAAGCAATGGTGAGTGGGCAGTTGGACAAGCATTCACGATTCACGATTCGTACGGGCACGACAGGCACGACAGGCAGGCTAGGGTTGTAGATCGCGTGGCGTAGAGGCGCACAAAAGGGAAGAGGCGGTGCGACTAACGTTAACTTAGACTGAATTTGTGATTCTGGATTGCCAAACTTTAAAAGACCAAGAGCACGAGGGATAGAACGAATCATCAACGTCCACAGGTTGCCGGTTGTCTGGTTGTTGGGCGAGAGATTCAACTCAAGGCTCAGTCCACAAGCTCAGCTCCGTGCCTCGACGCCGTCTCTGTGCAAACAAAAGAGAAAAAGCCGCGAGTGTGTCGATAGTCAGCTAGCCTTTATTTATTATAAATTAATTTATCATAGTAGAACAATCACGAAATCATCGTGAAACGTGAAACGTGAATCGTGAATCGTGACTCGTGAATCGTGAATCGTGAATCGTGAATCGTGAATCGTGAATCGTGAATCGTGAATCGTGAATCGTGAATCGTGAATCGTGAATCGTGAATCGTGAATCGTGAATCGTGAATCGTGAATCGTGAATCGTGAATCGTGAATCGTGAATTACGATCGAAATTCTATTTCTAAATCTGGTCTAACAAGCACCAAGCCTCAAGCGTGCAATAGCAAACGCTAAGTTACGGAGAAAGAAAGAAAACTCCAGCAGAAGTGAGTGGCATTAGACCAGAGACGTTGATCTATGTTCTCATCGACAGTCATCAACCAAGAGTGATGGCTGCTCTTCAAGCTCGCCTTGTTGACGTTTGCATGGAATCAGATCGAGTGTCTAAGGCGCTAGAGACCAGTTGAGATCTCTGTCCGTTATATGCGGCCGGTTCAAGCTGAAACAAGAGGCACAGCGGATAAAGGCACCCGAACTTATCATCTTTTACCGAACTCGTGACTGCGTACGAGGCGAACATTCACGATTGTTTGAGACTCACATTGCACACTCACCACTCACCACTCGTCTCTGCATGAGCTGCAAAATTTTCGTTTGCTCGTTCGTTTTTGGCTTTTCGATTTTCGGTGAGAGCAACCCTCAACCGCCAAAGACGTTGAATTGTAAAATCTACTCCACGGTTCGTGTGCCTGGTCTACTCGACGTGAAAATCAGAATCAGAATCGCATCAAATCACATGGGCTCGCTTGTTGATCCCGCTCAGTGACGGACCCGTGGGAAGCTCGATCTCGCCATCCCGCCCGAAAACATGGTTCCGATCGTCGCACGCCGCACGTCACACGTCACATCATCTCCACAGTCTGTGAGTCTCATAATCGTAAATTGATCATCGGCTTCTAGGTCCCGTTCATCGTCACCTCGGAGTAGAGCCATCACCAAGATCAAAGCCAATACCACACCAGGCGCTGCTCCCACTACTGCATCTCCAGCAGACGATCGATCGCTGTCTCGACGTTTCCCTCGCATCCTTGCAACACCATCTGAATCACGCCAACGTCCATGCTCGGGAAAATTGACCGGAGTGTCTCCACGCTCGCCGAATTCTGTGCTGCCTGATCCGCTTGTACTGCATCCAGCAGCCGTTCTTGATCCACCAGTGATCGCTGGATCGCTTCCTCCGTCTGTGCCTTCTCCAACGCGTTCACTTCCCGACGCCCCGCTTGTAGTCCACCTTGTCCTTGGCCCGCTTCGCCTCCTCGTCGCGTTGGCGTCGCTGGCGTCGCGCCGCCACCAGCGTTGAATCCACGTCCGAAATCACGTTGCATCTGCATGCGTCGACGCGTCTGCTCCTCGGCTGCTGCTGTGTTGCGCATCGACCGCGATCCATCCGCCTCGTCCTCCTCCTCCTCCTCGTCCTCGTCGTAGTAGTGGTAGTCTGCTTCGCGTTGTCCACGCCCGCCGGCCGCCGATGTGGCCATCAGATTGCGTCTGCCTGCCGACTCGTCATCAAACATCGTGTCATCCATCGAGTGGTTTCGCTGTGCCATCAGTGGTCTCACCAGTCGAGGTGGAGCGTTTTGCGCTCCGGGATACGGATGGAAGCCATCCTGAAGCAATTCGCCCGTCGAAGGCGTTTGCGGCTCATCGTCCATCATCATCCTAGATCTGCGTCCTTCTTGCTGCCCTGGGTATCCTGCGTATCTTGTCTGAGCTCCGCCTCCCGACGTGTCAAGCGATCCAAACAGACCGCCGAAAAGTTTCGATCGCGACGTCGATGCCGCCATTCCACCAGACGCAACGCCACTCCCACCAGCGAGCTGCATCGGCGAGTTCGGCCGCTCGCTGGAAGCACCACTATCGTTGCTGCTCGGTGTGCGAATCCCCTCAATCCCCTCATTGATCAACCTGCCCAGTGCGCCCATCGGTCGGCTAAGACCGGTGCGTGCCGCTTCACCTGTCCGCATGAAAAACGCACGTGTGTCGTCGGCAAGCGAAGCGGCCATCGGTGTGAAAGGAAGAGCCTTGGCAGCCTCCTCGCCCGCCCCAGACGGTGCCGAGACGCTGGTAGCACTGACACTCCGCCGATGCTCCGCGGGTTCAAACAGCGACGGACCGCCCCTCGGTGGAGGTGTGGTGGGCGGAGCCAGTAGCCCCACTCCCGATGCACCCGTCCCTGCTCCTGCTCCTGTCGCGAACTCCGGTTCCACTTCCGCTTCCGCTTCCGGCAGCGACGAGACAGCTTCTTCGACGCGCTTCTCAAACTCCTCCTGCGTAATGTTGCTGAGCGAAGTGTAGTCCATCGTCTCAATGAACGCGATCGCTCCCATCAGGCTCGACAGGTAGTAGCCCGATTCGCTTGAAAGTCGATCCGGATTGCGGAAGCGGCTGATGTACTCGACATTCGAAATGAGATGGTCCGGATTCGCCTTGATCACCACAAAGATGAGCACCGGAATGAACGTGTCTGCGTTTTCCTGCGACGAGAGATGTCGGATCATGCCAAAAATCACCTTACAGCAGTTGAGGATGCAGATGAGCTTGTCGCGAGGCGCCTTGTAATGGTTAATTTTGAGCAACTCCTGGATGGAAAACTCGACAAAGCCACGAGAATGGTCGCCTACAGGAACGTCGAGATGTTCCTCGCTGAGCCAGCCGAACAGACTGATGCGCTGCTTCAACACCCTGTCGCGCTCCAGATCGTCGGTCTGTACCGCCCAGCGGCCCTCCTTTTGTACGGCGGGCGTAAAAGTGTACGGGTAGAGACGATTCATGACGAGCTTCTCCATGGCCTCCTTTGCGTTTTCAAATTCGGTCTCGCCGAGGTTCTTCCACACGTCGCACTCCCGCATGCGATCAGCGATAAAGTTGAGAAAGTCAAAGATGAGCTTGATCTGGTCCTGCGTGCGGTATGACTTTTTGGCGAAACCCTTGATGAAGCTGCGTACGTACTCGCCAACGGGCTGAGCGCTCCTGTGCTTCATCTGTTCCAGAAACCGATTAAAGTCGAAAGGAAGCTCTTCGCTCGCCTGTGTTGCCGGAGGAGGTCCCTTGCCAATGCGGATGCCGCCACGCGGCGTTCCGTTCCCTGCGTTCCCTGCGTTCCCTGCGTTCCCTGCGTTCCCTGCGTTTCCTGCCTTGTCCTCGGCGTCTGTTTCGCTCTCTGGTGCGCTTACTGCAGCTCGTGATAAGTCCGATCGGTCCTGTGCGTCTTTTGCAGGTACATCCTTGTCAGCTTCGTTCGGGTTTTGCACAACATTCGACCCAGCCTGTGCCTTGCTGCTTCCAACATTTGAACCATCGACTGGAGTGGAAATGCGCTCTGCCGTGTCCGTAGAAGACTGAAGCGCGGGAGAGTCTCTACCAAAAGCGTGCGCAACGGCGGCTACGCTGTCCGCGTCAGCCAGCGCTTCTCGACTCGGCCGTACAGCCTTTTGAGTTACGGGCGTGGATGGTGTGTCTGTCTGGTCTACGCTGTGCGCGCTCTTGCTGGCTGGTAGTTTTGTCGGAGGTTGCGGAGCGTCTTTGCTTGGTACGGTTGGTGGCGAGATGTTTCCCTCAGCTTGCGAGGTGGCTTCGAGTATCGTCGGTTGAGCCTTGGATTCCAACGCAGCTTCCGCTGGCTGGTCGAGCGAGTCGACACACTCCTCCACAGTCTGTGAAGCTGACGGTATGTGGGTGTTATCATCCTTCCGTTCGCCCTGATCGGCGGAAGTCAGAGCGTCGGATGTCGAGCAGGGCGTGGTCTGTGGGGCTGTCTCGGCAGCATCGACAGGCACTCGCACATCGCTTAGGTTAGTATCACTTGCTGTAGTACTGGGAAGCTCTTCATCGAGCGTGCTCGTGCATTGGTCAAGCTCGTTGCCCGCCAGGCTGGTGGGCTCCATGATTGCGTCGGTGGTGGCAATGGCAGCTTCTCCGTCATGTGATGCTTTGGTACCCAAACTTAGCTTGCCCACGTCATCGGCGACATCGTCAGAGACATCAACATCAAGCGCTCTGGATGTTTCTGGTGCTTTCTGCTCCTCTTTCCATTGGTCCGCGACCGTGTCGTTCGCAGAAGTTGCCTCGGCTGTCTTGTCATTTTCGTGGGCCGCCTTGATATTGGACACGGTCGATCCGGTCAGGTTGTCGGTTGCCTTGTCCAATATGGGCATAACAGGATCTTCACTTGACGACGCCATGATAGCCTGCGAATGATCTCTAGGTGCGAATGACGAGATGGTTGATAGGAGGTGAATTGCGCGATTCCAACGTGTAACACCTAAAAGACGTCGTGAGTCGTGAGTGTTGGTTTGAGCGCAGCTGACTTTTGATTTTGCGTGCGTGGGTGTGCGTTTCGATTATGCATGATCCACGCGCTGCGTTAGCTCTGCACCAAGAAAAGGTACATTCCACCTTCAAATCGCGCTGCCTTTCATGTTTGCTCCTAGTGAACACACACCTGATGCGAATCAGCTTCTCGCTTTAGCCATTTCAAGTCCTACCCCTTCTGAGTCGAGCGGGCTTGGTATCGCTGCATTCCTCTGATGCCTAATGTCTGCCGATCCCGCCCGATGCTCACAAGGCCAACTGGCGCAGTCATACATATCACATCCGACCACATCCACGCATGCTTCGTCGAGGCCAGCAGCGGCCCGAGATGAGCTCAGCACATCCGTATCGGTTCTTGCCGGCCTCTACTCGACCGGGGGAATGTCGATTCATCATGTCTATTCGTGAGGAGAGGTGGGTCGTCAAGATGATCAACAGCGCATGAGGCCTACACACAACAGGCACCTGAACCATAACCGTGGTCTGGTAGTGTCACCACATGACGCTTGAGATGGCTGTTATCGTCAGATTCACTCGAAACGCTGGACGAATCCTTGTTAGCGTTAGACTGGCAGCAAGGCGAAATAGTAACCCCAGCTGGATCCGCAACCACTCCAGCCTCGGAATTATGCGAGAGTTGGTCCACGTCAAGCAAGTGCGACGATCCGAGTGTGTCCCATGTGGAGAAGAAGTGACCAAAGATGCCGCCGAGGACGATGGCGATGATAATGTAGCCGTTGTAGGTCATGGAAATCAACATGACCAGGTACTATTGCAGCATGCAAATAGAAAAGGTAGAGTAGTGAATAGTCAGCGTTAGTGGTCTCGCATTCGTCTCTGAGAGCCAACGATCAAGCACTCACAGCACCAGTGAACTGGACACCATACAAAAGCGAACGCAGGAGCTGCTGCCACATTTTGGGTCGGAAGCGCATCGCGTCAATGGCGGCTTGTCGGCAGCTAGACTTGCTAGTGGGAATGCCGAAGAAGATGGAATCGAGCTGGTTCATCTTTTGGCTCAGCGTCAAACGGTGCTGCGATGGCTCTGCTTCAGCCAGTCGACTGGCCATCTCAGCCTTGAGGTGCTCGGTGCGGCGCCTCGTTTCCCTCCGCTCGATCAAAGCACGTTCGAGAATCCATCGGTCAAACTCGCGACTCCATCGTCGCACCGTCTCGATCAAGAATACCATCAAAAAGACACCGATGCAGGTGCCGGCGAATTGCGCTTCGGTCCTGACGTGCCATGACGAGGTGAGAATGCAGGTGTTGATAGTCTGCCAGTTGCCGAGCATTTGCATCGAACAGGCGGCAGACTCAGACCCGCCGCCCATGTCCATACCCGACATTCCATGCATACCAGAGTGGGAACTCATGATGTGGTGGTGGAGTGAGGCTGTCGCGCGTTTGGATACCGTCGGCGAGCTTGTGTTGAAGAGAAACACCTTTCTCGGGACTGGTGGATCAAGCAGGCGCAAGGTGGGCCAGATGATGAGGAGGGTATATGGATTGGCGTGGAACTCGTCGAGGCTCGTTCTATTATGTAGTGCACAGCAGAGGGGAGCTTGCAGCAGGTGTCGACAGTCTAGCTTCGGGCACTTTTGAAGAGTCAGCGAGCAGGTGATGGTGGGATAAGATTCGGATGGATTCGCTCTGCCCAACCCGATGATTTAAAAGTTCGAAGTCGTCACGTAGAAAGAGTCGGATGAGAGCACCAAGCGGACGGTTCGTGCCGTGGATGAGCTAGAAGTCAAAGAGGTGCGTGCTGAAATGAGTCGATTGATGCGGCTGTCAGTCCGGGTGGGGCAGGCTCGTATGAACAAATAGCTGCTTCTTGGAGAGTGTGTGTGGCAAAGCAAAAGATGGTGGGTCTCAGATGGCATTTCTCGTGCGGTCAGAACAGGCAAAAGTGCGCTTTCTTCATGGCTAGAAAGCGACTTGGTAACACACAAAGGCAGACAAGACGTGAGAGGTCCGTGGATGAGGAGGCGCTAAGAGCGCGGATAGCCTGCAGAGGGCGGCGGTCAAAGACACCGGAAAGCTCGGAGCGTTTTCGTTTGTCGTTCTGCATCTTGGACTCACAACTCGTGACTGCTGCGTCCTAGCCGCAGAATTCACGATTTAAACGGCGAGCTTCAACGAGCTTCTCGGAGCATTTCCTGAAACATAAGCATACAGTATACAGTACAAGAGCCTGTGGGTGCTCCTGTTGCTGTGCCAACGCGTCCACTTCGCTTGGAACTTCTGTCTAGATTTCTAGATTTCTAGATCAAAGGCTCCGAGCCTCGAGCCTCATTTGTGACGGAAAAGAAGCCCCATTCACGATTCGTGATTCGTGATTCACGGTTCTTGATTTGCCGAGAAATCTGAATAATCGTGAACAGGAAATCGTGACTGTCGAGCAGCGAAAAGCACGAGTGTTATTCACGATTCACGCTGATTGACTCACGACTGGGACACACCAATCGTGAATGGTGAATGGTGAATCCTATCATAGAAACGTTCCTTGTGCGAATCTCCATCGAGTCAGATTTGCTGATTGCTGCACAGCATGACCCGCGCCCAATAAGCCAAGTGGATCCAACTCAGAACAGTGATCCCCACACCGCTCCACGCAAGACATTGACACATCACTCCTTGTGCTTACATTCTCGATTTGCCAACCAGCTACCGGACATGCTATTGTACATTGTATGGTATATGCTTTCAGGAGCCGCGCTCACCCACTTGTCTGGAGCGTGGGTGAACAAGAAAAGAGCAAGGATGCCGATGGCCGTTCACGTTGCTTCTTATCGTTCACAATTTGTCACGACGCTTTGGATGTGAGAATAGGCCAAAGCAGGCGGGCTCCGTTCAGCTTAGTGATTGCATAGTCATCTCAAAAGAGCCCATCCCATGCTGAGCATTTTGCACGCAAGGTTCGGCGGTGTATGGTCGAGCTTGTAGCTGGACATGATCCAACGATACTGATGAACGCTGTTCATGCGGGACCGACAGAGAGTGCGACCGAAACTGAAAGTCAGGTTGCCAAGTTTCAGCGGTATGAGGACGACGTTGAAGATGCTGTTGCTGTTGCTGTTGCTGTTGCTGTTGCTGTTGCTGTTGCTGTTGCTGTTGCTGTTGCTGTTGCTGTTGCTGTTGCTGTTGCTGTTGCTGTTGCAGCTGATGGTGTTGGTGGTCGTAAGTGGACTGCTGTTGCTGATGCCTCTCCTGGCTGGGCGAGGCGTTTACGCCGACCGAACGAGGTGGTGTAGGTGCCGTCCGGTCTTCGTCATCTGCAGAGACCAGTCTGATCTTTTTGTCACCTTGTGGGCTGGTCTTCTTCCGAGGTGGGCTTGCTCTTTTGCCACTTTTGTTTGACGACGTCGTCGATGAGACAGATACCGATGCTGCTGTTCCTGTCGTTCCGCTTCTTGCCCTCGGTTGTGGCGCTTTCCGTGACTTAGCAATCGACGCTTGCATTGTCTCCATGCCAGCTCGAACTTCAGTCTGCATCGTCTCGAGCATGTGCTTCAGCTCCGCTTGCCATGCTGTCGATGTTTCCTGCATAGATTTAAGGCGACCAAAGATGACCTTTCTGTCCTCGGCGGCGCGTACCACTTTCTGAGTGATCTCTACTTGCAACGGAAGCACCTGCCGCATCTGCGAGTTCAACTTGTCCTGTTCTTCAAGTGCACCTTTGAGAAGAGTCGACATTTTGGTCAGATCGTCCTGGATTTGAGTCATTCTGTTCTCTGAAACCAGCCAAAAACAGTGGATGCTCTCTTGAATGTCCTTCAGTCTGCTCGATTCGCCATCTCGATCTCCGATGCTGCCTCCTGGGGTGCCCGCCCTTGGTGTGAATGATTCGCCGAATTCAGCAATTTTGCTAGAAAACGATGATCTGATACAGCTCGATCGGGCAGAAGCGGGAGGCACATGCTGTGGCTGCAAGATTCGACCAGACTCCGTATGACCAGACTCCGTATTACAAGGGACTGGTGCAAGAGGCGGAGGAAAAGACACGTCGGGAAAGACCTCCAACGGGCTCCATTCCACTGAGGTCTGCGAGGTCGAAGAGTCGGATGCATTCTGGCTTGACGGTCGGACATTGATGTGATTCGGATGATAACCGCTCATGGTCATGAATGCGTCTGATGCTCGAAAACGCGGCTGCGAGTTGGTCACACCGGGCGAATCAGGATCGCCAGCGAAGGACGAAAAGGAAAGGCCATAGTTCATATCTTCCTGCTTGGCTTGTTGCCAGTATCCGGTTTGCCTGGATGGAGGGTCGATCCTGCGCTGCGGTACGTTCGGGAAGTCCTTCTGGCGCATCGCTAGCTGCTCTGGCAAAGTATGTTTGCTGTTCGAGGACGAGTGTTCCGATGCTTGCATTTTGTCATGATGATTGAGGTCGGTTCTGCGTGTCTTCAAGTTACGTGCATGTGGGTATAAATTAAGAAAGAATGAGTCGGTACCAAAGGACCAACGTCATGGCTATCAGTACAGTATAATACGACTGTCTGCGACTTGCCACATTCTTTTCGCGATCAAATCTCGGTAAGGGCACTCCGCAGCGCCAGACTTGTCTCCGGACTACCTTGAGTGTGAGTTACGGATCTACCGAACCTGCGAGGAGGAAAGCGGTGGGTCAAGTCAGTAACAAGGCTAAGCCGGATCGAGAACTTGACCATGTCGGCTTTGCCAAACGATCGTTGGAAGTTGATTAGTTGTTTGACAGCTTTTCCCTACAA
Organism: Mycosarcoma maydis; assembly: GCF_000328475.2. NCBI lineage: Eukaryota > Fungi > Basidiomycota > Ustilaginomycetes > Ustilaginales > Mycosarcoma > Mycosarcoma maydis. Next base: position 351,575 of record NC_026496.1, read on the forward strand.
GAATAGCTCGCTCATAAATGGTCGAAAAGGATTTCGCAAAGTAAGCTTAAGCTAGGGATATTCTATGAAAGTTGATTGCATAGCCTACCGTTTCGCAGCGGCGGTGGTCTCTCCCGTCGGAACGCGTCTAATGCATGACAACGACGTCACAAAGCAACTGCCATCGGATCACGCTTCCTTTGGTGATCGCTTGGCCAACTTTCAACATTTAACGCTGTTGGGCAGCTTGATTGCTTTCAGCTTTGAAAGCGAGGTATATGAATTGACCTAGGTTGTCCAGGATGGCTGAGCCCTTCCGAGTGTTTACTTTGGACCAGTTATTCTACCAACTTAGGTAAATTGAGGCATCGAGCACTGTCCGTGTCCTACGATAGGCACCTTGGAGCTCGGTCAGGACCACGTAGCTGATCAAGCCTAAGTCAAAGTGTATTTGAGCTTAACCAAGACATGGAGCGCAAGCTCACGCTGCTTCTTGACGTTTCATTTGATTAGTAGGGGCGATGGAGCTTTGATTGGTGCGCTTTGGTGGATCTCTTATGTCTTTCAGCTACCAACTCAAATGTGTTAGCTTGGAGCTCTGGGCGATTCATTGTGAGTAACGTGGCAGCTTGAGATGCTCCTGCAAGCAGCAAAAACGATCTCCATCGTGAAACACGAGTTGACAAGTTCAAGAACAAACCATGAAATGAAACGTGAAACCCGAAACACCGAATCACGAACCACGAGCAACGATTTTTTTTCTTGGCCATGAACCACAAACTACGACGAACTACGAACTACGAGTCGTGAATTGCGGGAAGCAGGCTCTGAACCTAAAGTTTAACAGTGTTTAGAGTTGGGAATTCGTGATTTCCTCCGTCGTGCGTGTTGGTCTTTTTCGCCGGCGCAAAACGCTCAAGCCAATTCACGATTCACGATTCACGATTCACGATTCCATCAGCCTGTGCCCAGCAAGTGCCTTTTTCGACTTCGAGGCTCCCTTTCATCGCAGGCTCTCTTCAAACACATTCCTGCTGCTAGTCAGATCGTACCCTGTCCTGCCATCCACTGTCCTGCAATCTAGTTCGAGAGATTGATTGCGTCCTGGCCAATTCGTTGATCTTGTTCGTTATACGTCTGCCTCCGTCTTTCTTCGGTGATGAAGCTTGTTTCGGCTTCTCATCCGCGCAGGCCCTAATCCAGCTGTCAAAATGAGCGCTCCCGCCGCTCGCCAGGATGCTACGCTTTCCGCAGCCAGCTTTCTCGCCTCCATCAACGCTGAGTCGAGCACTTCCTTTGGATCGGACGTATCGACATCTGCTGCAAAGTCAACTCCATCGCTCCCCATCTCGGCCAAGGTGGCGCTCATCGATGCTCAGATCGAATCTCTCGAGGCGCGCATAGAGCAGACCATCACAACACATGCTGCTGTGCTTCGTGAGCGAGCAGGCTCCACTCGCACCGTTGATCGCAACCTCAATCAATTGTGGCGGTCCGTCAATCAGACAAGCTCCCGTATCGTGACGATCGGTCCTCAACTGACTCCTATAGCATCCGAATACCACGAAGCACTCGCGCAGAGTTCCAAGCAGCGCCTTCTCATCTCGGTCTTGTCCGATTTGCTTGCAGCTACCCGCCAGCTTGAAGTCGTCGAGAAGCTGCAGCGACAGCCCGAGTCGTCGACTTTCAAAGATCAGCTGGCATTAGCCACCAACCTCATGCAACCCTTCCGATCCTCCCCTGCACTTCAAAATCTTCCAGCTGTCTTGGAGCTTCAGACTCGCCTTGACCGCCTCGAAAAGGAGAGCACAAAGTCTAGTTCATCTCGTCAAAGCACCAACACAATACAAGAAGCCCCACCAGATCAAGTTCGGGCTACTACAACAAGCAGCATCAGCAAGCACATGGATGTGCCGAATGTTGATAACACACCTGCGCTTTCTCCCGCTCTCAAAGTGCTCGAAGCTGCTCGTGCTATCATCGTGTCGCGCGATGCCCAAGCAGGATGGAAGGAAATCCGTATCGAATTAGACGCACCTTCTCCGCCACCTCCGGACACCTTTATACCGGCTCCTCAAGCCAGCTTACCAAAGATGCAGCCGAGCACATCATCAATCGACGCACGTCCCGAGCATATGCTCAGCGAAGAAATGTATCCAGGATCGGCGTCATTGACACGAACTTCTTCGTCCTCCTCGGCATCCAATGCGCGAAGCAGACACAAGCCCAGATTGGGCGCACGTGTGATTCGTCCACAAGATCAGCTCGGCAGCGGTCCTTTCAACGCCCAAGACACTTCCCTCGATGGGGACGGGGACGGGGACGGGTGGGGACTCGATGAGGATGACGAAGATCTCACTGACGCTCCGCATGCAGCAAGCACCAACACTGCTGCTCATCAGTCTCATCCAGCGCTGATTGCAGGGCTGCCAATTCATCAAAGTGTCGCGTCCCTTGCGCGCGACGAGCGCTTTGGCTCTCCCAGTAGCTCTGTAGTGATGCAGAGGAGCATGAGTTCCGCCTCTTCGCAACAAAGCGCATTGGCGATGCAAGAACCAGCGTCTCATAGGGAAGCCGCAGATAGCAATGACGTCGACGCATGGGGCCTGGGCGAGGACGAGAGCAATGACGAAGCAGATGCCTGGGATCTGAATGACGACAACGTTATGCAACAGTCACCAGAGTCACCAAACAAAACAAGAGCTTCAGTGTTGCCACTGAATGGAAGCGTCACAGCGCCTTCATTGACGGTGGCTGCACCTGCCCACGATGCATGGGGTGTGCAGGATGGAAATGCCGACGCTGACGATGATCCATGGGAGACAGAAGAGCCCTCAAAGCAGACAGAATCTGCGGTAAATACCACCGTAGCAGCATCTGCACGACAAAGCAACGCAGAGCTTTCGTTTCCAGATGCCGATGAACCGTTGGAGACGGCTGATCAGCCGGAGCAGAGTGCAGCACAACTTGCATCCAGAGCAGCTGGTAGCGCTCCCACTTCAACACCACAGTTGCAACACGATCTCATTCCATCCTCTTCCACCGCTCTGGAAGGCAACGCAGACACGTTCGTATTGGTCACTGAGCAGATCAAACCTTCCGCACAAGCACAACAAGGGCCAACACTGGTCGCCTCGCACGATGCCGAACAAAAGGTCGAAGTCACACGATCAACGTCTTTCGTGGCCGAGGTGCCTGCAAGCGTTGAGGCTGCCCAAGTCTTCGAACAACCCATTGCGACAGGCGCCAATGAGGATGAGGCCGAGGAGCAAGACGCGGATGCGTGGGGCTTTGAAGAAAGCTCGAGTGCGTCTGAAGCTGACCGCGCAGAATTGGCTCCAATCACGCCCTTGCAGAAGCAAACGGCGTTAGAGAAGCTGGCTGCCCAAGAAGCATCGACTGTGAAGACAAAGGCAGTCTCGGCACCTTCGGCAGCAGCCGTCTCGGTCAAGTCAACGCGCCAGGACTCGCAAGCTCGTGAGAGTGACATCGCTTCCAGCCCGTCATCGCCCTCCGGATGGGGTGAAGATTTCTCCGATCCAGAATCTATAGACGTGCCAGCATCAGGATCACACGAAAAAAGGGCAGCTCAGCCAAACACCAATCGCATCGCCTCATCTATACGGTCTGTCTCGAGAGACCGAGAATCAGTTGCAGGCACCGCAGCAGGAGACGCACAGAAGCTGTCCAATGCAACGCCTTCTGCAGCTACCGAACTCAAGGAAGAATGCACCATCAGCCAACGTTCGCTGGACCTTGTCAATCTAGCCGAATCCACCATGAGTTCGGTTCTGGCAAAGCTGCAAGGCGGGCACGCTACCGATGGCGACGAAGACAAGGACAATGTTGAAGCACTTGCGGGCACCGTCTTCAAGATCTTTGAGCTACACCGTGCACTGATGCCTGTGGCTCACGGCGAGGTGCTTCGAGACGTCCCGTCGCTGGCGATGCAATTCTTCAACGATTGCGAGTATCTTGCTCGTGAGCTGAGTCGTCTTGTGGCTGACAAGGGCGGCGATATTGCGACAGCCTGGATCGCCCACGATATGGAGGCGGCCAAGCGATGGAAGTCGAAAGAGCTGGTAAAACTCGAGCAGGAAGCGACCATGACGAGAAGCTTAGGACAACGGTGGTTCGAAGCCCAAATGACGGCGCAAACAAAAATCTTGCTGGACACGCTGATGGAAGCGGATGGGTTTGCACGAACTTTTGACGATCACCGCTTTGCACGATGCGAGAGATGTATCAAGCAAGTGGTGCAGACGCTGCAGCAGCTTTCCAAGGCTTGGCGACCGGTTCTGATCACCTCTCGATTCCACGCTGCTATTGGTGGATTGGTGGATTTGGTATTTCAAAAGATCCTGCACGACGTGCTCGATCTGGAAGACATTGGCGAGAGTGAGTCGGAAAAGATCGCGTCGCTGGTCAAGACGCTGGGTAGCTTGGAGAGTCTGTTTACGGCTGAAGGCGCGGAAGAGGCGAGCGCGGCGCCGCTGTGGGTGCCAAGTTGGTTCAAGACATCGTATTTGATCGAGATTTTGACGGGATCTTTGGTGGATATCGAGTTCCTGGCTTTCGAAGCGGGTGCGTTGGTCGATTACAGTCGCAAAGAGTTGACGGTACTGATCAAGGCGTTGTTCGCTGATACACCGAATCGGGCCAAACTGTTAAGGAGGATTGAGAGTGCTCCGGTTGAGGTGCTAGCTCACTAGTGTTGCAAAGACGGTGTTTCTGTGGCATTGTCCGCTGCGGGCTATTCGATGCGATTGATGTATACACCGATCGGTATCTCTCGACGTGTCGGCTGCATGTGTTTGGCATCCATGAAGCCGCTGAGCGACAAGTCTGAAGTCGGGAACCCTTCCGTCGCGTATCGGAATCTAAACCCCCTCTGTTGCTGATGATCGACAAAGTTTGTTCACACGCCTCATTCACGATTGTGGTTGTTGTGTTGTTTCCGAGAATCCGATTCGACCACCACGGAAGCCGCATGGAAGCCGGACCATCGCGGACATGTATGAAACAAAGCTGCCGTCGAGCTTCGTACTGTACGCTTCAGCCTGGTCTGATAATTCACTATGATATCAAGTTGTAATCGAGGACGCGGAGGCTTTGCGGAACAGCATCAAAGCTCTGTCGCTGGGACTCCGAAGCCACGCTCTTCGACTCACGGGAAAACGCGCAATGACAAATGTCGGGGTGACCGAAACAGTGGGCATAACACGTTTTCAGACACTTCCAGTGTGAGTGAACAGGCACCGAGACAAGATGCGGAGTTGAGAACACGGAATGTCCGAAGGAATGTGAGCTGACCGATGATCATGACTTTTGCAAGCCGTAAGCCGCTAGCATCGAGACCCTTCACGTTTGTGACTTGGCGTCAAGAGAAACATGAGACCATGATCTGCTTGGCGCATGCATCTAATGTGGATCACGAATTGCTTTGCTGCTCCTGCTTGTTCCGCAAGCTGCCAAGTTGCGAAAAGCAGGAGAACGAGTACAGGCTCCTTTCTTGGCAGCCAAGACTGCAAAGCGGAATCGAGCTTGATCTGTGTGAGGCTAGATTGCGTGCTGCTTCTGCGAAATCCCATCTCTCGCACCAGAAAGTCTTGGCGATGCGCGCGCCATCGCGTAAATTGAGCGTCCAGCTACCTTTGGAGGCGTGCCGCTGTGTTGTGTAACTTTTTTGGTTTTGTTTTTTGACATCTGCAGCAACCCGTCATCACCATCGTCGCACTCTTTTTAAATATTTGGTTAACTATAATTATTCAGGACTATGATTTTCCCCCCTTTTCCCGAAAGGGTCCTGCTTCGATGGTTCTGTCTTAACTTACTTTTTCCCTTCTGTCAGTCGTGAGTCGTGAGTCGTGAGTCGTGAGTGTGTCTATTTTCTTTCTTATTCTTATGTTTATTTTCTCTATGTACTTTGGCGGTGGGCGCTCTCTCCTTTCTACAAGAATAGGAGCGGGGCTTAATTTAGTCCATCGAGAAGGGCGCGTTTGTATCACCAAGAGCTCCTCGTTTTAGCATTGGTCTTCTATGATCGGAAGGCTTTGCCGTCAGGGTGCTAGAGAAAGAAGAGCGAGCACGAGAACGAGAACGAGAACGAGAACGAGAACGAGAACGAGAACGACAGAGGCAAAGGCCTGGCTTGGCTTACATTGTTTGATCGTGATTGTGGATGGCTTTCCGACGACAGACTGAGAGGTCTCTTCTCGCCAGTAACCGCTCAGGGCGCATTCATGCAAAAGCGTAGCCGAGCAACTCAGACTCACCAAGCTGGTCCGCGCCCAGAGTCCTCACATCCTGACAGGACGGCGCATGACGCTTTTACCTGGCTTATGAGTCTCCGGCTTGGCTTCTCCTAATCGAAAATGAACGATGCAAACCGTCTTCTGTAAGCGGTGCCCTCTCCATCGGCATGTCCATATTACCGCCAAGCCAGACTTGCTCCGTTCCTTTGCCTCCCTATCCGCTCTTGCCTCACTACAAGAGCAGAGCGACTCCTAGAAGCGTGGTTGCGCAGGTCGTCCTCCATTGGCGCCCTTTCCGGCATCTCCAGAACTTGCCTCCCATCCCTCGCACTCCTGAAATAGTAGCCTCGTTCTCTGCCGACCTCCCCCACATACCATCCTATCCGACAGCGATTCTGCTCCAGTTTCTTTCCGTACAGCATCTATAGATACCCACGTTAACTCAGCAAACCACTCATACGCTGGTTCACCAAGACGTAGATTAGGGTCAGAGGGTCCCTATCTTAACACTAACATCGTCTACTAGATACTATTTCAGACACTTCCAACAGTCGTGTGCACTGTGTCCTCACAATGACGGGACGTCGCCCACGCAGTCGTGCCGCCGAACCCTACAAACTTCCCGCCTCGCCACCCGCTGCTGCGGTCGAAGAGCCTCTGCTCAATGCCAACAACTCGCTCAACACAGAACCAGATGCCAGTGGCGATGCATCGCTTCAGCCACTATCGCCACCACGATGGTCGCGCAGCAACTCTCGATACAGTCCGGACGAGCGTGACCAAGATCCGCTCTTCGTCGAGACTTCTTTGACCTCGTCCAACTCGGCATACCCAGCACAACGAGCTGCTTCACCAGGAAACCCAATTCCTATCCAGGAAAGACCTTTCACACCGCCCTTCGCCCGTCCAGGCTCCAGACCTCTTTCTTCCTCAAGCTCTTACTTGTTCGCTACACGCTCGCAAAGCGATTACGACTCGGTCTACCAGCTTTGGCGTCAGAGCGGAACACCCAGCAGCTTTAGAGAATTTGCTGAGGACAACGATAGCACTAGCGGTTACCGCGACTACAGGCGTGGCAGCTCTGCCATGGATTTGGAGAAGATCGAAGCGTATCGTGCTGGCGCCACCGATTCTGCATTGCCGGAGTCAGCTCAGAAAGAGTATCAAGGACTTCACAAAGGTCAGGGCGGTAAGAAGGGCCGTAAGGACTATCGAGCCGTTGGTCTCGCCAAATACGGTCGTGGCAAAGACCAGCGCATATCAACATCTAAGAAATGCCTGATCCTCACCGCTGTCGCTCTTGTGATCGCGGTTTTGACCGTCGCCATTGTGGTTCCGATCACACAAATTTTGCTCAAGCCAGCCCCGGCCAACGCGGGAGCGGAGAACGGCGGTTCCGACAACGGTTCGGGTCCCGCCAACAACTCAGCTTCCAACCCCACTCCAGAGAAGCAGGTGGCCATCTGGGGTACTAATGGCTCCGTCATTGATCTGGGTAACGGCAACAACTTCACCTATATCAACAACTTTGGCGGTCGATGGGCTTCGGAACCGCTCAACAACACTGCCCAGGCTCAGAATTACACGCCTCCACTGGATCAAGAGTTTGACTTTTCCCGCAATAGGATGCTCGGCGTCAATCTCGGTGGATGGCTTGTCACCGAACCCTTCATTGTCCCCGCTCTGTACGAGCCATACGAGAACACTTCGAACCCTGCGATCGATGAGTTCACCTTGTCACAGCGATACCGTTCGGAAGGTGGCATTGACAACCTGCGCCAAAAGATGACCGATCACTACGACACCTTCATCACCGAACAGGACTTTGCCAGCATTGCTGCAGCCGGCCTGAATTGGGTTCGCTTGCCCATCGGCTTTTGGGCTCTCGAGACCTACGCGAACGAGCCGTACCTGGAAGGTGTCTCTTGGAACTATGTTCTCAAAGCCATTCAGTGGGCCCGCAAGTATGGTCTGCGTATCAACCTCGATCTACATGCTGTTCCCGGCTCGCAAAACGGCTACAACCATTCTGGCCGTGTTGGATTCATCAATTTCTTGCAAGGCCTGATGGGCAAAGCCAACGGCGAACGCACCACGGACTATATTCGACAAATCACACAATTCATCAGCCAGCCCGAGATCCGCAACGTTGTGCCCATGTTCAGTGTCATCAACGAGCCTTACGCCATCACCATCGGACAACCGGCGCTCGAAGCGTGGTATTCGCAGCTCTACACCACGCTGCGCGCCATCACCGGTACCGGTGCGGGCAACGGGCCCTACATCACCATTCACGATGGTTTCTTGCCTCTCAACTCGTGGCAAGGCTTCCTGAGTGGCGGCGATCGTATCGCCTGGGACACGCATCCCTACCTTTGTTTTGCTGAGCAAAATACGGATCCCTGGGACGTCCAGATCCTCAAGCCGTGCCAGCAATTTACGTCTCTTCTCGACAATGCTCGCTCCAACATGGGTGTCGCCATGGGAGGTGAGATGTCGTTGGCCATCAATGACTGTGGCCTCTTTTTGAACGGCGTCGGCCAGGGCACCCGCTACGATGGCACTTATCGAGGGCCTGTAAGCGGCAATTTCCCCAGAATGGGTTCTTGTCAGCCATTCGATGACTACGAAAACTACTCGAGCAGCACGAAGCAGGGATTGCGCCGTTTCGCGTTGACTTCGATGGACTCGCTGCAAGACTTCTTCTTCTGGACCTGGAAGATTGGCAACAGTCTGCGAACAGGAAAACCGAGTGCACCTATGTGGTCGTACTCGTTGGGACTGCAGCAAGGGTGGATGCCCACCAACCCGTTGGGTGAATCGAGTGGCGCCTGTGCGGCGCAGGCGGCCCGTTTGCGTACCTCGGTACCGACAGCCACATGGGGAAGGGCATTCCAGTCGTGGCAGACAGGCGGCGCAGGAAGCTATTCACCAAGCACCGATTCTTGGCCTCCGCAGTCGATGGTGTCGGCCAACCGACCAGTCTCGCAGCTGCCCAGCTACACGCCCACCAAGTCGATGACGCCTGTTCCTGCGCCGACATTCTCGGTTACTGCCAGCGTTTCCGGTCAGCCAACTGCGGCGCCCACGATCGGATCCTGGTTTAACTCGGCTCTAAACAGCGCCTTCTATACCCAGATCGCTGGATGCATCTATCCTCCTGACCAGTACAATCTGACGGGATGGGATGCTTCCGGCTGGCCCTGCAGCGGCGGTCAGCAACGTAGAGAGGTTTTGGCGCGTGCGCAGCCCACTCCACTTGCTTAATGATTGTATCCATGGACTTTATCCCAGTGCTTGTCTACTACCTGTATTGTAATTCTAGTGCTCAATCTACAAAACTTGGCTTGTATGACGTCGTTTGCTATTTAAGGAGGTGTGTGATGAGGTTCGGAAGGTGTGATCTCAGGCTAGGTGAAAGCTTTGTCGATGTCCGACTTTGGATGGTGTCTGGCGAGCGGTGAAATGTGGTTGTGGTCATGGATTGCATGGCGGACTTTCTAGTGCGGCTGGCAGAGGGGCGCGCACGGCGATAGACTGCAAGCATGATGAACGATTTGTGATTGTGCTTGTAGATCTGAAAGTGGCTCGGGGAGGGGGTGTCTTTGCTTGTACGAAATGACGCGGGTTGGCATGCGAGGCGGATTGGGGCGTATCGAGTGTGCTGAGTATCGCTGAATGTGCAGCGAGAACGGAGCGAAATCAAGAATCACCGGTGCAAGCACGAATCACGAATGGCGGCGCACTCGTCCCGTCCTTCACAATTCACGATTCATGCACGCTGACCGAGATTTCCAGAATCCCCAGCGTGCTGATCAACACCAACAATCACATCGTCCCAAACACACACCATACCCTACCAACTCCAACCCGCCTCCTCTCGCCCACCCTCGCATTTACACCCAAATTGCACATGAGCGCCAACCCCGACCGCTCGCCGACGCGAAACGACAAGCGCGCAATCCAGATTGCGCATCCATGCCAAACACATTCGTCATGGATCAAAGTCATGAGTGTGTGAGATGTTCGTGATTCGTGATTGTGGTGCGCACCCAAGAATACAAACAAGTGAAACGCACGCCGAGATGACCGAAACTACCAGCGATCCAAACGAGTTGTGCCGAACCAATTGTGCTGGACCCGAACAAGCAACAAGCACCAAGCACCAAGCACCAAAAACATCTTTCAAGGCCGCATGCTGCAGCGGATGCCAAGAATAAGCGTGTACGCGCATGTCTAGCCTTCACGCCACGACCTGCCCCGATCACCTGTACCCAACAGCGCGCCAATCAAGTCTCTTGCCGTGTTGACGATCTCGACTGCTCGTCCGATGATACCGCCTTCGTCCTCCTCTACGTAATCGTGTGCTAGCGGTACACGAGGCTCCGAATTGTGAGGTGCAACCAACGCTCCTGTCGCACTCGTCCTCCGTGGCAGAGTAGGGCTCGATGGACCGCCGCCAGAGATATCGGCTCCACTTCCTGAACCAGAGCGACGTTTGCCGCTCGCCCTCGCCAGAATGAATGTGGGCGTATTGAGCGGCGTAGGCCCCACCTCTACCGGACCATCAGGGCTCGTAACGCTACCCGCTTTCGTGGCGCGTGGCGCATTACTCGGGATGTTAGACACGTCGACGCTCAGCTCGGTAGCAGCCGCACTCGACGAGCTCGAATTCGCTCGTGCAGAAGCAGCTTTGGAACCGCCTTTTCTGTCGTCCGACCAATAGCTCCTTTCTTCGCCGTACATGTACCGATCGCCATCACGATCTTGCGAAGATCGGTTCGAGCCCGCATTGTCTTTTGCATCCAGATGCGGGCTTGCAGGGAAATGCGGGCTGGCCAAACCGTACGAGCCTTGCCCGTCCGAGTCGTACTCGTTCAAGGACCGATTCGCGACCGGACGCGCCTTTCCTCCGTGCGGTGCTGCATCTCCAGCTCCAAGTCCATCAGTTCCATCTCGCGGACCGTCCTTGGCGCCGCTCCGAAAGGAATCGCCACTACTCCGTACATTACTCCGCGCATTGGCGGGCGACGACGACGAGGAAGTCGGGCTGGCCGATGCGGCTGAATATCGGTCGTAGCTACCGTTGACGGTCGAATTGGTCGGCGAGTGTCCGGACGAGGTGGCACTGTTGGTGCGTACGCGTCCTTGTCTGGCTGCCTCCTGGATGCGCTCGTAGCTCGTCGAGCTACCGAGCCGTTGTGAGGGTCGACCACGCTCACGTGAATTGTCGCCGCGCGACGACTCGTACGCATCTACAAACGAGGAAGATTCGTGATGCGAGGTGCCGAGAACGTCATAGTCGCCCTCGGCCTCGAGACTGCGCGATTCGTAATCCTCTGCGGGAGTTTGGTGCACGATTCTATGCTTGAGGATACCTCTGGGTGCAACACTGGCCTGCGACTGTTCCGGTGCTGCGGCTGCTAGATCTTGAGGCGACGTGGATGATGTGGATCCGTCAGTCCTGTCTGACTCGCTATGGTCAAAGAAGCTTCCGTAGGTTCGGGGAGCGTCAGGGCTGCTCGCAGCGTCGCCTGTGTTAAAAACCGGCCCATTCGAGTTGGCATGGTCGCCCGAGCCGTCTTCCATGTCTGGGCCGTCGAAATAGTCAAAATCGCCGTGGAAATCATCATCAAGATCCCATTGAACGCCTCGTGCGGTGGGATCGCCATGGTTGGCTGGGACACCGGCACGGGCGTAGCCGTACTGGGCGGGATACGTGGATACGGTGCTGCCGTTGTTGGCGCGCGTGGCAAGGAAGCCGGTGGGATCGACTACGGCGGGGGAGGGCGCTGGATATATCTCGGAAGTCTTGAGACGAGTCGGGGCCAGCTTGGCGATGGTTACTTGGAGTTCCGAGTTTTTCGAGGAAGAGGCCGAAGCGTGAGAAATGGCAGGTGAAGTTCTTGGACTCGATTTCATGGTGAGCACTTCCTCCTCTTCGCTGCTTGCATCCTCGTCTTCCTCGTCGAATTCGTCCTCATCGTAGTCGTCGTAGTCGGGATACTGGTGATCCAATGCGATGCACTGCTCGACACGGTGGTTGAAGCTGATGTGACGCTTTTCGTCGGGGCCCATGCTGTCGGCGCGATTGATGCTGGGAGACTTTTTCTTTTGCGCCGAGACCAAAGGCATGGCGTTGGGCGAGCTTCCGGCGCGCTTGGGCGCCTTGCTGACGAGATTCGAGTCGGATTTAACGGAAAACAGCGGCTTGCGCTGAGCAGCGGCGGCTTGCTCAGCCTGGCGATCCTGTTGTTGCATGTGGTCATCAATGGGGTTGGTCTCGAGCTCAATATTGGGTGAAGTGGCGTTTCCTGGTGTTGTGAGCATGTCGGAAATGGTGCGATGCTTGAGGATGGAACGGACGCGGTGACCATCGTCGAGATCCAAGCGATCTGCGGTGGTAGCAAGTTTGGGAGGTGGAACGGACTCGACGTGCTCGTGGAGCGGACCATACAACCACGTCACATCGCTGTCTTTCAGCCTGTAGAAGGGTAGGTTTTTTTGTGAAAAGAAGGGGGCATGGGAAATGAAAAGTCAGCATTGTCTCGAAGTAGCGTGGTGAGGAAAGCGACGGTGAGAAGGACGAGGAAGGGCAGACGTACCAGTTGAGTGTTTCGGGGCTGATAGTCTTGAGGTTGCCGCGCTGCTTTGCCCATGTACGCCAACTTGCATTTTCGAGCCTGACGCCGTTGGCAATCTGGTTCTTTTGCTTTGTCATGGCCTTCCAGCTGCTCCACACATCTTCGTCAGTCCACTGGTGACTGAGGTAGTCGACGCAGACGGTGGGCATGCGTGACTCGATCTGAGCATCGTCGGGAGCCGGCACGTTGTTGGCAACGGTGGGATACGGCTGCGGGGTGGACAACATCTTGGAAACCTAAACGAGTCTATTGACAAAGAGCAAGCGGCGGAAGATGTGATGAGAAAGGATGAGAGTGCCGTCTTGGGCAGCGCAAAGGTCGAGATGCACGATTGTCCTAGTTGTTTGTTGTCTGGCGGTGAGATTTTGGCTGCACCTTGGAAGTTAGAGCTGTTCGCACATGAGTTACGTACAGCGCGAGCTCAAAAATGTTGTGGGAAGAACAGCGTCACGATGCCAGGAGCTGGAAGCTTATGCAGATAGGCTGAGGGCTCACGAAGCTCCACCAAGGACGGCCTTGAGCAGCGAGAGCTAGAGCCACAGGCTTTCACGATAAGCCTTGCAGAATGCCGGTGTAGATGGTTGACAAAGCGTGTGTCCTCAGCCGAGTTGGAAGAGATCACTCTGAACTGATCACAGCGGGAGTACTATGCGGGTTGATGCGAGGTCTGCTGCGAGATGATTGAACGACGTGATCCAGAATGGAGCAAAAGCTTTGACCGCAGCGTTTGTCAACAGTGATCCTGACTTTTGAAGTACGAAGATGGCGATGACAACGTCGGAGATGGCGAGGAGTGGTTGAGTGTCGATGGGCAAAGGGGAAGGCCAAGCATCCAAGGTTGGGGCTGAAGAGAACGGCGACGATTATCTCTCCTAGTGTCGCTGTCTGTCTGTCTCTCTCTGTTGCGCTGCTAAGCTGAGGAGACGAGAAAGCGGGCAGAGCGAGCCTGAATCCGATTCACGATTTGGGTGCACCAACCGATAAAATAATGAATGCGCTAGCGACTTACTGCCGTGTGCCTCGACGGCGTGTGTTAGTGTTTGTGTGAACAGCTCGTCCACTGCGCTGCGCTACGCTGCCCTTAATTTTGGACGCTCAGCAACTGCAGCAGCAGCGCAAAGGGCAATCGAAGCTCCCCTAGTTAAGTTAGAGAAAACCACCAACGAGATCCTGTGACTCTGTGACTGCGCGCAGGCATCATCAGACTTAGACGAAAAATGGTTATATTTTGAATAATTGTGAATATTATAAATGCTCCTCAGAAACTATTATAGCGCGACCTCGCGTTCAGCGGCGGCTGTGCTCTGACACCATTTTCCACAGCACACCGCACACCAGTCTTGAGTCTCTGAGAGGTCCTTCAGGCTTTGGCTGCGTCACTTCCGAATTGGTGCGAGCGAGTGAGCGAGAAAAGTAGGAAATTCAGTGCAAAATCAACAGGAACCGGCATCGCGTGTCGACCCCCGACCCCCAACCTCTCCTGTCGTCTGGTCAGAGTTTCAAGGACAAAGACAGACCGTCTCCTTGTCACACAATCACGAATCACGAATCACGAATCACGAATCATGAATCATGAATCTTGGCCCGTCCGCAGGCGAACATTCGCATATTCACGATTACCATCAGAAGCCGTGGTGCATGCGGTGGCGGGCCGTTTGTCTCTCTTGCACCGAAACTCTTCCGACTGAATCGTAAATTGACAAATAGTCACGAGGCAATCACGATTGCGCTCAGTCGAACTCGAGATGACGATTCTTGTTTCGTGATTCGTGATTCTATTTCCAACCTTGCTTGATGCAATTGTTTCGCTTCCAGCACGATCGATTGCTAGCCACGAGCTGTGAGCTACGAACTATACGGGCTGATCCTATAGCTGTTTGGTCGTCCTTCTCCCACGCTTTGCACGCATGATGAGAGAGCGAGCGAGTGGCAAAGGGAGTTCGTCGATCTGCACGGGTTCACACGGGCGTATACTCACAACTCTGCTTTTCGAAGCCAGATGGAATTCAAGTGGGCGCTGCGGAACAGTGCAAGCCGCGCACCACAATGATCGAGCAAATGCTTGCGACGTGGGTGGCGGCGTGTGTCGTTGATAACAAAGTTCGGCCATGTAGTAGCGAGCGGGTGGGGGTGTGTCGCTTGCACCTGCACCAGTTAGCACGCACTATCTACCGGCCATCGATCCGACTGGGGCGTATTCTGGAAACCGCCAAGTCCGTCATCAGATGCCTTCCGCTGATGTGCATTGCGTCTTTTTCTCCTGCTTCTTTTCCTTTTCCGACCAGATGTTCTGTCAGAAGCTTCGGGGAGCAGCTTGCCATGTTAGAAGCCAGACGACGAGCCACAAGCACTGAGCATGGAGCATGAAGCGTGAAGCGTGGAGCAATGGCCTTACAGTTAGGTCGATCTCGACGTATTCACGATTCCCTAATCAGCAAAATCAATCCATCTTTGCCGAAAATAAGTTAGAGTGACGCGTGCACGTCACCTCGTTCAGACTTGTCTTTGACTTTTATCAGTCACAGTGGTGATTGTGCGCTAAGTGTCCGATGTCGACAAGCACGAATGACGGCAAATCTTCACAAATCACGAATCGTGAATGGCCAGTGCGTTTGCGCTTGCAGCTGCACGCCAGTGTCGGAGTTCACCCACAATCCAATCCTTGCCTTCTCGTGCTTGTTTTTCCGCCTTTTTTGCAATATTCCCCTCCTCCCCTCCTCGTTTGGAAGCAAGGAACTAAAAACAGCGCTAACGCAAGTCAACCCGAGGCTCATCCTGTTTGCGTCTGACTGCTAACTTAATCTTGAATACGAACGGAATATCTCAGTGCTCTTGTCGTTGCACCTGCTGCTGATGCTCTTGCCCATCCACACTTGGTCAGACATGCATCCATTTCGTCCTTCACGTCCGTCTTACAGTACATGCTCGATACTTGACCATGGCGCTTGCTCTGAGTCGCGCTCTCGCATCTGAGACACAGCATCACGAGACCCCTGCCCATTAACCACTACGGATTGCTTGGCTCTGGCGGACCTCTAATCCACCGTCAAGCGCGTGACCAGTCTGATCACCCATCGCCGATTTCACACCGAACGACATCTGACGTGTGACACGATCCCACACAGACACCAGAGCTGTTTGGTTGCTGACTTGTAACTGATCTGCCGATCTTCTGCAAAGTGCACCATGCTACTCAACGTGGGAAGCTCATCACTTTGACATTTGCTTACGGAATCGAGCCCGCAACCCGTCGATCAGAACGTCTCGCTCGACAAGTTCTACTCGAATCCTTGCCATCTCGCCTGCATACGTCTCCTTCAACTCTGCCACTGCCTGCTCCGCCTTGCTGATGGCTGCGATCACATTTGCTGACGGCCCAAATGTCTTGATCGTCTGGGATTCTGCTACGAGCACTACGTCGTCGTCACTGCTGTTGCTGTTGTCATTGTCACTGCGAGTAGTATCGGCTGAGCTGCTGCTGTGCTTGCTTAGAGGCTGCGTTGAAGGAATCACTTCGGCTTCGTTGCCATTGGTTGTTTCAACTCGAATGGCGCAAAGCGACGGCTGCGATTGACGTGGAGCAGCGCTATTCGCCAGCTCAGAAGATAAAGCTGCACCCACTGCTGCGCTGTCGGCTAGCACGTCTTTGTCCCATCCGTGTTCGGAATTGATGCAACCGTCGGCATTGGCAGGACCGTGAATCTTCTTGGCTCGTTTGTCCGGCTGAGACGATGGAGGCGGTGAGATCTCTCGAAGGTCGATCACATCGGCGCGTCTGTTGCTGCCTCCAAAAGTCGGGCGGGGTCTCTTGTGTGATGATACTGAGGCGTGCCCATTGCCGCCGCCGATGCTGCCGGCGACGTTTTTGCTGTTCGCGACAGTCATCTGGTCCCGGCGCCGACTAGACATACGAAGACTTTCCGCTTCCAGCATGTCGCACACCTCAACTGATACGATCGAGACTCGGTCTTGATTAGCCCATCGTACCGGCAATTGGAAACAATCGAATCGAGCGTGGTCAACAACTTACAGTCTAAATCCGCTGGCAACTGATCATCGAACTCATCCAGTTCGTCGACCTCTTCCAGTCCGGCCGTTGACGGCCCCATGGGTATGATGCTGCCGCTCCGAGTGGTTCGGCCTTGGCTGAGCATGTTAGACGAGACCAGTTGCAGGCGCGGTGACGTGCGCACAGATTGCGATCGAAGCGTGCGATCGGAAGGTGGTAGTGGGTGGGGAACGCTCGGTGAGCCAAACCCATCGATAGGAGAGGATAGTGGTTGTAGCGTGAGGAAAGCAAGGTACTCATCCGCATCCGTGTCTTGCGTCTTTTGCTCAGTCTCTGCACCCATCGCTGCGTCAAGAAAAGGCAAGGGTGCCACTTTCTGTGCCGTGATGGGAAAGGGAGCGATCCAGGTCATCTTTCTTATATGCTCTTCCGACGAGAAGGAGGACTTGACGCTCTGTCTGCAATTCGACCAGGAGAGCTGGGCTACCTGCTTTTCGACATTCAATCGAGAGTGGTGCCAGCTTGAAGCCATCGGTGCAAACCGACCGACAGAGCGCGTGCGCCATGGTCATGTTCCCACGCCACGCTAGTACCATCGGCTCGACCGAACTGACCGAACCAAATGGTCGGCCGATGAATGCTTGCGAGATGGTCGGCAAGATCATCACTTTCGGAGCATCCTATCTTTTCTCAACCCCAACACTCTTCCTGCCACCTCCTCTGCCGCTCCAACGCATCCATGAACCTCTTTGCCTGCTCCTCATCCATTCCACCCTGACTTCTCGCGATGCTTTCAAATGCGCCCCTAACCTGTTCCGGCATCTTTCCCGAAGCACCAGCCACAACAATCCACGCATTCCTCTCGGTGATCGCCTCCCACAGCACATGGGCGTTGTCTGGCTTGACGATCAGGTCTTGGACATACGTCTTCGCTTCTCCGTCTCGACTGAAAGCTGTGTGGAGATGAAACTGGTTAGCATACGATTGTTGGAGATGTTGCCAGTCGTGCTGGAAGAGGTAGTCCTTGGTTCGATACCGGAAGCCGAGAAAGAGGTGGATTTCGGAGCGTGCAAGGGTAGAATTCGAAAGACGATCGATGACAAGCGAGCGTAAGGGTGCGCAGCCTGTTCCTGGTCCGATCAAGATGAGCGGAGCTTGCGCAGGTGGCAGCGTGAGGTAACCTGGCTTGATAACAACCGGAACGCGCGAACCGAGCGGCAACGAGGAAAGCCATCTTGTGCACAACCCTGTGCGTGCTTTGCGAAGGCGCGTCTTGTACTTGACCATGGCTACGCTAAGCTGTATTGCGTGCGGCTCTTCCGACACGCGCTTCTCCCGCTCGCTGTTCGCTGGTGGGGCACTGGCAATGCTGAACTCTCTTGGCTTGATCCAAGGCAGCACATCTGCAATATACGCCAAAGGCACCTGAACCGATTTGAACTCGTCCAATACCTCTTTGATCGTTCGCCTCGGTCTCTGGGCGTATTCGTACATTTCATCAATACCATCTTGAGGGTTTGCCCCTTTAGCCAGTTCCTCTTCCGGAAAGATGCCGCAATACTCGTCCAGCTTTTCGCGTTCCTGAGAGCCGGTGGGTGAGAAGAGCCGGATCTGCTCAAAGAACGAGTTGGTTGGGACCGAGGTAAAATCGAGATGGTGTGTCAAGAGGTCCCGCACGGACATGTGTGCGGGCGATTGTGGCACAGTCGAAGGGATGGTGCTGCCCGCGAGGCTGACCAGGGTATCCGCATCGAGGTCGAGGCGAGACAACATCTCGGTGACAGAGGCAGCGTCATTGATCGGGTGTAGACAAAGGATATCACCTGGTCGGTAAGTTTGGATGGAGATACCATCCAGCGCAGAAGCCGAGCCTCTGGAAATCTCTTCGTTCTCGCCTATCTGTCTCTTATCTTCTTCGACATCCGTCTGGTTGAGACGGACAAACTCGAGCAGACGAACGTCTTGAAAGTGATCGGTAGCCGTCATGCGTTGATTCTTGTCCAAAATCGATATTGACCATCCTTGATCCTCCAGATGCCGACCAAGCGCATCCCTCCCATCGTGTTTCTCCTTCAGCCTGCCCTCCTCTGTCTCTACCTTTGTCACCGTCACCGAAGGCGGCAACAACTCATCTCTCCCCACCTCCCTCACTCCCGCCTCCAACGGACACAGCTCGTCCAACTTTCTCCAAAACCGGTTCATCCAAGGTCCCAGCTCACCCTCCAATCCCAAATAATGCATGTCATCCCCCTCTCCATGCTCTACCAGCTCTTTTGCGCCCAGACCCCTCAGTCTTCTACTGAGCAATCTCACCGGCCAGCAGAACCTCGGATAGGTCGAATCTCCCAGTCCAAACGCAGCGAATGTGACGTCTTCCAAGATGTCTTCGGGGATACCTTTTCGGAGAAGGAAGTTCCAGAACGGCCGAGAGGTTGTAGGAAATTCACCTTGGCCTGTTGTGGAAACAAGGAAGAGCATCAGGGATTCCGAGACGAGGTCGGTGGGGTCGTAAGAGCAGACGTCCGCAATGGTGACGTGGAAACGCTTGCGTTGCGCTTGGCGTGAGATTCGAAGCGCGAGATCGGACGATGTTCCTGTTTGCGTCATGTACAGGATCGTCAGACGACGGCCCTCAGATGCGCAATTCGATGTCCGTATCGATGTCATCTTTTCTATCAAATCGAGCCGATGAGAATGACAATGGAAGAACAATCCAGACATGGAAGAAAAATCCGTGATTCACATCTTATGATTTGCGATTACACCATGAATTCTTTCTTCGGCTAAATTCACGGAGCTCCACTCGCAAAACGCCTCGGATCTGATAAAACATCTCGAAACGACAAGCGTCACACCTCTGCACTCACGACTCGTCAAGCGTGACTGTGTCTCAGGATCACGTTTGAATTGTGTAGCGGCGATCCGCTGCTCCGCTCGTCACCACTGCTCAGCCGGTATCAGTTTGACAAATCCACTAAGTTGCTTCTTGTTGCCCAAATAAACGGTACATGACTAGCTGAGAGGGTGAAGATGATATGCAATTTAACGGAAGAGCAAAAGCACGTGAGTGCCACCTAACGAATTTGGTCAGTAGCGACACTTGTACTAATCCGAAGGATATAGGTTTCTGTTGCCGACGCCTGTTGCAGCGGCTGCTGCCACTGGTGTGGCTGCAGGAGGCCCCGATGGAATCTGAAGTCCAACGTTAGGTCCAGGCGAAGGGCGTTTCCTCGCACCTGCAAATGCGGGCGTGGGCGCCGGCGCCGGCTGCTGCTGCTGGATCGGATGACGCACGCGATGTGCCGCGGGCGCTCGATGCGATGCACCGTTGCTGAGCGCCTTGTGGTCGCGTTCGTCAACAGAACCCACCGTTCCCACAGGCATAGACGGTGGCGGCGGCAGATTCGTCTTTGAGCTGCTCGATGTTTTTGCGTGTGCAGGTGATGCGATGCTCACTGCAGAGCTCGTTGGCGTGTCACGAGCGTGATTCGAGCGAGGCTGCTTGCTTCGTCCAGACGTTTTGGCACCACCACGACCGCGACCACTGACACTGACACTGATGCCGTCCTCGATGCTACCGCGTTCCTTGCGACCGCCGCTTACTCGATGAGGCGGTGTCGGGGACGGAGGCATGTTGGGCATGCCCGCTCGCATGCCTGGTCCGGGAACAGCAGCGCCAGGTGCAACGTTGAAGTGTGGTGGATAGGGTGCGTACATGTCCGGTGGGAAAGGCGAGCTTCGGTGATGAGGATCGTGCGGATCCAAGCCCATGCGCGCCTGCTGCTCGCGGTGATGCATGCGAGCCGCTCGCTCCATCTCGGCAGCCGCGTACGGATCAAACGCCATCATGCCCATTTCCATTCCGGGATGCATATGTCCTGACGGTGGCGGTAGAGCATGCATGCCGTGGCGATGAGGCTCGTGCACCGATCCGGGCGTGCCCGGTGCCATCATGGCACCCGGAGGCGGTGGTGGCAGTCCACGGGCACCAGGTGGCAAGTTGTATGGCATACCGTTTATATGCGCCTGGGCTGCAGCTGCAGTGGCAGCGGCAGCAGCAGCAGCGTCCGGGCCGTACAAGGCGTACATTTCGGGATTCTGAAACTCGAGGCCAACAGGAGCGCCGTAGAAAGGGTCGTACATGCCTGGCGGTACGCCGACGGGTCGAATGCCCATCTGCTCAATGTCCATCATGACGTCGGCTTCGGCAAGTCCCTTGAGATCTGGGTAGGCGACAAACTCGTCGCCTGCCTCGATCTCGCGAGCGAGCGCCTTGCGCTTCGTAGACGGCTTTCGAGCCGCCTTGGATCCGTTGGCATGTGTTGCTTCGGCATCTTCAGCCAGGGTAGAGGAGTTTAAGGGAATGTGCAAGCGGTCCGGGTTTCGTACCAGCTCGGTCTCAAAGATTTGATGTCTTCGCGCTGGTCGAGGTGCGTCGAGTGTGCGCTTCTCGCGATCGAGTCGCCTGCGTTTCCTGCTAAACTCGTCCATCATATCGCGACGCAAGCTGGCGCAGCTCGAGCGCCAAATGCTCCATGCTGCAAACTCCTCTGCCTTGGCGACGCGCTCGTACTGCATCTCTTGTTGCTCGAACCACATCTCGACGAGCTCTGTGCGTCGCTGTCGGCGCATCTCTATTGCCTTTGTGAGGTGAAGCAGCTCGGGATGGGTGCCGTCCAAGATCATGTCGCCTTCCTTTGAGATTTCTTGGAGTCGCTCGACGTAGAGGCGGTCGCGAAGCATGGCAAAGCCGATTTCGATCTTGGTGAGGGCTTCCATGGCCTCTTGACGTCGGATGGCCGCTTCATCGGTGGAAGTTTCATCGTCGTGCTCGGCGGCGTCTGGTGCTGGTGTGCCAGCGGCTGTATCGGGTTGCTCAGCCTCGGCTTGATCGGCTTGTGGAGCTTTGACGTCGGCGTCAGCATCTGCGTCTTCTGCATGTTCGGCCATTTCGGCGTCGTCGTCGTCGTCTGCGAGGGGCGAGGGAGCGCGCGAAGAAGAAGCGGAGCCTGGAAGGCTGTCGACGAGCTGCTCTGGTTCGAGCAGACTTGTGGCACCTCCAGTGGCGGCTGCGCGCTTCTTCATGGAGGCAATCATATCGAGATTGGTATCCCGATGCGAGCCGGTATGTTCTTGATCTGATGCATCCTCTGCGAGGGCATCGGCAGCATCGCCATCTTCGGGCTCAGGAGTGATGTCGGAGCTGAGACCATCATCGTCGGCCTCGTGACGTAGCAATTGGACCCGCCCAGGCATTGCAGCGCCATCGAGCGAGCCAGCAGCTGGCTCAGTGTCTTCTTCTTCGGCTTCTGGTTCCGAGACGTCGTCTTCGTCTTGATCGTTTTGATCGTTTTCGGCATGATCTGCGGTTGCGAGGGCTGCAAGTGCATCGAGACCGGCAGCCGCGTCAGCATCTTGATCGGCGCCTTCTGCCCCGCCAGTGAGCGCGGCCAGTGCTTCCGCTGCTTCGTCTTCGTGCGTCTTGTTCGCGTCTTGTTCGTCGTCATCTTCTTGCTCCTCGTCTTCCTCTTCTTCTTCTTCTTCTTCTTCGTCATCTTCGGAGCCGCCGAGATCATCGTCGGATAGTGATGAGCCGTCTTCGTCTTGGTTGTGGTCGTCGTCCTCGTCGGTGAGCTCGCTTTCATCGCTGAATTCGTCGCCGGTGAAGCCGCCGGTCTTTTGGGGTGAGCTCATATTGGAGTTAGGATCTTGGGCAGCGGTTTGCTGCGATGTGGGCAGATCAGCTAGGTCTTCTGCTTGCGATGGCTCTAGCTGGCTGTCCTGGGACTGGTCCATGGAAATGTCTTCTGGTTCGCCTAGAGCATCTTGATCGGTGGGGATGGCTGCAGACGCAGCTGCGTGCTGGGCGAGTTGATCGAGATCCATGACGTCGTCGGCGGGAGCGTCTTGGTCGTTGTCGTCGTCGTCGTAGGGGAGAGGCTCGGTTTCGGCGTCCGAGTTGTCGGCGGGGTCGTGTTGAGAGTGTTTTGTGGTAGCTGCCGAGGGAACAGCAGCAGCAGCAATATGGAACGCAGTGGCGGCGCTGGAGGGCATGATCAGCTCGGATCAGCAGCAGCAGTAGTGCGGCGGCCAGAATGAGCCGATGCCAGCCGACGACGAGCGCTGTGGTAGTGCGGTGAGCTGGCGATGGCGATGGCGATGGCGATGAGGTAGCAGAGGAGAGATGGATGGAGTGTCGTCTGGAATGCAGAGAGCAATCGTTTCCGGACAAGAGCGAGTGATGACTGGGGAGACAAGTGGACCTATCGCATGATCGCGGTGGAGCACGAGCTGGAAGCAGTGTGCGAGGGCAAGAAGGGACCGGCAGCAAGCGAGAGACGGTGAGGCACGCTGCTGGACAAGTATCCAAGAGAATTGACTGGACTGAACGTCGATGCAGCAACGAGTGGGGGATGAGCCGCGAGCGCAGTGCAGAATGGGAAGGACGCCGAGTCTCTGCAGGGCGTGTGAGCAAGTCGATAGTGGTGCGATGAAGAAAGGAGCGGTCGAGCGTGTGAATGTAGTAGCATCGGATGGAGTCGCAGCTAGAGAGAAGGAGCGAGGAGCAGCTCGGTCGGGTGTTGGGATTTGTGATTTGTGGACAGCAAGCAAGCAGAGCAAGTACGGCAAAGCAGAGCAAGAGCAAGCATTCGTGATTCACTCTGGACTGATTCACGCTTCACGATTTTACGGACTCTTTTCTCCACGGCTCGCTCATTTACGATAGGTCACGATTCAAGGGTCAATCGAATCGTGAATCGTGAATCGTGAATCGTGAATCGTGAATCCGTTCGTCCGGCCGTTCAGTCACGAGTGATGGCAGAGGAGCCATTTTGATTCACATTCGTGATTCTCTCTGGTAGAAAATCAAGAATCACGAATCAAAAGTCACAAGTTGGTCCGCGCTGGGCTGCTCTCACTGACAACTATTCACGTTATTCGTGATTGTGAATCGTGAATCGCTCGCTCGCCCGCCTTGAGAATCGCAGCTTCATCAGAATCATAGATCACGAATGCCGCGCGCCCCCGTCCGCGCCCTTGCACAATTTCTCGGATTTCGCATTCGTGATTCTTTCCGTTGACGATTCACGATTCACTTTGGTGACGCTCATTAATTGGCGGACCAAAACCTCCCTGATAAATAATAATTACTACTGCTAAGATGCTCATACAAGTTCAAGTTCAAGTTGAAATCCAAGCTCCACAGACGTCGACGCGTCCTCGTGCCCAAGTTATTCACGATTTGGAATTCGAGCTGCTCTTGATCCTACTACCCGCTCTTCGATGTAACAGCTTGTTATTAAAAAACGGCCCTTGAGTCACGAATCACGAATGTCGCACGAGTGACAAGGCATTCCAACTCCCACCAAGAGCATCCCACAGTAAGAATTCAACAGCACAGTGGGCGTTTCATTTTTGGACTCGGCGACACGGCACTAAGAATGTGCAAAGGAGCGAATCACAAACCGCCGGCTGCTCAGTTACAGAGTCGTGAGCGTGAACAGGGAAGCACAACGCGATCACGGCGTATCGCGTCGGTCTCTATTCGCCGCCGTCTCGTGTCTATTCGTGATTGCTGCTCAATGTGTATTCACGAGTCTGAATTCAGGGCGCACTCAGAAATACTCACGACTGATTGGCTTCGTTATGCTTCCGAATGCGATACGACGGCGGCACACCCACCAATCCATTAGTGCCGTATACCACCTGGTTTGCCCTTGTCCTTGTCCTTGCTCCGCTGCGCGCGCTTTTGCGTCTGTAGGCGTTGATGGAGGCTGCATCTGGCTACGCGGTTGCACGTACAATTCGGAGCTTGTGATCCGTTTCGGTGCTGCTGCTGCTGCCGGTAACATGGTCGATGGCTGTGCCAGTCTCGAGCCGTCCGCAATCGTGTGCAAAACATGTGTGGACTTGCTTGTCTGATATAAAGTTGCATTTTCTCGATATCCTCGGCTGCTGCATTTTGTAGATCTAGACGGCAAGCTTGGAAGTGATCCTCAGTCCACATCCTAAGCTGGATCCACAATGCTGGCTTCATCGTCATCCTCACCGTTGCGTACACTGGGCTTGCACGAGCGCTACGCTGTTGCGCGTCGATGCGTCGACTCGGCCTCGGTAGTCAGTGTCGCAGCCATCTTGCAACTTGACTCGGTTGAGCAACCGCAATGCGACACAAACCAAGCATTCGAGGCTCTACGAAGCCATTTGGCATCTCGAATCGACCAAGTGCTGACGCAATACCCTCTACTCGGATACTGCGTTCAAGCGCCACGTTCGAAATCGCCTCGGTGGGCACCGATCGTTCCGACGCCCACATCTAACGATATCTTGCACGTCGCTCCACCGATCTGCACGCAGCAAGCCAGCCATGTCACGACCACCGTGCTGTCAAAAGCGATCCTGGACGCGCAACTGGCGCTCCCCAAATCAACATGCTTGCACAAAGATGCTCTGTGGAAGGTGCAAGTATCATGGATTCAAGACGAGCAGAAAAAGGGCCGATCGTGCCTCGTCGTGCTTTCCACCGATCATGTGATCAACGACGGTCGTGGAACACTGAACCTCTTCCAAATGCTGTTGCGCTCCGATAGCCTTGTACAAAGCGATTCAGCCACAACGCCGGACCGCACCGTCATCCCACCGGCATCGGATAAAGTGTTCAACTTGCGCCCTTCGATCACATATATGCTGGGCGAGGCATGGCGAGAGTTGATCTTGCCCAAGTTGCCACTGCCTAGAAACGTGAAAGCCAGGCTCTGTCCTCCGGCTTCGTGGCCTATGTCGGCTTGGACGTGCAAAGATCGACGCCACTCGGTAGCTGGGGGTAACCAAATCGTTGGCGCATCTTGGCAGTGCAAACCTGATCTTGACGTGATCCTGGTCTCATCACCAAATCTCATCAGCAATATCAAGAAGCTTTCGCGAACACACGTGGATCCAACAGCTCGAAAACCGGCGACAATGCATTCCATCATCCACACACTTGCTCTGGTCGCACTGTTCGCGGCTGTGACACAGTCGCACGACTCAGACAACTCGGGCGACTCGGGATTTCAGCTCGTGCTGGAATCTGCTACACCCATCTCGTTGCGCGATCAAGCTGGACTGACGAAACGACGAAAAGGCAAGGCACACGTGCGGCTACCAGCGACAACTGGCAACTTTGTTTCATCGTACACCGAATCGTATCGTCTCACAGGTCGAGAAAGCATGTGGGCATTTACGCATCGGTTTGGCAGTGCGTTGGCGAGCGTCAAAGGACAACGACTGGCCAAGCAACACATGGGACTGTTGGGCTACATTCCTGATTTCGACGATTCGATGGTCAAGCATCCTAGTGAGAAGCGCGACGACGATCAAGTGCTGCCAAGTGGAGCTGAGTGCGATCGACGCTATCTGAATGGGTGGGAGAAGTTCTTTGGCGAACGCGCGATGAGTTTGACGCCATACAGCTCGGCGCTCACTGTGTCGAATTTGGGGCTTGTGCAGGTATCCAATGTTTCGATTGATGCTGGTTCCGACTCGCGCTGGAGCGTCGAGGCGGCGACATGGGCACAGTCACATACGCCGCAAGGTGAGGCATTCAACCTAGACGTGGTCGGATTCCTCAACACGCACAATTCACAGCGCACAGAATGCCTCAGCATCGCTCTATCAACTCGCCCGGACGCATTCGCCAACCGCTCCCTCTTTTCAACTTTCAAATCCTACCTGCAACGCTTAGTCCTACTCTTCGGCGCCGATCCGCTCCCCCCCAATCAACCAAAGCCAGAGCTCCACAACAACACTTCACAACCCTCATTGGACCTCACTTCGGACCTCACCTTTGCTTCCATCGCACTCTGGCTCACTTCTTCCTAGCAAACCCCCCCCCCCCTCCCATCCTTCCCTTGATCAGCATAAGCACCCGCCCGTTCGCATTCACATTATGCCCAACCAACACCCCCTTTTGTAAATCCCTCCTAAGCGGTCATTTCAAAAGCACAATTTCTACATCTCAGTCTCACACCATCCCCCTCACAACCCCGTTGAAATCAGAGAATCAAAACGTAGAACGTGCAGTGAAAAAGTGCGAGCACTACCAAAAAACAATTGGCCAAAAGTCGCCTGTTTTTCACCCATCAAGCTTGCTACTCAGCATCTCGCTCTCCTCCTTGGTTCACGTACTACCACCGCTAGGCTTGAACGTCACCTCGCTCAATGTGTTAAACGCCTCCCTATACGCATCGAGCAGCTGCTTGACGCGCTTTCTCTCGCTCGTCAACCCTTCATCCTCGTACAGCAGCTCCTCGAACAGATTCTCCTTGTACAAGCTTGCCACCAGCCGATTCTGAACTGATTCCCTGCTAAAGTTGACGAGCAGATGCATGATCGCCTTGGGCACCAGATCCTGAATCGAAAGACGTACAATGTTAAAGTAGCTCGCTATCAAGGAGCGGATCAGCGTGGTTTCGAGTTCTTCGCGGTCCGAAAGCGCATACTCGTCCGACGAGATCGGCGTGGCTTCGAGATGCTTGTCGAGCGACTTCATGTCGTAAGCTGCCGAGTTGCCTTCCAGGCCCGTGCGCCCGGACATAGCGTTGGGCTTGTGCTCACGTGTCTGGCTGAATTCCGAGATCCTTGGCTGGTGCACGTGTGGCTGAGCAGCGTGATAGCCACCCAGACCAGCGGATGGCCCAACACCGCCAACGGGCAACCCGGATGCGCCTCCGAAAAAGTAGTTGAGGAAAGTGTCTTTGGCACCGCCGCTAGCAGAGCTGGATCCGTTGGCGAAAGCGTTCCCTGATGCGTGACCGATGGTGTGGTGTGCTGGCGCCGAAGCCGAGTGTGGACGCGACTCGTTGGTGGAAGCGGCACGCTCCTTCCTGCCACCGCCCGTCTTGGAGGTCACGCCGTTAACGGTGAGACTTCGCGAGTTGGCGCTGTCACCATCGTCGTCCGAGAAATCGTTCGAGACGTCGGCGGGATCGTCGAACGACGACTTGCGCCGGGAGGAAGCGGGCAGCAAGGCGACCTGCTTGCGCGCTTGCGCCTCTCGCTGCTCGCGAGCGATGTTGGCCGAATCGTGTACAAACGAAGGGTGGTTGGTGTTGATGTAGGCAGCTTGGATCTGGATGAGGCTCTGCACGTACTCGGAAGTGGGGCCGAGACGTTCGCGCAGCAGCTCCGAGACCACCTCGATGAGTTGGGCGTGCAGACGAGGAAAGCGTTGCAGCTCGGAGCTGGTGCAGTTGTGGCAGATCTTCATGAGCTCCTCGTAGACCAGTTCGACACAGCGCAAGCTTGGAGGCTCGAGCAGCTTGATCTGAGGCTTGATGAGCAGTTCAAACGCCGCTTCAGGGACAAACAGCGAAGGGCGCGGACCGGTCGAGTTGCGGATGGCGGTGCGGATATCCTGGACGGTGAGGTTGTGAGTGGGGTTGATGCTGGTGAGTGCGTGTCCAAAGACGTCCTGGAAGATGTAGTAGATTCTGGCACCACCGCAGAGCTCCTTGGTCGAGATGTCAAAGGTAGTTCCGTCGATCGAGGCAACAAAGTCGCGAGCAAACTGGGTCATGAGCTTGAGGACGAGCGAGCCACGGTGCTGGTCTCCGAGGAAAGTGGTGTCGCCAAAGGCGGCGAGCTCCTGCTGTGTCTGGCCCATGAGCGTGTTGAGACGAGCCTTCATGTCGGGAAGCTTGTCACGAATGTGGCTCATGAGCACCTGGTTGAGCGTCTTGGCGAGGTACTTGGTACCGCATCGGTGTGCAATGTTTTTGTAGGCGGCGTGGGAGCGGAAAAAGTCTTCTTCGGCTCTCCTTGCGGCGAGCATGGACACGTTGCCGTTGATGTCCTGCTGCGAGCGATTGACGACACCGATGAAGCCAAGTTTGAGCGGGTAAACACGGCCGGTGAGAATGTCGAGCGCGTGTGTGCCCTGGTCCATGAGGTCGAGTTTGGTGAGGACACCGATGGTGCGGCGGCCTTGAGGGTCGACGGTGCGGGCGAGCTTGAGGCTGTCCGAGTTGGCGAGGTCAACGTTGGCAGGGCTGACAGCGAGGATGATGCAGTTGGGTTTGGAGACGTAGTCGGTGACGAGGTTGCGGATCTGGCGTTCGATGTCCGAAGGCTGGTCGCCAACTGGAATCTTTGTGAGACCGGGCAAGTCGACCAGGGTTAGGTTGAGGACGTTGGGGCTGTAGATCTTGAGGTGGATGGGCAACTTGGAGACACCCTTGTTCTGACCAGCTACGCGGAAGGTCTCGTTCTCAATCTCGCGCCGGATCTCGTTAAAGTCGGTAAAGCGTTTGTCGAGGTGAAGAAACTCTCCGTACTCTTCATAGGTGGGCGACCTGGTGTCGGCAGAAGAAGCATGGGAGCCTCCACGCTGCATGTCAGACGCAAGGCCATCCGAGAGATCATATGGACGCGAGGACTGCTTTGGCTGTCTGGGCTGCTCCTTGGTGGAGGGAGTGTGGATGAGCTGAAGAACGAGAGGACGCCGAGTGACAATGCCGCTTCCTCGAGGCAAAAAGTCGCGACCGACAATGGTTTCGAGGACACTCGACTTTCCGGCTGATTGCGAACCGACGACGACGATCTGAGGCAGGTCGACCGAGTCACCGCCAATGGCAGTGAAGGTCTCCTGGAGCTTGTTGACAACCTGAATCAAGTCGACGTCCATGTTTGCGAGGAGGCGAGATGGGAGAACGTGTCTAAGCGTATATATTGCAAAAGTTGGTTCGTGGTCTTGAAGGCGCTGGCTGATGCGGAAGCCCACGACGACGAAAGCGCAGTTGGATGCGGGGTAAGATCGCGACTAGAGATGGCGACCTGCCGTGGATCGGGTCAAGCTTGGACGCAGGCTTGGACGCAGACTTGGACGCAGACTTGGACGCAGGCTTGGACGCAGACTTGGACGCAGACTTGGAACAAAGATGTGAAATGTCTGCAGGCGAGTCGACGGAGCGCCTTTGATAGGTGGAGTGGAAGCCTTGAACGTCGGAGGCGGTAGGAAGAGAAAGAGGACAAAGAAAAAAGGGAGGAGGCTCGAGTGTGGAGTGATCAACGAGACGAGACGACCAAAGTGTTGCGCAGAATGCACCTCGAACAACAGTGAGCGAACAACAAGAGACGGAATGCGTGATGCGCTCTCTCAGCCGCAACGCCAACTGGAAGAGCATTCAAAGCCCAAGCCGAGCACGCAGAGCACAAGGAGCACAAGGAGCTGTGAGCAGCCAGCCTAGCTACTCTAGCTCACCCACCACAAACTAGCCAGCTGTGTATTCACAATTCGTGATTCGTGATTGTCGTGCGTGTATTTTTTGGCTTGCCAACTGACGACAATCGTGAATCACGAATCAAAAATGCGAGCGAGCGCGTCCAGTCAAATTCACAAATGTGGATCGTGGGCGTCGGTCACACTACGAGACTGACAGACTCTTGACTATTTGTGTTATTCTTGATTCCAGCTTCCGAAAGAGTCGTCAGTACAGTCACGAGCCAGGAATCGTGAATTTGGCTGGCGTAGAGGCGTGGGTGGGTGTGGAGATTTTTGGCTGACAAACTTACTAACTTGTTCGTGGTTCTTGATTTTAATGATCAATAACGAATATTCAAATGAAATTTCCCACAGGCTATT
The DNA here is from genome assembly GCF_000328475.2 of Mycosarcoma maydis. NCBI lineage: Eukaryota > Fungi > Basidiomycota > Ustilaginomycetes > Ustilaginales > Mycosarcoma > Mycosarcoma maydis. The sequence goes on from NC_026496.1 coordinate 382,082, forward strand.
CATATCCGTGTGGCCTTTGGGCTTGTGCGTACTTCTGACAGAAGGGTCAATCGCGAGAGATACAAAAAAGACATGAGAGCAACACATTCACGATTTTCACGATTTTGCCAAGTCACGAGTCGTGAGTCGTGAGTCGTGAGTCGTGAGTCGTGAGTTGCTGGCGCTGCAACCAGAGACTGACCAGCAACCTCTTTCTTCTTTTTCTTTCCTGTTTTTACATGCGCGCTTCAACAACCGTTGACCGTGTACCTCGCGCCATAAGCCATACCGTTACAGCTGGTCTCAGTGATCAGAAACCGCTATGACGCAGACATTCACGATTCGTGATTTGGGTTCTATCATCCACGATTCCATCGTGCATGCTGAAACCAATTCCAAATCAAAAGAAGCGTGGCTTCAAAGCGCACTCGCTTTTCCATGTTCATTCCTTTCTCCTCTCCTGCTCTGAGCCGATCACTTTGTGTGTTATGATTCTCGTCGTGCGCAACCGTCTCAATACCGTCGTGCTCCAGCTTGTCCATCCCCCTTCTCATACCAGGGATCTTGCAGTCTGTGTTCGATAAAGTCTCGCATTACGCATCAGCTCGTAACATGGACTTGTGACATGCTGCCAAAAGTAACTGTGATTCACCTCGTGTCCACCTCTCTCCGCTTCTGCTTCTGCGTCTGCGTCGCTTGTCTTCGTCTGAGCTTGATGTAAATCTCAACCCCAACCGCCGTAGCACATTTCTCCTTGATCCCACGTCAACCAGACTCGATGCAACACATTCTCCACCTCTCATACAAAAAACCGCGCATCTCTCTCTAGCACGTCTAGCGATACTGTGTATTGATTTCTTTCGTTTTTCGATATGCACAGGAGCGACATAAAATAACGCCCACTTAGTAGCGCAGTAGGTCTACCGCACAGAGGAGCGCCATCTCGTCTTCAGCTGTTGGAGGGAAAAAAGGAGGTTGACATCATGACGCACACGTCACCCATAGATCGGAGCGCGTCGCAAAGCCGGCTCACCGCTTAGGCAAGGAATCCCTTGACGTGCTCGGTGACGAGCGTCTTCATCTTGCTGAAGAGCTCCTCGCTGGGGACACCCTTGGCAATCTCCGAAAGCAGAGCGTCCTCGGTCGAGAGCTTCTCACGGAACGAGTTCTCCCACTCGACAATGCGGTCAGCGGGGATCTCGTCGACCAGACCGTTGACACCGGCGTAGATGATGGGGATCTGCACCTCGGTGGCCATGGGCACAAACTGAGGCTGCTTGAGCAGCTCGACCAGACGGACACCACGGTTCAACGTGGCGCGCGTAGCAGCGTCCAAATCGGAACCGAACTGCGCGAAAGCCGCCAGCTCACGGTACTGGGCGAGCGAGAGCTTGAGCGAACCCGAGACCGACTTGTACAGCTTCGACTGCGCGGCCGAACCGACACGCGAGACCGAGAGACCGACGTTGATGGCAGGTCGGATACCCTTGAAGAAGAGCTCCGACTCGAGGTACACCTGGCCGTCGGTAATCGAAATCACATTGGTGGGAATGAAAGCAGACACATCACCACCCTGCGTCTCAATCACGGGCAGCGCAGTGAGCGATCCACCACCGTAGCTGTCGTTCATCTTGGCAGCACGCTCGAGCAGACGAGAGTGCAGGTAGAAAACGTCACCAGGGTAGGCCTCACGACCGGGGGGACGACGCAGAAGCAGCGACATCTGACGGTAGGCGACGGCCTGCTTGGACAAGTCATCGTAGATGATCAGCGCGTGCTTGCCGTTGTCACGGAACCACTCGCCGATGGCGCATCCCGAGAAGGGAGCAAGGTACTGAAGCGGAGCGGCCTCCGAGGCGGTAGCGGCGACAATGATGGTGTACTTCATGGCGTCGTTCTCCTCGAGCACCTTGACGAGCTGGGCTACGGTGGAACGCTTCTGGCCAACGGCGACGTAGACACAGTAGAGCTTCTTGCTCTCATCCTGGCCGTCGTTCCATCGCTTCTGGTTGAGGATGGTGTCGATGGCCACAGCGGTCTTACCAGTCTGACGGTCACCAATGATGAGCTCACGCTGACCACGGCCGATGGGAACCATGGCGTCAATGGGCTTGATACCAGTCTGCATGGGCTGGTTCACCGACTTACGCGGCAGAATACCAGGAGCCTTGAGCGAGGCACGGCGACGCTCGGCGGCCTCGATGGGGCCCTTGCCGTCAATGGGGTTACCAAGAGCGTCGACAACACGGCCGAGCAGCTTGGGGCCGACAGGAACGTCGACAATCTGGCCGGTACGCTTGACAGTGTCACCTTCACGGATGAGACGGTCCGAACCGAAAATCGAGACACCGACGTTGTCGGCCTCAAGGTTAAGGGCCATGCCGCGGACACCGGACGAGAACTCAACCATCTCCTCGGCCATGACGTTGCGGAGACCGTAGACACGGGCGATACCGTCACCGATGGTGAGGACGCGGCCGGTTTCCTGGACATCACCGCCAGCGGAAGCGCCCGAGATGCGCTGTTCAAGGATGGAGCTGACCTCGGAAGCGGCAGGCTTGGCGGTGGCGTAGGTGCGGACAGCGTTGGCAACCGATCGGCGGGCCTGTTGAGAACCAAGCAAGAAGTTGAAAGGAGGAGGCAAGCAGAGTAACAAGGTCAGCGGGGAAACATTCAGCCGTGTTGATTGCCAGAGAATGGGGAGCTCGGAGCCAATGAATCATGCGTATGCAAGCAAAGGCTGAAGTAGACGTAGAAATGTTATACTGTTGAGTATAACGGCTGGCTCTCGCTCCGATCATCGGAGGGGCCGAGCCGAATACGGCGTAGGGCTGGACATGTGCCATCTAATGTGATCAAAAAGCACCAGGCTCAGTTCAATCGCGGGCATGACCTGAGCAGCGAGCAGCTTCTTTTGAGGTTGGGTACTGATTAGCACATAGACCACGGTGGAGGCCACTCTTGTGTTTCTCTGATGGTGGCTCGTTTGCAAAGCCGTGTACGAAGGTCGGTGATCTGAGACTGGGTGAAAGAAAATCCTGTGTCTAATGTTGTAGCGGGGGCTCCGCCTGCCGATGGTGGTGGCGTAAAGTTGGTGGATTGAGCCTGCTGAGTCGCTATAGCTGATCGTGGGAGACAGTGGTTGTTGGAGCATGCTTAACGCAGTATCACGATATGACCATGATCTCGCATCTACTGTCTAGCTCCAACTCTTAATGCAAGCCATAGCATGATTCCGGTCGAAGGGAGAACAATACGTACCACAGGGATGGCGGCCGATCGGGCGAGGTTGGCGGTGGCAATGCCGGCGGAACGAGCGAGCATCGCGGCTACTTTTTGTGAAAGGAGGGGACGATGTTGGGGGTATTGAGAGGTGGTGAGGAGAGAGAAGAGGTAAGACGAGAAACAGGCAGCAAGCACACGGAACGAGAAGAATCGATGAATCTGGGCGCGGGCGAGCCAGCCGTGAGACGAGAGAGAGAATACAAAGAGACTGACGGGCAAGCCGACGCTCAGACGGTGCCAGACAAAGAGCGGCGTGCGGTTACGAGCAGCAAAAAGGATCTTCCTTTTGGAAAAAGACTGTCCGGTTGGCTGACTAGCTAGCCTGTTTCACTGGCTCACTGTCTGTCTGCTACTCAAACTTCGAGCTCGGAGCGTGTTGGCACTAGAGCAGTGAGTGCCAAGCCAGCAGCGACGCAAAGCCTCGAGCGGATTGGTCGGATCATTCAACCCAGACCGCAATCACGAATGGCGGCTTTCGAAGTGAAGAAAACCGTCCCAATACAAAATTCAGCATACGAGCGAATTGCCCATTTGAAAATCCATCTGGTTCTTGCACGATCAAATACAAATTCGTGATTGATTTGTCTGGATTCTACTGAAAATGCGGTTGCAGCTCAAAGCAGAACCACACGGATCCGATTCGTGATTCATGATTTGGGTTTGGACAATTCAGCACAGCGTCCTAGTGACAGAGTGCTTGGGCCGCCTCATTTCTGAAACTGTGGCACAGACAGACAACCTCGTTCCGTCCTCTACCGATACTCAGGCTCGGCGCTTTTCCGGCTTGTGCTTCGAGTGCCACATACTCTGTCCCCCCCACCATGGCTTGTGTCCAGATCATTGATCTGGTAGCTGCTTCTAGCTAGCCGCTGTCTGAATGTATCATGATAAGCAATCCAGCTTGAGACGACAGCGCTGCTGTTTGGGAGCAGCCCGAGATTGGATACTGACGGGCACTACGGCAGAGTCAGGCGGTGGCCGATCACTTGAAGTAATCACAGATGCGCACGTTGAACCTTTGGAAGAATAATAGAAGAATTGCAAATAACAAAATCATTTCCTTGTATCGTGCGAGTGGAAGAACGCGCTCTCATATCTGATTTTTGAGCCACGGTCAGTGGAGTACTGACACCGTTTTTTCCTGCTTATGCTCCCATCAGCAAGCTTCATACCTCTACAGTATCATCGTCGTCGATCCATCGTCAGAGGAGCGGGTGCAGCACCAGATCACGACATCATGAACACGCTCAGGACTTCGCTTTCGGCGGTTACCAGCGCCGTGCTCAAGGGCAAAGCCAGGCAAGCCGCGACGCCTGTCGTCTCGTCTATCATCAGCCGAACTATTGCTTCTTCCACATCCACCTCCTCTGCGGTTTCCACTGCCACCTCGTCCGCTGGTCCTTCCACCTCGTCCATCGCATCCTCCGTCTCTTCAGCCGTCGATTCGAGCGACCGAGCTTTGTCACTACTCAAATCGCAACCTTCGCACTATGCAATTGCCTCGATGACCGGACGCACCTACCTTATCTCCAAAGGCGACATGGTCACTGTACCTCGCCTCAGAGATGTTCAGGTCGGCGACGTTCTCGTGCTCGACAAGGTGCATGAGATCGGATCGCGCGACTATACTTTACGAGCACAGGACACGCTCAATACACGTCGCATCTCCACTGCCGTAGACCTCTCCAGCCCGCACCCACTCGCATCAACCGCATCAACCGCATCCACTCTGTACGGGGTCTCCCCCGCAGTCGCATCCCAACCAAGACGCTTGTTCACACGTCTCGTCTCAGAAGATACTGCTCCGATCGCAGCTGCAGCTGCTAGAGGCCCCCTTCTGCCCCTCGCTGACACATGGTCCTCCCGACTTGTGCCTAATGGACTCGCTCACATCGGTGCCAGCTTACCCGCTTCCACCGTCAAAATCACCGCCGTCGTAACCGAAAACACAAAGGGCGCACTGGAAAAGATTGTCAAGAAGAAACGAAGAAAAGGTTACAAAAAGACTATCCAGCACAAACAACCCTACACCCGCATTCGCATCCAAGACATTCAGATTCAGCCTTCCAACTGATCTACCATTCGTCTGGCGTAACAGTACAACCTTGTACCTCTTGAGGCATCTTTTACTCATTCCAGCTTCGATACGACAATTTCATAGTTCAGTACCTCAACCGTTTCACCATCACACTTGTACTTTACCCGTAATCGTGAATGCTCATGGCCTCAAACAAAACTCATCTCGCTTCCAATGCGCCGTACTGACACCTATCCATTCAAAGTGACCTCGAACGATTTTGTGCCACGACCCATTGCAGCGTCCGCTTAACTGATAAGCGAGATCATATGTTCCCTGTGAGATAATATTAGATGGTGACTCAAGTACATATAGTAAAATAGTGCCAAATGCGTGCATGCCTCTTCGAACTTTGCACATCCTTCTCCCTTACTGCTCGACTTGCGAACCAACACTCGAGCCGGATCGGGAAGCTTGCATTGCCGCCCGCTTTTCTTCCTTCTTCCTCCGAGCATATGCTGCCACCTGCGCACCCAGATCAAACGGGCTATCCGGCACAGGCACAGGTGTAGCATTCAAACTCGCCAACGATGCAGTAGCCGCTTTCGGCGTTGATTTTCTCGAAGCTGAATCCAAGACGGACGGAGACTCGCCCGCCAAAAGACTCGCCGTCTCGTTCTCGGGCACCGACTCCAACGCAGTCGGCTCAAACGAAAAGTCGTCGGAATGTCGAGACATGCTCTCTTCGCCGCTGTCGAACGAGTAGGACGCGGACGACGCTACCGAGGGAGAACGAGCTTCCAGTGCCTGCAATGCTCGTGCGCGCGCCAGGTCAAGCGACGACAGCGATCTTCGTGGCATAGCTGCTTGCTCATCCACAAGACTTGGCGAGCCACCAAAGACGCCTGTATGTCCGGTTGCGCCCAGATCGAGAGGTGAACCCAGCGCCAAAGCTGGTTGTGCTTCAAAGGACGCCGCAGAGGATTCGCGCAGCATCGTTGTGGCCTCAGTTTCCTCTGCCGCACTATACGGGAGAGATGATCGATGATGTTGTTCTCGGACGGCTTTTCGCGAGGAGATGACTTCGTTCAGCTCGGACATCATGCTTGATGGATCCATCGTGTGGCGATGCAATGTCTGCTCTTTGGCATGCGTTTCGTGTTTCCGTTGCTCCCTCTGACGATGGGCCTGCTCGATTCGCTCTGCTCGACTCGGCTTCGAGGCGTCAACTTCGAGTCCAGATAGCCGTGCCATACCTGCGATGCTTTCAAATACCTGTTCTAAGCCGGGGGGCGGTAAAGAGTTGGGTGAAGTGGAGCTGAGCAAGAGCGCTGCGAGGTCGGCGTCGTCCTCGTCGCCACTTGCGTGGAGCGGCTCGTGGTCTGGAGCCAGGCTATGAGATGTAGGAAGAACGTCGTCGAACGCACGCCCCTCGCCATGGCTGTCATGCGATGAATCGGCGGCGTCCTCATCCGCCTCGAGAGGTGATACCAGCTCGCGCGCAGCATTCGCCTTGAATACGTCGGTTTCATTGTCGGTGCTTGCTTGTGGACTCGGCGACCTGCGCTTTTCCTTGTGGATGAGCTTGATGGTAGACTCCCATTCAGCCGACAGACCCAAAAAGTCTTCACGCATCGATTCCAGCGTCTTCTCCAGCTGTAGAGTGGCGGCAACATCGTCGATCTCGCGCTCCACAGATTCAATGCTCTGTGGCGAGTGTGTGTCCTGGAAGCCATACAAGCCTGGGGGAGCTTTGACCCGAATGTCCTCGGCGCACACTCGAATCTTGGACTGCAAGGAGCGCAGCGAAAGCATCATGGCGTAAAGTCGATCTTCGATGCCCGGATGGCCAATGATGGACGGCGCACTGGCGACACCGTTGGGCACCGCTAATAACCCGTGACGAGATTCACTCGGCATACTCTCATCACCGAGGCTGGTAGCGGTCCGTTCGGCCTTGGAAGTCGAGAGTAAAGCCAGACCCATTTCTGATGCGACCTTATCCGTGACAGCCTTGGTCTGTGCTTGGAGAGCCGCATGGACGGATGCAATTGTGGAGCGAGCCAACGTCCAATACTCGTCGCATGGCAAGCTGTCGCCGTTTGACAGACTTACGCGATCGCTCATTGTAAAATTGAGCGCCAGAAGGTGGCAGAGCCAACGTCTTCGAGCTCTATGCATCCACTCAAACTTGGCCTTGACGGTCAGTAGCGACAAGGGGTCGGTCGGTTCCGTGCGGTTCAAAACGGACATGTTTGGATCGAGTTGCGCAAAGATTGAGTTGGGCCCGACAATCGAGCTGCGCTTAGTCGCCCTGGATTGAGGACTGGTGGCGGCCGAATAGGTCGGAGCTGAAGAATGGGGAGGGGTAAAAGTCGACGAGAGGACGGAAGAATTTCGCATCACGGGCGAGGCGATCGACGAGCTGGAGTTGGAAACGTAGCTAAGGCGCTTTGCAGCAGCAGATTCGTTGGGGCCGGACGCTCCTGATGATTTTTCGGATACGTAGTTGAATCTGGGCGATCGATAGTTGCCGACGTGATCCGTCTCTGAGACCAGGCTACTGCAGCGTGACAAAGAGGAAGATGCACGTAAGGGTCGGTCCAGAATCGAGCCTGCGTCCGAGACAAGCGAGAGCCTCTTATGATTGGTCGAGGTTGTTTGTGGGCTCAAATCTGGCAGCCCGAGTATGTTGCCGTAGCCGTCCACACCTGTGGCGGAACGGACGGTGCTGCCAAAGTTACGCGGGGTAGTTGCAATCCACGGTTTGCGATCATGTTCAAGGTCGTGGGAAGTGTCGGAGAGAGCCGAGATATCGGCATTGGACCATGCATGCAATGCATCGGCGTCGACCTCGTTGGATTCATCGCGCAAAGTTCCGTCGAGAGCGTACAGTTCGTGGAGCAAGGCCAGTTCCTCTGCGTCGGCAATCGTTTGCAGTGGCGCAATGATGGAGGTGAAGGTGACGCCGACATTGTCCAAGGCTGCAATAACAGCCTTGCGCAGCTCTATCAGTCTCATCGGCACAGGTCTGCCGGTGGCGAGAGCGGCTGTGCTTTGCTCGGTAAGCAGTTTTTGCGGGAGGTTGGGGAGGCCAGCTTCAGAAGGCACAACGGGCGAGGAGCGTCCTGAAGGACGGTCGAGTGGCGACATGCGACCGCTGGATAGGTTGAGAGACAGTGGCCGTTGGGTGTGCCGTCTGACGGTGGGGGCACCGTTGCCTCCGCCGGAAAGGGATCGGCCCAGCTGGCCATTGGTGGGACCGGGTGATGCGGCGATCGATCGGCGTTTCCGAGCGGGGGAGGCAAGATGAGGTAAAGCGGACGCGGCCTCAATCCTTGAGATGGGTGGCAGCGGATGCGACAGCCTGTAGCCACGCGAGACGACCTCGACCTCTTGGACAGCACTGATGGCCTTGTTGATCGAAATGTCAAAGCACTGCGCTGCTTTGACGAGACCAGAGACATCTTTGAGGACGGCGCGTTGAAGAGCTTCTTTTTCGGAATGGTCAAAAGCTTGCGATATTGAGAGATTCCGTAGCGATGCGGACGATGTGTTTGGATTGATGATGCTTTGGCGCGAGATTGTGAACTCGATCTTGTCAACCACCGAGCTGTGGTTGAGGAGGATCACAAAGGCTGATGAAAAGGAAGCTATCAGGAGCCAGGTGGAGAACCACAACCACCATGAGGGGCTGATGGGTGGCAGCAGAAGGAGAGCAGATAGAACAGCGACGTTGCAAGCCAGACGACCTTGCGGATCGAGTCGAGTCGGGCGTTTGTGGACGGCGTGGGGCGCGCGGATGGCACTTGGAGATCGCACGAATGGCGCATTTGTTGGCTCGGCGTAGCCATGCTTGCAGATGGGCACGGTGCTGACCCGAGCGCCTTTCACACGAGCTGAAGCGGGCGTGACGTGGGACTCTCTGCGTTGATCGGGTTGCTGTGATTGGAACGGTGGACTGGATTCGTAGAACGAGATTGAGAGGCTGGGAGTGAGGAGGAAAGAGGAGCAAATGACATACTTGAACCTCTCTACAAAGCTGTTGCTGCTGTCTTGGGCTGATTCGCGTGCTTCCGTGCTCATCTTTGGTGGCGTTCTGGTTTGTTGTAGTTCGGAGAAGGATTGGTCGAACATGAACACCGTGGTCCGGAGAAAGCGTAGGGTCAGAAGGAGGACGGTGCTTGCGAGTCGCCACACAAGGCCGAGCGGCGAAGCGAATGACGTGGACTGTGTAGTCGCAGATGCCGGCGAGAATGCAGCTGTGACAAGGCCTTGATTGCGCCCGGAGATCGATGAACGAGCAAGGTGGGGTGTCGAGGCAAGATGGACTCGACTTGCGTGTGTGGATGTCTGTGTTACTTCATCGGTGTGATCGAGATGGACTGGGAATGTTGCAGCCTGCGAGCGATGGGCGTCGTGTAGGTATTGGTCCAGTGGTGAGCCTCCGAAGATGACTGGCTCGGCCATGGCGTTTTAGGCGGTTGCAGGAAGCTTGATATGGGCGCACAGCTCACCTGCAACGCATTGTGCAGGCAGCGGAATGGAACAGCGAGTGGCGGGGTGGTTTCTGGGCTAAGTGTGCTTTTATCGCCGTGCGCGCGGGTAGAACCGATGGGACGCGCGGACCGAGTCGCGAGAGTCGGGAGCTTTTGCGATGGCGCGGATGCAAGCGTGGGAAAGTAGAGAGTGTGCCTGCAGCTTGTTCGTCGGTGCTTTACCGATACGTTTTGGTTTGAGTTGATTGTTGGCTGTCACAGGGCAGGTTGGCCAGGTAGGGCAGTGCGATACTGTGATGTAGAGGAAAGAGAAGAAACACTTTGAGGCTGGCTGGATGGATGGCGTTGCTGGGGGCTAAGAAGATTTTGGTCGGTGATGCCGAGCGTTTCACATTTGGTTCTTAAATTAAGTTAACTTGGATAGTGGAGGATCGGGTCGAGATTGAGTTGGCTTCTCTTGCGCTGTAGCGGTGTCGTCTGCGCTGCCATCTGTAAGTGTGAATCACGAATGACGCTCAGGAGGCTGCAGACCATGCATGCATCACGAAGCACAGACTGCTCGTGCTCACTCAACCCTCACCCTGCCTTGGATATAGCACGGGCCTCACGCCTCATGCCTCCGTGCCCGCTGCACCTTTCTGTTAGCTCAGTTAGGCCCGACCAGGGCTTCTTTGTCTTTGGTGTGAATGTCCCAGATACTTAGCGTCCGACCCCTGCCGACACGTCCCACACACCCTCCAGACAATCGTGATTGGCGCAGTCTCGGCTCCTCAGAGGAGGCAGCTTTAAATCAAATTTTTGACGTGTCAGTTTCTCTGTAACATTCGTGATTCACGATTCGTGATCCTTGATCTGGGATTTTAAAAAAATAAGTCCTGTGATTTCGAGTCCCCAATTTTGTAGACATCCACGATTGGATATCTTCTTTGTAGGCGTGAGTGAATACCGTTTCGAAAGAGCTTCTGCTACGCGCCAGACATTCCTCCCCGCTCCCATTCACTAATCTGCGGCCCATCCTTTCAGCGATCTCGAGCTCAGTCTAGTCGGTCGCCGGACTCTCAGAAAATTCGTGAGTGTCAAGGGGCTCCAGACCCCGCAAAAGTTGAAGGTAGACACACAAATAAGGTGCAAAAAAAAGAAGCGTCCGGACAGCCGGAATCGAACCGGCGACCTATGGTGCTTTTCCGTTAATACCGGATTAGGGTTTCCAATTACAAACCATCGCTACTTCCAACTGAGCTATGTCCGGTATGAATATGAGGTCAGATCAAATGTGAGAATATATACCAACGAAAACGCTGTTCCAACCAACCTAGCTGCGCTTGGGGGGGGAATCACAAATAGCTCGTAACATTCACGATTATTGGTGAATTGGCGTTTCAGATTCGTGATTGCAATTATTTTGTCGCACCCGTTCAAAGCGTTGAGAAGGTTGCTTTTGTACAGCAGATAGCTATGGACGCGCACGGACAAGTAGATGAGTTGGACCGCGGAAGCCCGTTGTCGCGTTCGTGTCTGGTGATCGTCGGATTTGATTTCGCACAGCCGTGAAGCAAATGTCATGTGTCGCGTCTGTGCACGATGCAGTAGCGTGTTACTGTAACTGGACACGTGCGTGATCGAGAGAGTAGCAGAGACAAGGAGACATGGGAGTGGGTGGATCGCTGGCCTGGACGGCGCTCGTGTCGGGATAGCCAACGCGATAGCCATCTGCGATGCCACTGCGGAGATGATGGAGCGGGGAGGTTGCCTGCAGCGGCGACGACGCTTGCTCGAGCGTGTTCTCCTCGTCCGCGGACTTGACAAAGTATGAGCGACATGGCGGCTGACCATAGGGATCGAGTCTGACAGCTGACTGGCATCCGGCGACGTGCGTCTCGGACTGGAAAGAATACAAGCAGGTCTACGGGAACAGTCAAAGCTTTTGCTCGGCTGCAGTGCCTATTCACGGAACCAACACTGGTAGCGCTTCGTGTGCTCGGCAACATGACGCGGACTTGGACGACGAAATACAAGATCATGCTATTCAAGTTGAAGGAGAGCAGCCTTGGACGATATGCAGTGGCAAGGGTTCTGAGCGGATGAAATGCTGGCACGCGACTAGTGATGGTAGTGCTGTACGATCACGACTTGGATGTAAATAAACACTAGAGCATTGTGGCTACGGGCACTCGTGACTTGGCCTGGCTCAAGTGGACTTGCTGCGATTCGAGCTACGCTAAGTTAGCGCTACAAGCAGTGTAAGCTGAAGCGTGCCGCAACCACAACATGGAGCTGCTTGCTGTAGAACTCACGACTGCTTGCGGTTTGAAAAAGCCACGAATCACGAATCGTGAATGCACTCGCGACTCTACTCGTGACTGCCTGTTGATATTAGATAATTTCTCGGCGTAACATGATGTGGATGGCGCCACGTCGTGAGCTGTGCGCTCGTGGCTGATCTAGAACGCGCACCAATCGTGAATCGTGAATCGTGAATCGTGACTCGTGAATCGCGAATCAGTCACGAGCAGAAATCGAGGAGGGAAACAATAATCGACGACGTGCTAAAATAACGTTTGCTTGGGTTCTGTTTGGCTTTTCTAGATTTTGGGCTTTGTGGGCTGTCGTCAGCAACCATAGCCACGGTAAGCTGGACAGAGACCAAGAAAGAGAGAGATAGAAAAATAAAGGAAAAAAAACACACACACACACACACACGCACACGCACACGGACACGCACACGCACACGCACACGCACACGCACACGCTACACTCTGCGACTTTGAACTGAAGCACAGAATCGAGAATCCACAGTTTTGGCTCTGTGGCGTGCTGAGTGCTGCTCTACCGTGCTTGCGATGCGCGTCTCTCGCTCGTTGGGTGGTGATTTGGTGATTCTTTGATTCAGGCAGGATTCAGGCAGGATTCAGGATTTCAGGATTCAGGATTCTGATTCACGAATCTCGATTCACGATTGGTGATTGGTGATTTGTGCTTTACTGCGACTCGTGACTGTGACTGTACCAGACTTGAGACTCGGTCGCTGTTCACGATTCGGGATTGTTGTCGTCGTGCTCATTAGCGACTTCCGACAACTCATTTGCTTTGCTTTGCTCTGGCGGTTCACAATCGTCGACTGTATTCGTCGATGCTCATCATCACATCAGCCCTCTCCTTTCCTCGTCCTCACACTTTGCGCCCCTCACCTCTGTGACATTGCGTCTCTTCCTTTGCGTTCTGTTGCTATCCCACCCTACCCCTTTCCTTTCGTTTCATCACAACGTCGTCTTTTTTCCTTTCTTCTTTATCAACCTCGTTGCAAGTACAACTTGGGATCCCATCTAGCACCCTGTCACCCACGTGATTCACCTCGCGTTAGTTCGTCCAGACAAACAATCAATCAACCAACAGCAGCGGCAACAACAGCAATAACAACGTTATCATCATTATCGACATTCTCGTACACGTACCACACTTCGTCCAAGATCGCTCGAGCGTCGAGCAGTGGTCCGGCTAGGCTTGTACGAGTACAGTAGGAGCAGTTAGGGCCTTCCCGTTCCACACGCAGCCCTGTAGAGCTAACATCAAGCTCCGGTGTCTTGCTTCCACTCTGACTTGGTCATGACCATGTCTGAAAAGTCCAGCTTTCTCTCTCCATCCATGTCGCCATCCTCATCTTCTTCCGGCGGCAATCCGCCACCGCCCTACGGCTTCCACCACCTTCCCCATTCTCCCACAGGCTCTCGCACCCCTAGCCGTCCTGGCTCGCCACCACACGGCGGCAGCGTACCCTCTCCAGGCGGCGTACCTGGTACCTTTGTGCTCAACCTTGGCAAGTTTGGCGGCTTCTACATTATTCGCATCCCGCCCTCGGTACAAAAGCTGCTATCCCTCTTGTTGCGCAAATGGAAGACGCTCCTCTTTGTCGCTCTCTTTGGTACCCTCACTGCCTTCGGCCTCTTTGGTGCCATGTCGACTGAATGGCGCGAAATGACCTACTATCGCGTCGACCCGTATCCGCTCGTACCAGTCGCCCACAATGCTCGTCCTAGCTCCTCGAGCCCCTTTCACCCAGCTTCACGCCCCATCACTCCACCCAAATTTGGCGCCTGTCTCGGCCCCAAAGGCGTTCCCGTCCCGCGAGCTCCTGCCGAGCTCTACGACACCCCCGACACCCACCCCATCCCGCTCGTTGGCAGCTATGAGGCCGCTGGCATGGATTTCGGCAAGTGCATGACCTATCGCTCCAGGTACCAGATGTACTCGGACGAAGCACTCGGAATCACCTACCGCAAGGACATTTCTGAGCTTGAGCTTTACCTCGCCAAGGTCGAGGACTACGACGATGATCCGGACAATGTCAAGCCCATCAAGTCCAAACCTGCGTCGTCGCTTCTGCTCAACAACTCCGCCACCGCCACCGTTGCCGCCACTACTACCACCACCACCTCGTCCGCAACCAAGGATGATGCCTCGTCCAAGCGTCAAAAGGTTGACCCGCTCTACGGCCCACGCAAACCCGACGGCATGAGCGAGGACGAATGGGAAGGCCGTCTTCGCGATCGCCTCTGGCGCGCCAATGTTCTCAGCGAAGAGCTCGGTCCCACCAGCTACCCGGACTGGCGCGCTCTCATGGATGCTTGCTACCAGAAGCGTTTGCACGACCGTGGCATGGCGGGTGGGGTCGACCACTTTGACCCCCACAACCTGCCCACCGCCGACGAGCCTCACACGAGCGGCAGCCGTCCGCGCGTATTCACCACCCCGGAAACCAAGCGGACAGCCATCGTGATGCGATCGTACGAAGGGTATGCATGGCGAGAGGACGACATACTCAACCTGCGAGCTCTGATCAGCGAAGTGTCGCTCAACAACCCAAACACGCCCTACGACGTGCGCATCCTCATCGAAGTAAAGTCGCGTCACCTCGCCGTCTTCACTTCCGAGTGGGACCGTCTCAACGTGCTCCGCTCCAGCGTACCCCGCGAGTTCTGGGGTCTCGTTGAGCTCTGGACCGAGGACGAGATGTGTGCACTCTATCCCGGTCTACCCGGCAAGTTCCTCAACAAAATGTTCGCGCAGACCTCCTACCGATCCTGTCTGATGGCGTTGCAAAAGTTTTACCTCGACCACCAGGAGTACGACTTTATGTACAATTGGGAGATGGACGTGCGCTACATTGGAAACTACCTCGACTTTTTCGAGGGCATCGAAGATTACGCGCGAAACGAGCCGCTCCACTCTGGCATGGACAAGTACGACACCTGGCTCGTGCGCAACGTCAGCGTGTCAGAGCAAAATTGGCGCGACAACGCCAGCATCGCGATCGGACGTGGTGAGGAGGCGGACCTGATCACGCTCGGTCCCATCTTTGATCCGCGAGGCTCGGGATGGTACTGGGAATACGACGTGCAGAACTACCCGCCAGGCCAGAGCACGGATCGACGTGCCTCGATCGGCACCAATATGCGCATGAGCCGTGCTTTGCTCGAGGCCATGAACGTCGTCAATGCTGAAGCCAAAAAGTCGTTGCATTGCGAAGCATGGCCGACAACGCTGGTTCTGCACTCGCAACTGCCCATGTCGCACGCACACTCCTTCTACCCCGAGGCTGGTTTCACGCACAACCTGCCCTTGCCTTTCAAGGGCGTCTTTGTGCCACATCCGGTCTACTTCCGCCACGTATGGGAGCCAGAGGTGCTGCACAACCGCATCAATCGACCCGACTTTTACAAGAAGATCAACGAGAAGGTGATGCGCGACAGTTCGTTCTACTACGACGGCAAGCACAGCAAAGAGGTTTATGTCGGATGGAAGGAAAAGGAGAATGTTTGCCGTGCGCCAATGCTGTTGCATCCCATCAAGCGCGTCAACTAGCATTGCCGTTTTGGTCTAGTCGAATCGCATATCTCTCTATTCTGCTTTGACGTCAGGCCGACTCCCTCGTGCATCCCACTTTCACCCTCCATACCCACACGAGGGTCATCGACCACCAAAATTGATGCAATCCACTAGGCGCTGGTCCGCATCTTTACATGCCTCGCACATCGAAGCCCTCCGGACGGAACATGCATGCTTCCCATTTCGCTTTCTTACACAAACCTTGGTCACATTTTGCAATGCGTCGAAAGATGGCTCAACGCCTCTCGGCCTGGCCGTATGATTTCTCATCGAGATAATCACGAATGCAGGGTCGAATCGTGGCTATCTTGCCCATCGTGCCTTTTGCGCTCATCCATTCCCTTCGAGTGGCTCATGCTCTCTGGCCTTGGCCATCTGCACCTCGATCTCTTCTGCACTTTTGGCATGCACCATGCTGTGCCACGTCAACTTGCGTGTAAAACACTCGATGTCCTCCTAATCACGAATTGTTTCTGTTCAGAGACGCCTTTCCCTGGCATGTAAATACACTTTCCACACCACAACGAACACTCAAGATGATCCCACCTCACACTGGTGGTCTAGATGTGCTCTTTGATACAGGCCTTGGCTGCCTTTGATGCCAAGGATCAAGCCGACAGCTTATCCACAAGCCGTGCTGTGCGGGAAACACAAAGGGCGAATCACCTACTAAGTTACTGTATCACGAATCACGAATCGCGAATCACGATTCATGAATTTTGGGAATTGTTGTTAGAGTCATCAGTGAAATCGTGAATCGTGAATAGGTCACGCGCTGTGCGCGGTGGATGAGGTTGCAAGTCGTGAGTGTGGAGGTTGGGCACTTTGGCAGCGGTTGGTGAACCTGGAACTCGCGCTTGGCTCCGCACTGATGATTGACAATTGACAATTGACGATGGACAATGGACGATTGGGTTGACATGCTTGATGAGAACGTGAACAGACAGGCCATCGACATTTACGATTCATGATTCACGAATCGTGATTCACGATGGACAGATTCGTGCTTCACAACCGATGTATGAGACCACCACCATACCGCCTCGCAGCGTGCTTTGAGCTCTTGATCCTATTCGTTCTAGCTAGCTTTCGAAAGGACCTCGCAGATGCTTGTGCATCGATAGTCGTTGACGAGTGTTGGATGAATGTGAATGTCAAACGCCTTTTCTTTACTCGTCACTTGTTTTGCTCAGCCGTGTAAGGCGGTCTGTCAGCCAAAAATGAGAATCACGAATGCGTATTTTTCCGGTTTAAGCTCGCCTGTTTGGCTGAGCCGTGCACGTAAGACAAGCGACACAGATTCGCCAACATCGAACCGATCGCAGAGCTCCTCCTTGTCCAACAACATCCGTCTCACTTTACTGCCAATCTCACCCAAGCCATGCAGAGCACTGCGTGGAGCTTCCAAGCTCGATCATCGTAACCAGCTGCATCCGTCTAGCCGACTCTGGAGAACAAAATCGCAATCCCCTTTGAGCTCGTCAAAATGGATGACGCTTCATCTTTACAAACGTCAAAGGCGCAATGGCTCTCGGCTCTCGACGAGGCGCTCGACAATTTCCGCAGCCTGGTAGCTGAATCGTCGTCGAAAGCATGGAGACCAGTGAGTCTCGCTGGCAGCTCTCCAGCAACGCCCAACCTCGCATCACCCTCGACCTTCCCTAGCGTTTCGACGACTTGTTCATCTCCAACCACCGCCGCCTCATCCACGCCAAAGGGCAGCGCATCACGCAGCAAGGCGCGCGAAGCCTCTTCTTTGCGCCATGTCGAATCGATCGAAGACGCTTCATCTCGCTACGACTCAAGCACTTCTTCACCAAGTGCGTCCGCTCCGCCCAAGCCGTCGCCATCAGCGTCCAGCTCGCAGCCGTTCCGCCTCGGCCGCTTTCGCCCCGACCACATCGCTGTGCATCGCAAGCCATCCAAGGGCCCCGACATTTACAGAGCGGTCACAGAGGTTGCTTACGAAGGTTCTGCTGACCTCGTAGCCTTCCGCTCTGTGCTTCAAACGCCAGAGACTCGCGCCTGCTGGGATCGACTCGTGCAGTCGGCAGAGCTTGTCGAGCAGCTCGACCCTATCACCCGTATCAACAAGGTCCAGTATCGCTTGGGCTGGCCAGCTAGTCCTCGCGACGCCATCGTCATCAACAGGACGCTTGCCGACGACTCTACGCTCATAGACATCGCCACCTCTCTGCCACGCTCCCCCGACGCACCTTCTTACCTCCGTCCAGCGCCGCCTTGCGTAAGATCCCATGTTCACCTCATGGCTTGGTGCGTTCAACTCATTCCACCGGATGCTCCCCTCACCTCATCCGCCAAGCCATCCGCCACCACATCTTCATCACCCCTCCGATCATCTCCACGCATCAAGCTCACCGTCTTCTGGTCCTGGGATCTCAGAGGTGCATGGATGGGCATGCCCGCGGGAGGTCTTGGCATGCACCTGCCTGAACTCATCAAAGGTCTCCTCAATCATGTTCGAGATAGCAGCGACAAGATTCCTCTTCTCAAGAACTACGGCAACTGCGTTGAGCTACTCTCCAACAATTTCGACGCAACACGAGACACTCTCGTTACTGAGTACGCCGTCGTGGTCGAAGACACCGTTGCACGCCAAGCTGAGGATCGTGCAGAGAAGGATCTCGACACGCTTCAACTCCTACGTTCACGCAGGAAGCTCGAATCGGCGCTCGAGTTCTGTCTCCCCGCCACAGAAGGATGGGACGTCAGGGTCGAGGTCAAGGGTCAAGCCGCCTCCGTCACTGACTCTGAGCCTTCTCACGCCACCCAAGCTGCTTCCTCATCGTGGCACGCAACAGCAGAAAGGCCATCAGGATCGCAGTACACTGTTTTAGCCATCCGTCATCAGCAGCTCCAAGACGCCGAGCAGATTGTGCGAATCAAAGTTAGCATTCAGCGAGTCGTGGCCAGTAGCGATTTGAGGCTCAATGCCGAGCCTTTGAACGTCGCCTACGTTGAGCCACGGACGCCTGCCTCGCTCGCACAGCCTCTGCTCCAAGACACGGCCAGCATCTCGGGCATTAGCGTTGCCACAACATCCACAGGCAGCAGCGCATCCGTCCATGCGGCCGCACATATTGGAAATGCGGCCAACACCTCGCGCACAGGAACTCCGAATCTAGGCTTCGCCAATCACATCAACTCGCAAATTCGCCGCAATTACATCTACTTTACAAGTCTGCTCCAAGAACCCGAGGCCAAATGGAAGCCAATCAGCGACCTCAAAGGCGTCACTGTAACTCAGCTCGATTCGATCGATCCCACTCTCGTCGTATACCGAGCCGAAGCTACATTTGTCGGCGTCAGCGTCTGGGACCTCTTCTCTACCATTGGCAATCCTGGCGCTCGCGCTTACTGGGACAAGACACTCGACGACGCAACGCTTCTTACAGACATCAACGAGCTGAGCTCGCTCTGGCATACCAAAACCAAACCCAGCTGGCCCGTCAGCGCACGCGACACCGTCGTCATCCAGACCGCTTACAAGGCGCCATCGTCGGTTCACATCTTTTCCTTTTCCACTGATGATCGCGCACAGTTTCCTGCCATTCCGCTGACGGATGGTAGCACCATCCGTACCCAGATCGACCTTCGCGGCTGGTCAGTTGAAGCTCTTTCGCCCACCACTGTTCATGTCACCATGCTCGAGCAATCCGATCCCAAGGGCTGGACGAGCAAATCCGCCACACCAGCTGCCATGGTGAGCGCTGTTGCCGGTGTTGGCGAGTACGCCATCAAATTTGGTGGTCCTCCCGTCTTGACACGCATGCTAGGCGCAAAGACCAAAGTATCCCGCTACGAGCACGAGAAGGCCACCTTCCGCGTCGAGTATGTATGTGAGGTGCCCACGAACGAAGATCTCACCGATGCGCCCAATGTAGAGTGCGAGATTCGTTGCGATATTGAGACATGGGCTAGCTCACTCGATCTAGTCGTCGATCCTCCACCCATCTCGATCTCCTGCCTCCGGCGTCACAAGCTCTCGCAAGGTGGAGGAGGTCTCTGGCTTACCATCGAACATGCAGCTGCATCCCTCGAAGATGACTCGGCGCGAATCACGATCCGCCGGGGCAACTCACGCGACAAAGGTACCGTTCATGTCAACGGTGCCAGCATCCAGGTAGATGTAGATCAGCTGGATGACGAGCAGGTGCAGCAGCTCAGCCGTCAGAAGCGTTCCAAGCCTCAGCGCGTGCCTCTGGATCTAATCAACTCGGCTCGCAAGGCAGCAGACGACTCTGGAGCGCCTGGCAAAACGAGCAACGCTGACGGCCGCACACCGACAACAGCAAGCGATACTGCCAAGGATCTGCAAACAATATCGTCGCACTCTTCATCTGCGAATGGCACAGATACCAGCCAAGAACCTGCAGGCATGTCGGAACCGGCTGCATCGGTAGGCGACGAGACTGTTCAAACGCGAGAGAATGGCAACCTAATGTCGACAGACTCATCCGCCAGTACCGTCGCTAACGTGCCTTTCTCGGATGAGACGCCACGCCAGCCGATGACGTGCGCTCTTGATGTCCTGTTCTTACTGCGACGTATTCATGCCGAGCGCTCCCCTGATCCTGCCGGCACTCCTGCTGGTTGGGCTCTCGTGACCGAACGCAATGGCCTCTATGTTCGGCGCAAGCTCATGGAATCCATCTCGAGCACCGTGCTCGTTCAGCGCGGCGATAAGGTCGTCCAAGGATTGTCCGCTGAAGATCTGCTCGACCTGGTATCGAATCCTCGCAGTCGAAAGCAGTGGGATGACAAGGTGGACTCCACCACCTTGCTTGAAAGCTACGGCAATGGCTCGTTCACTTCCTTTATCACGACCAAGGCGAGCTTCCCCTTCCGCGGGCGCGCGTTCCACCTTGCCAGCTTGACTGCACGTGGATTACCACCGTCCAGCCTCGGTGCTACCAACCCTGGCAGCGATGGCGTCGCTTCTAGCTCGGCCTCTTCGTGGTCAGGACCGGCCGTGTACTTCCATGCATCGGCGTCATTCCCACAGCAGAACTCGCGCTTTGCGATGGACCGCATCAACCCCAACGGTTTACCGCTGGGAAAGGTTCTGATTGATGGCTGGATTTTGGAAACGCTGGATCCGTACAGCTCGACGAGCTTCCAGATCCCATCAACTCGATGCACACATGTGGTTGCTGTGGACTACGCGGGCAGCTTGCCCGTGGCTGTGAATACCATGTGGAATGCGAACCTTCCACGGTCGGTGCTGCTGGTTGAGGAGTACCTCAAAGCAAGAGGTTCCATTCCATCGGTCAAGACTCCGCCTCCGTGCTTGCAGGTGCTCGGCGATGGCAGAGATGAAGATCAAGGTTTGGTCTGGTCAATGAACGAACCGGATCGCAAGAATCTGTTCATCTCGACGAGCTTCGATGCTTCGACGCGAACGTATGTTGTAATGAGCATGCATCGTGCCACGCCGCAAGCGACAATAGCATCAGGTCTGTTGCCTGCAGCCAACATTGTAAATGACGGGCAAAGTCGTCCTGCCCGTCACTCAGACGCATCGTTGACCAGAGGTGTCGCGGACAAACTCACTCAAGCCCTCAATGCAGCACCTGGCACGCCAATGGTGGCGTCAGCAGCACCGCCCATTAACTCAAGCGGAGAGCATGGCCTTGGCTTATCGCGCGCGACCAGCATGCACTCGATCGGAAGCACATCCGCCACAAGCACTGCTTCGACCATCCGTCGTCGTCCAAGCTCTATCCATACAGATTCGCGCAACGCAACAGATTTGATTTTGATGGAGGTCGAGATTGAGCTTCGACACTATCATAAGGGATATGATGTACAGGTGTTTTCCGAGTTTGTACCGGCGGGTGCCGGTGCGAAGACAGCTGTTCCGCAGACGGCAAATGGGCGAGCGATCGACAGGCCGGCGACGCCGAATGGCACCTCGACGCAGCAGAGCGATAAGGAAGCCGTATTGTCACTCAGCATGGCATCGGAACAGTCGAAAGAGCTACCTGTGCAGCTGCGAGTCTACGACCTGCCACCAAGTGCGGTGCTTGCGGCAACGCTGGATCCATCCGCTCGCCCCCGCAAGCACCTGGTTCGTGTCACGGTGCCCACGACAGCGTTCCTAGACCCCGTAGAAGACCCACTTACGGGTTCCAAGCCTCCTGAAACTCCTTCATGGTATACGTCGCTGCAGCAGCGCGGTGCTGTGCTGCGTATGATCGTCCAACCGCTCAAGAACGACGGCAGTGGCGCCGACACAGGGGCTGTCACCGCCAAAGATTTGACCACAGCTGGCGTGCCGGCATTTGCTACGCCGACGGGCAAAGTGACGGTGTGCAGTGGCGATGCCAAGCTCGAGATTGTTCATGTGAACCAGACGTCGGCGATGCTGCAAAAGGAACAGATCGGCGTGGAGCCCATGACACAGCTGAAAAGGGTGGCTCCTGCTCGACCCAAGTCGGGGCGTAGGGGGGCGGGAGAGCTTTCAGCTGTCAAGGAGGATGTGCGTTTGCCAGCAGCTTTGCGTCGACCTATCGGGTTGAGGAAGGAGCTCCTGGATGCGGGTTCGTCTGCCGGTGCATGCGGGGCGAATGACGCCAAGGGGGCGAAACTGAGTCACGGAAAGGGTGACGCAGTGGGAGTAGCGGGTGCAGGTCGAACGAGCGCAGGAAGTGGAGCTAGCGGGACAGCTGAAAGCACTGTAGACAAGAACAGCAGGCCAGGCGTGTTGAGCTCTGCTTCGAACGCCGGATCGGCGAACGGATCGGCGGCAGGCTCAGCGCCTCCGTCACGCGCAGCGACGCCTTCGACAGCGGCTTCGGCAGGAGCGCAGATCATGAGCATGTTTGGCAGCTACCCCTTGTCGCGTCTCGGGACAGGATCTGCGTTGGCATCCGTGTCGTCGGTGACGGCGCGCGGAAGCAGCGTCGTCTCGTCGAGCTCGGCCAAGACCAACGCCGAGGCGCTGGCGGCGAATGACCGGGCCAAGCACGCGAACAAAGGCGCTGAGCAGAAAGACAATTCGTCTGGCAGCATCAAACAGGGAGTTGAAAAAACTGATGCGCGCACGACCACCGAGACGTCCATGGGCCAAGGTGTGGGCGGATCAGCCGCAAATAAAGGCAGCACGGTGGCTCACGCAGCCAAAGAGAGGGCGAGTGCGATCGGATCGTTGTTGTTCGATACCAAATTTGGGATTTCGACACTGGTACTCGTGGCGCTGGTTGCATTCTTGTTGGGTTCGTTGCTCAGATCAACGGTGATGCCAGTCGACTTTGTGTTGGTCAGGACGAGGGATAAGCCGTTTTTAGGGGCCACGGACGATGCGTCCATGCGAAAGCTGATGGACGGTGCGTCGGCTGCTAAGAGCGACTTTATGAAGCTCGTACAGAGCGTCAAGGCGTCCACCACTGCGAGTTCGAATGCGGCGCACCCCGCAGGCGTCGTCACACAGGTCCAGTGGACAGAGATCAGGCGCCTCCTCCACGTACCGCTTCCAGGTACAGGGTGGGATCTTGTGGCTGGTGGCGTCAGGAGACGTGCTTGATGCATTTGTGATTCACGATTCACGATTCACGATTCACGATTCACGATTCACAGTGGTGAAATTTGTTTTCAATTCGTGAGTGCAGCCGCGTGCATATCCTTGATAACATGCTGTATGTCAGCGTGATTGCATGGCGCCAGATGCCAGAGTGACGAGTGTGTTGGAAGCGCACGATCGAGAGTGAGAGAGAGCGTGATGCGAAGTGCGGTCAGTTGGACGAGTGGCGTGGACTCGAGTGGTGCGGGTGCTGCTGCGCAGAGACGAGGCGCGCGGGGCTGCGACTAGGCACTGTTGACATATTGGTGATGTCACTGGCGCTCAAGCATTCAAGGATGGATGTGCTGAGTGGTTAGAGGGAGGTGTTGAGAAGCGGAGCATGTTGAGCGCGGATGTGGGGGGCAAGTAGATTACGGCCATGGCGAACAGGGTGGCGGACGCGCCGAGGAGGGATAGGACGAACACGCATTCGCAGGGCTCGAGTAGCGCGAGTGCACATGTCGAAATGAGGTGGATCCATGCGCTCCACAAAGCGTCGGTCAGTGCTAGAGCGGCGGTAGAGCGGTTCGTGTGCGTGTGCGTGGATGCGATAGCGACCGACGAGCATGCGCGCGTGGCGCATGGCACGCCGTCCGAATCGCGACGTGGTCGAATGATGCCTTGCACATGCACGTCCGACGGATAGACGCTCCGCTTGGCTCCGGCTCGATCGCGTCGAGTCAACATCCGCGACATCCACGTTGGCGCGTGATCTGCGTTGTGTCAACCCAGTCTGTGGATCTTGGTGAGCGCAAGCACGCGATCCCAACCAAGGTGCGAGTCCGTGCCGAGATCCATCCTGGATCCAAGTGTATATATCATCTAGCCTGCCAGCTTCCCTTTCACGTCTGGTGCGTCGTCCGTGCTTTGACCACAACGCCCGTTACGAGAAATCGTGCTGCAACCCTGTTCACTACGCCCCACCAACACCAAGCCTGCACAAGCTGACAGCCAACCCGTGCACTCCACGCGCCCTGCGCCCTCGCTTCGCACCCGCATACGCGCCGTGTATTAATCGTGACTCTCGGACCACGTCCACGCCGTTCCAGCGTGGTCTGAGTCAACATTGAACAGCTTACTGTCGACAGTGGTCGCTCAAGCCGTGTGTCGAGCTGGCGCTCACCACCTGCGCACCAGAGATCACATTCAAGCATCGAGTTTCGTCTTGATCCTCCGACGTTCGGATGGCGCGAATCGGGCATGTACTCGCTTCAACTGCGCGTGTGTGGTGTGAATTTACCAGACGCATCTATCGCGTGTGAGCAACGCTCCGTCTCTCACCCACGCCTATGTGGACCCCACAGCACAGCTTCCCGCATCTTCGTCTTCATGTGCTCAACTTTACGCTACACAATCGTGAATCTTTCGCCCCTCTTAGCAGCCATCTCGCCACCCCCGAAAGACGCTCTCGAGCTCCAACCCGCGCGAACGACTTCGAGCAACTGCATCACCAAGCTTGTCCATCTCGACGTCGACATGTTATCCTTCAAACTTAGATTTCGACGTTCGACATTCCACGCTCGACGTTCGACTCTCGTGAGAGTACTACACCCACTCGGAGCGAGTCCGAGATCGTTGCTCCACAACAGAGCAATCAGGTTGAGCTTGCACGCCGCCACAAAAGATAACCAATCACCACACGTTCACTGCACCAATCTACCCTACTAGACCAGTCAGTTTGAGGTTCTCCCTCAATATCGAGTCCTTTACACTCATCAGAATCGCCCTGATCTGCACAGTGCTCGTAGCGACCGTCGTGTGAACGTAGAGCCTTCTTCTACTCGTCTGATCGAGGTTCACTTCGTCTTCTGCTCGTCTGAGTGCATCCCTGAATTTCGCGCGAAACCATCTCCACACAGCTTCGAAATCGTTATCGCCCACATACTCGGGCCAGTACTTGTGAAGTTGTACGCCCTGTCGAAGTTTCTTTTCGAGCAAGTCGATCTTGTTGAGGAACAAGATCATGGTCGCATGCTCCAATAGCGGGTTGGTGACGATCTGGTTGAAAAGTGTAAATGTGTCAGCGAGTCGGTTGGTCGAGCAATCTTCGACCAGCGGTTGGTCGAATGCCGAAAGTGGCGCGAGGAAGATGATGCTCTCAATGTCGTCCAAGAATGGAGCCCAGGCGGCGCGTTGCGATCGACTACCGCCCACGTCGTAGATCCGATAGATGAGCGAGCGGTCGACGCGAAAGACGTCTTCGGTCACGCCAAGCGTGCGCACGCGCGAGTGTAGGATGTCTTCATCCGTCGGCCGATACGCTGCGTCGGTGATACGAGAGTAGTTGTCGAGAAAGTAGGAAGTCGCTGCATCTGACTGACCATCGAGAAAGAGGCCACGTTTACGGAGCGCACGGCAACCAGCATCGTCATTCCACAAAGCGAGCACCTCTGGTCGGATAGCTCGAAGTAGCTTCAACGTTTCGCTGTTGTCCTTTTCACTTTCACTTTGGCTGTCGCCGCCATCTGTTTCTCGACGCGCAGCTGCAGCTCGACCATTTTGCGTCAAGGACAGGGAGCGACGAGCATAGGTAAACAGACGTTCTTGCCAGCCCGGTCGTAGAACAAGAGGGCTCTTTTCGCCGCGTATGCTGCTGCTACCTTGAGCGTCGAGACGAGTGCGAACTTTCTGATTTGTGATGGCCGCCTCGTCACTCGACGCTGAGAGGACTGCCTCTTCTCCAAATGCACCCAGCTCAGTACGAAGAGCCCTCTCGAGCTGCACAACGCTAGGAATATGGGTAAGCCAAGGCAGACTCGACGTGTTGATCTTCTTCGTGGTACCTAGCTGCTTGGCAAGCTCCAAACGTGTTGCGTCATTCGGCTGGCTCTCCGTGTCGACGTGCTTGGGGGACGAGGCGGAAGCAGAAGTAGAAGTGGAAGCGGAAGTGGAGCTTTCGAGTCGACTGAGCTCACTCGATTTGCGCTCAAGGCGCTGGTCATGGTAGAGAGACAAAGTTTCAAGCAACACGCGCACGCTGGAAGTGAGGTTGAGCAGAACAATTTTGGTCCAACCTCTGCGCTCCCTTTCGTGTGCGGGTGGATCGTAGAGGAGTCTCATCTGCTTGAGCACCGTGGTTTTGCCTGCACCAGCCTGACCGAGCAGCACCATCTTGTAGACACGACCCTTTTTGAAATTGGCGCCGTCGACGCTGGTCGAGGGGGACGAAGCAAGGCCATGTGTGGCTCGATCTTCTTGGTGCTGTTTGAGGAATTTGTCGATTTCGTCGGATCGCTGTTTCGCCAATTTCTCTTGGTGAAGACGCGCGTATTTGTCGGCTGGTGCTTCGTTAGCCGGGGGTTGGAGTGCTAGGGCTAGCGGATCGGTGCGATCGATTCTGGATATGGCACGATTCGACTTTGTGTGCCGAAGCTGTGGGCTTGAGACTGAGGGCGACATGATGAGATATGCTGCTGATACGCGATTCCAGCAGACAGTAGAGCATTTGAAGAAAGTGAAAATCACGAGTGAGACGGCGAGGCACCAACGAGTGAGTCGATGTGAGATGAGATGAGCCGATGACTTGTAGACCGGGGGATTGGATTGGAGAGGCTTTATATGCTGGCGGGCAGAAGCGCAGCTTGGCGCACGGAAGGCTCAAATGAAATGGACGCGCGACTGCGTTGCTACCAACGTATTGGAGAAGTGTTGGAGTGTTGAAGAGTTGAAGGGGATGACGAGTGTGTGAAAATGAGGTAAGACTGGCGTTGCATATGTGTGGGATGCAACTTGAGAGAATCGCGGCGTCTCATCCGTGTCAGCCTCTGTGAATGAAAGAGTGAGGATCCTGAGCGAGGCCCGCGCTCCGAAGAAAAGGTACAAGATTCGATCTCGAGATGAAGGAAGGTTTGATGAGATGGATACAGCAGCAGAATGAAGAAAAGCGCTTCACTTGGTGGCCGATAGTTCAGACAATGGTGGTGAGCACTACTAAACGTCTTAGTGGGCAATGACGAGACGGCTTGCGTCGTGAAGACGAGATGCAACGGATGACGGTAGGTGGAAAGACCAGTTGGAAAGAAGCGAACCAAGGAGACGAGAGGAGCAATAAGTTTAAATCAAGTGGAATTTGGCAACCATCGTTGATGGAAGGCAGATAGAGGGAGCTCACATGTTTTATTTTTGGGCTTCACTGGCTGGCAATCGAATGAGCTAGCGGGGCGAGTGCAGAGAAGAGAGTTGGGATGGAATGGGATGTTGGCGTATGCATCTATCGGTTCAAGCGGCAGAAAGGTGCAGAGTTGCAAGTGGTGACGGCTGAAATCGAACGCCACCCAAGCCAAGCGTCAACGCTGACGGTTGCTGTGACAATCACGAATCACGAATACCACGCAAGAGTGAGGAACAGTCACATAGTTGTGAATTGTGAGTGCAACAGTGCGAAAGTCACAGAGTGCAATCACAAACACGTGACACACCACAAGCCAGGGTCCAACTCCAGCCCACCTAACCACCGAAGTGTGAATTCACGATTCCGTGATTCACGATTCTTGCTCACTTTAGTTTACTTTGGTTAGTTGGTGAATCACTCTCTCTCTGCAAGCCACATTTTCTTGTCGGCTTGTCGGAATCGAACCCAATCACGAATCACAGAATTATGCTCAACATGTGCCGAGAGTCGAGTTGCTGTGCGATTCGCTGCGCTGCAAGACGCTTCGGTACGCTTCCGAGGTGGATTCCCCCAAGCCGTGAGTATACAGTAAGGGTCCTTGCAAGGAACGCTTGTCCTGATCAACGTTGGATCCTAAACCTTACGTTTTCGGATCCTTCGAGCTTAGCACAATCGTGAATCTACGATCGCTGTCGCTGTCGCTATCGCTATCGCTATCGTGGTTCGTGGTTCGTGGTTCGTGGTTCGTGGTTCGTAATCTGTGATTCAGCCAAGTCAAAAGTCTCTGTCGGTGTTCTGCCTGCCTCTCTCAGTCCGAGCGATGGATACGAAATTCTATCAACCGGAAAGTCAGCACACAGTTGGCCGTCCGATGACCTGCTTGTATCTTGCTTCATTCGAATGAAATCGTGAAGGAGTGAATCAGCGACACCACATCGAGATCTGCGCTACGCGGCAAGACGCCGATATGCGACGCTTGCTCTGACATTCACGATTGGCTTGCCGCAGCACGTCGAGTCAAGCCAAACAAGCAACCACGTCGAACACGGACCGAGCGAGACTCAGATACTGACACAACCAACAAGGCCAACCAAGGCGCACACGTAGACGCAGATCTACACCGACGATGCAGAAGGTCAACACTTGGTGTTCTTTTGGCAAGGTACAAATACAGTAAAACCGAGTTCACCCGGCAAGTAAAAGTGACGATATCATCACCTTTGACAACACATCCCCTTTCCCGCCATCTCGACCGCTACCCATCCATAACAGCGCGGCACGCCGCAATAATCACATCTGTCACGCCGCGCAACGGATGGCCGCTGTCGAGCGGCGTGTTGTCCTGCTTGGTCAGCAGGGAGACGCCGGCGAGCTTCAGCACATCCCAGCCTTCCGGCACCATTTCGAGCCCTTGCGAATGGTTGCAGTAGCCCAGTACTACTGGGAACGTACCTGGTTCTGGAAGACGCGCATCCATCGACGCGTCACTTGCCCGTGGTGCGTCGTGCACGATGGCTGTGATTCGGAACGCTTCAAATTTCGGCATGGCGACAGGCGGCGATGCTAGCGCCGCTTCCACCGTGGACCGTGCGCCAGACGACACCGTAGAAGCATTGCTGGTGCTCGTGTTTGCACTCACGCCGCCACTGCTGCCACTGCCGCCGCTGCGATGGCTAGACAGACCCAACTTGCGCTTCCAGCTCGAATGTTCCGACGATTTCATCCCAGTTCGCTCCGCCAACTGCGAGCTGCCAGTGCTCACACTATGCACAAGACCGCCTTCCGCCTCATGTCCAGCCGAAGCAGCGTGGCCGATGCCCGGTGCGCCCGTCTCGAAATCGTCCGAAAGGCTCTTGAACGGACTAAAGTTGACACGCATGTAGCGCGCTACGTCCTCAACACGATCCCTACCAATCAGAGGCAACGGGATCAGCATGGTCAGCGCGCCCGCAGGCACCGCATCTAGTCCCACAAGCGCGTCCGTCTCGTCCGTGTCTTCGAAGAAAGTTGGCATCAATGCAGAGCCACCCACCGTGGCACGCTGCAGTGACTTGCTGCGCACTTGCTGCTGGTCCCAACCGTACACCTGAGAGAGCGTCGAATTGACCGCCTGCCGATTTTCGATCTCCCCACCACCATCCACCACGGAGCGCGTCATCGTTCCATGTCCATACACCTGCGCAGGCGCCTCGCCCGCCTTCTGCGTCAGAGCTTCCGAACCCCTTCTCGATCCCATAATGGTCGAGTCGGGCGACACGGGCCGGAACATGGCTCGCTGGAACGTTTCCAACGCTGTTTCCGTCAGAGCAATCGAATGGCCGACCGCACCTGCTACATCGCCGTCTTCACCGCCAGCTCCTGTCAGTCTGACGTTGGCCTCGATCACGCCGACCGCCGCGCCCGGCTGTGCCTTGTCGCAATCCGTCACCGGAGACACTGAGAGCAACGTCGCGCCGTTCTCAGGTCGACGTTTGAACCACGAGCTGAGCATCTTGTCCTTCTTGAGAAGCGCCTTCTGCAAGCCTTTGCGACCGCGGCTCTGCTTGCTGCTCGCGCTCAGTGACGAAGCGGATGCAGTGGTGGGCGAAGTACCTTGCCAAGAGTCGGCTTCGTACGAAGCGTGGCTCATGCCATTCGCTTGCTTCCCATGGCGTGGCTGGTCCAAACTGCCCGCTTGCCAGCCTACCAAGCTGGACGACAGTTCCGACGTATTGCTCAGCCCGCGACTCGACGACGAGCTGGGTGATACGCTGCAAACTGCACCACTGGTAGGAACGCCTCCATGAGCGCCTCCGACAGGCATCGGGATCGCTACCGACCTAACAGGCTCGCCCTCCTTGCACACAGGCTGATCATACGAGTCCGAAGTCGTACTACCCGTCATTGACTCGCGCGTGTTGGTCACCGACAGACGTGCATCGTCCTCAGACGTGTCGCTGCCAGCCTCGCCGCTCGAGTCGGACTGGAACGACGAGATCGACTCGGAACGTCGCACTCTCGCCGAAGGCCAAGATTCGCCCGGACACGTGCGTAGGAGCGGATCGCCGGGCAACGATGGAGCAAATACCTCCGTATTGATTCCAGTGGGCTCTGGCTGCAATGGAGCCGTTTGTTCAGCAGAGTCGCTCAGGGAAGGCCTGGAATGCGAGCGGCGCAGTGGCACTTGATGCCTGCGCAGGTAAGGTCGCGACCTCGAGCGCCGAAGTATATGATAGCCAGGCGCGAGAGCCTTGGTATCAAACTCGGCTTGATCTTCCGGCTGCATCTGCCTTTGGCCAACGTCGCGGCGATGGTTGTGCAAATAGCGATGAGTGGAAGCGTTGGCCAGATAGATCATCGGGTAAACTTTGCCGACGGTGGGACGAAGCAGACGTAGCTCGAAGCACGCCTTGCCAGAGAATGGCAACGCGTTTCGGTACGACGCGTCGCTAGCTCCAAGATCAGCTTGACGTTGCGACGACGACAACGACAACGACGACGACGATGCGACAGTCACGTGCGACAGCACCAATGGCGCTCCCGCAGCTTCCGCCTCATCGAGCCAGAGCGATCTTTTGCTTACAATGACGGTCCTCTCGGCTTGCGCAGCTGGGGTCAAGGGTTCACTGGCGCCACACGTTATGGTAGCGTTGGGAACCACCACCCATTTCTTGCTCCGACGTGTAGTTTGAGCCACTGACCACTCGATCCGCTGATGGCCTTTTACCGGACACAAAATTTCGGCGGAAAGTTTGCATCCTTCCCAGTCGTTGAGACTGCCAATGTCGAGACTGTGTAGACCCATTTCTTCGATCGAGAGCACGTCGAGAGGTTCCAAAGGATTGCATGGGCGAGCGGTAAGATGAGCCCACTGCGGCGGCGTGGCATAAGCCGAAGCGCTCGACGTTCCGAAGCTGTCTCTCCACTCGATGGGCGTGACAGAAGTCTCGGACTCATCAGTGGAACCCTTGGGGATGGGGCGCATCGGCTGTTGGCAGTATAAGCTCGACGGCGCTGGCGGTATTGGAGCTGACTCTGTCTGTGGACCGAGACTGGCGAAGCCGCCAAGCACTTGACCGTGACTGATCGAGTATGCTCGCTGGCGTTGTAGGTTCAAAGGGTCGACACTGGCGGTAAGCATGCGCTGCTCCTTGTCGACAACGGCATTGAGGATGGCCTGTGACGACAAGATTTCGCGATAGTCGCTGCACTCTTCGCGCAGATGGAGGGAAAAGCTATCTTCGCCGCCGTTGAGCGTCTCGTGAGGCCTGCGCTTGTGGGAACAAGAGACGCAGAGCCGGTCCGGATCCACATCGACGTCGCGGTACGTGGGGATGCCGAGTGCCGGGTGTGGAAGCGGAAGCGGAAGCGCGGAGCTACGCTGGGCGTTGCTTGATCGTGTACGGACGTGATACAGGGCTACCTCGGGGTCAAGCGGCGAGCTAAAAGGCGGATTGCCTCCGAGATCGAGACCGTCGAGGTCCAAGCGAAGGCTCTCTACCGAGCGGGGTCGCTGACGTACAGACGCACGCTCAGCGGACGAACGAGCCGCCGAACGGGAAGGTCGAATGGGCGGTTTGACGATCTCGGTGCTGCGCTTGGTTGCAATAGCATCGTTGGATACGCGACGTGTGCTGGCGGATGGCTGGATGTCTTTGGTAAAGGAAGTGGTACCACTGGGTCGAGCAAAGTAGCATTGAGTCGGATTGTCGATAGCAGCAGCTGGGCTGGTAGCGGAGGGAGAAGGAGATAAAATGCTGCAGCGCGATAAAGAGTTGCGACTGGTGGATGAGATCGAATGACGTGTAGGAGTGGAGAGGGAAGAAGACGATGACGCCGAGGATGGGAGACCACCATAAGGCGACGAGAAGGAGGAGGCAGCCGAGGCAGCTAGCGAACGTGAAGCAGAAGCAGCTTGGCTCGAGATGGAGCGTCGGCTGGAGGGAGCATCCGCACGGGTGGCGACGTTGCTCGACCTGCTGGTGGATGCCACCATGTTGTTGTACATTGCAAAGCTAGATGGCCAACGGTTGAGAGGGAGTCAAACAGCTCGATGCGATCGCTCAGAGCGATGGTCGAATCAGGAGCAACATGGAGCAGATCGGTACGACGGAGAGCGCCAACACCAAGACGGACGAGTCTGCACGGCTGGTCGCAAGTAAGGGAGAAAGGGGGAAAAAATCAAAAGGTGGCCAGCCGCAAGGGCTGAGGAAGCAGCAGGGAGTGATGCGCCAAGCGAACGAATCTGGATCAATTTTGAATGTCGAGAGTGGTGGTGAGAGATGGTGATGCTCGAGACAGAGAAGGGATGGATGGATGAAGAGGAGAGGAGGATGGCTGATCGACGCGGGAGACGAGATATTGAAGAGAATCGAAACGGCAATTACCAAGAAAGGGAGGATGTTGAACTACGGTAAGGTGCAAGTGAGAGTTACAAGGGTGGTCGGAGTGTTTTTTCCTCGTGGCCGAGCCAAAGAAAGAGAGAGAGGGAAGAGGAAACATGAGAGAACAAAGGGACTGTGATTGGAAGGCGGTTACAGTCACAAGTCACGAGTGTGAATGTCAAGATGAAGCCCAAGAGTAAAGTTAACCCGCAGTCACGAGTGTGGCTTTGGTGGGACGCAAAGTGCCAATATGAATCGTGGGGCACATACACACACACATACACCCTAAATTTAGAAAAATTAAAGTGAAGGGTGAGAGGGACGGGAGGAAAGAGAGAGAGAGAAAAAAAAAACTCTACAATTCCAAAACAAACCCGCATGCCATTCTGAGCCATTCTGAGCCACGCTAAGCCACGCTGAACCATGCAGAGCCACGCCGAGCCACTAAGTTAAGTCGCGCCATTAACAACCATGCAGCGGCGCAAGGGCCGAAGCGTCCCACCACGCGAATGATGCACTACTCGCTAAAAAATTCTAAGCAGCTGCACCACTATGCATTGGCAGCAGCAAACGTCGTGGTTGCACTCGTGACTGTGCACAAGTCACAGAGTGAATCGTGAACCGTGACCCGTGAACCGTGAACCGTGAACCGTGAACCGTGAATCGTGAGTTCACTCATGAACCCACCCGACCATCCGCACGCATATCGGACGCGAAACCCGTCCAAAGTTAACTTTGGTACCTGGAAACAACATTCAAGATTCGCAGGCAAAAGACCGTGGACACGAAAACCGAAATACAATTCGTAATGGAACACAGGCATGGCTCCTATTCACCACGCACAAGGTGAATTCACTGTGGAATGTCAATCTGGACTCTGCCAGTGCCCGTCGGATCATAAGTAAGTTAGCAGTCTGTGGGTTGATGAAAAATGCAGTCGTACGTTGGCCTCTGCTTGTGCACCGTTGGCTCTCCGCCGCCTTTGGTCGCTCATGGTCTGGACGTAGTCGGGAAGGAAACCAAAAACAATAATTAAAAAAAAGCTCTCGGTGTGGCCCAGCTCGACCCGTGGTTTGGCAGGTATGGCAGTGGCAAGGACCAGAGCTTGGCCACCCTATCGCCCCGTCTCATGGACAGTCTGATGAGGAAAAAAGGTAGGATGCTTCCCAGATCAAAGAGACCGATGTTTAGCTTCGATCCACGATACATGCTTACGCTAATGCTCTACTACTGATTGCGCATTCGCAAAACGGTTGGCTGCGTATCCCGCACCGAGCGCATTAGGGATCGTGCATCGTGGATTCCGACAATGCATATTTGGTTCGGAAATCTCACAGATATGCCGAACCACCACGCACAATTGTAAGCAAGACTCAAGGGCTACGTATGATACTCTGTGATATACGCAGATAAACTCGGTGGTCTATGCCGCCTTCGTCTGAGACTCGCTCGCCATCGCTTTATCGCTTTCTGCGGTTTGCTGCAGAGAAACATATCTCCCATTTCGCCTTAGATTGCTTCGTCGGAGCACGGTGTTAGTCAAAGTGTTTCGCGTCGGTAAGCGTCGGACGAATCAAAGGTCTGTCATCAACTCCGACCAGTACGATTCTCGACTTCCACCCGGCTTGAATGTCGCTACGAATGGCAAGAGCTTTGAGCGCGCATGGCGACCAACTCCGACAGCCGTGGCAGCATGTGCGTTTATGAATACATTTTCGGACAAAGACGATCGAACCCGGTATTTCCCGTCGGCCCAGATACAAGGTACGAGAACGAGCCGAACCCACGCATTCAAGCGTACAAGAAGGACGGTAGTGTCTTTCTGTTCGGTCTGTCTGTTCTGTAGGCTGTACCGAGCGCGCAGCTGTTGAGATGGGCGCACTGATGGCCCATCACAAAAACAGCGGACGATATACATGATCGTGGCACGATTCGGGAAGAGCGGGCAGTGTGGAGCTGCAATCATGATCGTTGATTCGGTGCGTAGCGCCGTTGTTCGCCGTAAGCGAGCTGTCAAAAGCGGCGGGCAGCGCTGAGCGCGTCGCCTTTTTTTTTATGAGGGGGGACAACTCTGTTTTTAATGGGCGCTCAATGCTGCTTGCCAAAAGAGGAAAGGCCTCATCGCGCATCTAATCTAGCTCCGACGTCGATTAGATTCGTGATTGGCTCGAGGCCATCTAGATCAAGCAGCAAGCTTTGGATTGCGGCGTATGCAGAGATCTCGACCGACGCTTTCAAGTTGGCCGATTTGGCATCCACGATTCAGTTTCTTGCTAAAAGTGAGATGGTTAGGGTAGTCTGTCGAATCAGTTCATCCTTTGTTTGAACTTGCCTAGCGATGTAGAAAATCCAAAGTGAGGCCGCTGCTGAGACAGATACAAGAAGCGGGTGTTCGGATGACAGACAGGGACTGGTCTGGTGGAATTTGAATCGCAGGTTGCCTGACGGGAGTGTTGAGTGTAGGCTCATCGTTGGGTGCCTGTTCGCAATTTGTTGCCTTGTTGTTGTCTTTGGGTATCAGTGCGACGGTGAGAGCGCCACTTTGCAAGCCACACACTCAATTGTGATGCTTGACCGACCCGCGCTCGCCGCGCTCGTCGTTCGTGTAGTCTGCGATGATGACGCTACCGTTGTGAGTTTGCCGTCCGAGTTTGGATATTTTCGACAAAGCAAAGTTTGTTTGTTTTTTCTCCCACGCAGCGTGCGTTGTTTCTCTCACGGTCACCCAATCGTGAATCCCTTTGTGTTTTCCCTTTGCTGTCATTCACAATTCGTGGTTCGGATTCACAATCACGAATTGCACAGATCACAAAGGTGAGCGTGTCGGCGCGTCTGAGAGCCAGGAGCGCCAACGGCAAACGGACATGAGAGCAGCTCGCGATGCCTGCGGCAGCGTGTGATCACTATTCTATCACGTATCTCGCCTTCCGGGACCAACACTTGCTGCAACAGAGACGAACAGAAGTCGCATTTGGCCTGCACTGTCCAACGCAGACAGACCAAAACCCGCTTGCAACACTGCGGTTCTCTCTAACTCGACCTCGTTCCTTAACCGCTTTGCATTGAACTCGTCCGGCCAACCACACATGACGATCAGTTCCAGCCATTTGCCAATATCGAATCAGCATGCCCTCTCGGTCAGCACAAGGTCTGCCGAGCCGGTCGAGCGCACATGGAATACCTGTAAGCTTGGTGCTTGTCGCGTAGATAATCTCGCATCCTGCATCTTGCTAGGCGTGAGTGGCAAGCGACAGAATACTATGCCCGCTGCTTCTCTCCGAATTTGCACCACAACTCCGCTTTTGGGCTGTACGATCGGGGGCAATTCGGCAACGAAGCAGACCACTCGTCACTCAGCACTCTCTCACGACTGAGTCCGGACTGGACCGAGAGGTGCTTGTGCTCACTCGCACTGGTTTGTCATCCGATGACACCTCGCAATTTCGCCGAAACGCAGCTGGTTCATGCAGGCTTGTAGACAGCGGAGTCTGTAGTTGCAATCGTTAATCGACCAAGTCACGAGTCACGAGTCACGAGTGGGACGTGGGATGTGGGTGGATTGGTTTGTTACACCGCTCCAATGTTACCCTCGGTTGGGACTCACGACTTAAAAAGAAATGGGATACAATGGATTCGATGGTCTAACAATACATTCTATGCGGCGTGACGCACGTGATGCGCGTGTGCGAACTGGGGGAAATTTTTTGTGTCGAGTTAGGAAATTTTGAAGAATCACGAATCGCTCGCTCGGTGGAAAAGGAAAAAAAGAAGGCTTCTTATGACACATGTGCGCGTTTGGATTTCTCAGCAGCAAGCAAGGCGCAAAACTCGAGGCGACCAAGAGTCTGCTGTCATTACGACACACCCATTCACGATTGCAAACGATCTGCTCTTCTCGACAGACATTGCTCT
Source organism: Mycosarcoma maydis (assembly GCF_000328475.2). Taxonomy (NCBI): domain Eukaryota; kingdom Fungi; phylum Basidiomycota; class Ustilaginomycetes; order Ustilaginales; genus Mycosarcoma; species Mycosarcoma maydis. Next base: position 418,713 of record NC_026496.1, read on the forward strand.
GATCAAACCGGCTGGAAGCACCATCGAAGACTTTGGTGACACGCGTTGTGCTTTGCAGCTTGAACAACCGATCACAACGTGCTCCTCGTACGCTTCAGCATCCAGTCATCATGCAGTCAGACGATGTGATCTGGACGATCATCGGTCACGAGTTTTGCTCGTACAAGATCAAGTCGAAAACGCACTCGACGTTCTGTCGAAACGAATACAACCTCACTGGCTTGTGCAATCGACAGTCGTGTCCACTTGCCAACTCGCGCTACGCCACAGTGCGCGAACGCGAGGGAATCGTCTACCTCTATGTGAAAACGGCCGAACGTGCACATTCTCCCAAACGCCAATGGGAACGCATCAAGCTCTCCAACAACTACTCTAGAGCGTTGGAACAGATCGATAACGAGCTCATCTACTGGCCCAAGTTCATCACGCACAAGGCCAAGCAGCGACTCACCAAGATCACCCAGTATCTAATCAAGCTGCGAAGGATCAAGTTGAAGGAGCAAGAGCAACCGCAGTTGGTTTCCATCAAGAAAAAGACAGAGAGAAGAGAGAGAGGAAGAGAGTCGAAAGCGCTAAAGGCGGCCAGATTGGAAAAGTCGATCGAAAAAGAGTTGTTGGAGAGATTAAAGTCGGGCGCGTACGGCGATGCGCCTCTCAACGTCAACGAAGATGTGTGGATGCAGGTGCTCGAGAATCGAAACCAAGAGAAACAGCTCGAGTTGGAAGACGAGGAGTCCGAGGAAGAGATGGAGGACGATCTGGATGAAATGGACCGTATCATGGAGCACGAGTTCGACGACGAAGACGGCGTAGGGCAGAGAGAATTTGTTTCGGATGACGAGCAAGAGTCCGACGATGAGGGCGATCTGGAGGATTTGTACGATTCAGATGGCAACACGATCGGATTTGCCTCTGAATCCGATGCCGACGACGACGATGACGATGATGATCAAGACGATGACGACCGCCACCAGCCAGCCAAGAAGCGCAAGGGTGCATCTACAGCATCCTCGTCGTTCAAGAAACCACACTTGAACAAGAAACGTGCCAAAAACGGTCCTCGGATCGAAATCGAGTACGAGCGCGAGACCGAGACCGAACCGCTCACCAAGCAGGCTTTGGCCAACTGGTAATCCGCCCATTCCATCGCTACCAATCTCTGCATTCGCTCCCACTTTTCTGTCGCTAGCAGCGCGCTGCATCCGCATTCCGCATTCACCCTCCTGCTTCTGCCAGCCCTGCCATCACCTTGCTCTCCCCGGTCCCATCGCAATCTTATCTGTACTCTAGCTCTTTCCTCCGTTCACGTCCCCAAAATCTAACTCTCTTGCATCCGCTCATACGTTACATTCTCATCACTTCATGCGCCTTTCTCACCGTCTCTCACCAAACCCCCTCCCAACCTCGACTCGACAATTTATCGACGAAACAGACCAGCCACCTCCCTCACCACAAGTCAACGATCGCACATGCGCACAACCCTCTGACAAACGCAACTAATTTCACAATTCCAACCACACCACCAAAAAGAAAAGAAAAGACAGACTGAAGAGAGAAGAGACAAACCGAAACGGAAAAGAAAAAGACCAAGAAAAAAAACAAAACTAGCAAACAGCCCCCAGACATCGCTGCAGACGAAGCGAGGGGCCAACAGGAATGTGTGCCTGTCGACGCAAGTTGATACTGCGGACAACCATATAGCGCGCGCGCGCGACTTGACTAGTAGACGCCACCATACGCGTCTTCGGGGTCAGCAAACGAGCTTGCGGTGGAGACGGGTCTCTGTCCAGCAGAGAGGCCACCCGCTGAGTGAGGGACTAGATTCCTGACCGACAACTGGTGATCGTTGTGCTGTTGTACGTGGTGAGGCGCCGGGTTGTCAAATGGGTTTCGCAGCGCAGCCTCGTCTTGCGATGACGAGCTCGTTCGTAGCGCTGCGCTGTCACCGGGCAGCGCGTACGTCTGTTGGACGTTGGGAATGTCGGGCGTGCCCGAACGTCCTTCAGACGTGCCTGGTCGACCAGCAGTGTCGTAAGCAGGAGCGCTGTGCTGAGGACTAACGGAGCGGTTGAGCGACGACTGGTGCGCAAGCCCTGCCGCCAGAGCCTCAGCCGCATTGATTGAAGCATGACGCTGGTCGGCCGACTCACTGCCTGACGAGACCGAGCCCGAGCCCGAGCCAGTGTGGTGCGGGATCACCGAGCCAGGCGAAAAACCAGGTGCACCGTGCGATCGGTCGAGATGCGCATATGGGTTGACGACGTTGTGAGGCTGCTGCTGACCACGGCCCACACCAGCGATCGAGTAGGGGTCGCCGCCAAACGCGGCCAGAGGCGGCAGTTGCGGAGCAGGCGAGATGGCGCGACCCGGGCCGAATCCAGGCTCTTCGAGGTATTGCTGATCAGCATGGTGGTTGGCGAAAGCGGCGACGGGGGGAGCATGGTAGTCCGAGTGCGCAGGCATCGCGGGCACCTGGTTGGAGAAATCGCCATCTTTGTAGTAGCCGCCGACCTGGGGCTGATTCTGCTGCACGCCGGCGGCGTGCTTAGCAAACATGGTGGGAGGACGAGGACCGCCATTCTCATTGTGCGCTGCCATGGCGCCCATCGCGCCCGCGGCGCCGGCGCTGATGCCGGATTCGTACTGGGGACCAAAGTTGTTGTACTGCTGGTAGTGCTCGGCCATCTCGGGCGACATGCCGCCTGCACCGCCGTGGCCCTCGTCGGACTCGTAGTGGTCTGGGATCATGGCCGAGTGGCGCTGGAAGGTGTCCCTATCGAAGGGGTTGGCCTCGTACGGATCATCCTGCTTCCTGTACTTCTTAAACAGGAAGCCGATGAGACCAGATAGAACAACCACGCCGACGAGCGCACCGGCGACGATGCCGATGATCGGACCCGCTGACGAGCTGGACGACTTGGGCGTGGTCGAGGCAGCAGCAGCAGCAACGCTCGGCGTCGGGGTAGCGGTGACAACAGCGGTAGCCGTGATGGGCACAATCGAGGTTCGCGACTGTATTTTTGGGGAGACGAGAAGCAGAGGTGGATGAATGTCAGTCGATAGATGCTCGTTGCCATCAAGTGACGTAAGAGGGGAAGAGAGGTGAACACGAAGGGGTGAGTCGATGAAATTGTTGCGGTGCAGATGAGCTTGTTGGCGGGGTAAGGGCCAAACAAAGGGCCAGAGCAGTGAAACGGCGGAAGGATGCAGTTGAAGGGGAAACAGGACAAGGACAGGTGGACAGATCAAGGAGACGAAGAAGATCATGTAGGGTATCTGGGTCGGAACGCATCAGGGAAGTAAAGTGAGCAAAACGACAGGTGGTAAGGGATGGACAAGTGCAAGGAGGCAACAAGCAAGCTAGATGATGACAGGGGCATATGCACCAACAAGAAACCAGGCGATGAGCAAGAATAATCTGCAGGTTCATGTGTGTTTGCGCTAGTGTCGTCCAAATCGATCTGATTCGAAGCGGCTATTGTCTGTGACTGGTCAGTAGAAGAGGAAGAGGGAGAGGGAGAGGGAGAGGGAGAGGGAGAGGGGACACTAACCGAGGACGATGAGCTGGAGGAGGTAGATCTTGTGGTGGAAGATGTGGAAGTGGACGAGGGGGTCGAGGAGGTGGAAGAGGAGGAGGTGGTGGAGCGAGTGGTGCTGCTCGAGGTGTCGCCAAACAAGAAGCTGGTAAGGTCATCGATGAATCCTGCTGAGGTGGAGGTGGAGGTGGCGGTGGTGGTGGGATTATAAAGGTTTCGTGTAGAGGTAACGGTGTTGGAGGTGGAAGTAGGAGTTCGAACGCTTCCGTTGCTGTTGGTACGGGTGTTGGGGCCTCGAGTGGAGGTGGTGGTGGCAGTGTTGTTGTTGACATCATCGGTGTCGTCGCCGGTGCTGCCAAAGCCGCCGCCCATGGGTGGAAGATTGGCGGCACCTCCCCTGGGAGGACCGACACCGTTTGCGCCATCAGCCTGACGAGCCAAAAGCTGAGAAGAGTCGTCTTGGTGCTGATCGACGAAAGCTCGAACGGCATGGGCAAGCTCGGAGCCATCGTCGTTGATGCGACGCTTGTGACGTCGCATGCGTGGAGCATTCTGATGAATTGCCGACATGCTGAGATGCTAAAGTATTAGAAGGAAGCGCGGAGCAAGATAAGGACGGCCGTGTAGAGTTGATGGCGGCGATGCTGAAGTCGAGTAGCAAGCCAAGAGGCGATTGTGGTGGAGAGCCAAAAAGAGTGTGTAGTTTGGTCGTGAGACTTTTGATCCAGACGAGGAAGCCAAAGTTCGTGGTCCACGTGCCCGCCGTGAAAGTTGAACAAAGATGGAAAGGGGAGGGGGTAGAGGATGAAAGTTGGAGGTGGTGGAGAAGCAACCGATGGAGCAATGGATGGCGACCAACAAGGGGAAGCGGAGGGGGGAAGCAGGGGCAGCAGGGGCAGCAGTAGCACAAGGCGGGGCGAGGCGAAGCAACTTCAGGCGCGCCAAAGAGTGAGAGTGCAAACCCATCACAAATTCATGGCAGCAGGAAGGCAGTATCCACGAGTTGCCTTGTCCGACTTGCAAGGTCGCGCTACTGTATGGGACAAAGTCACACAAACACACACGCACGCGCGACCCGCTCTTGGTTTCGATGCAGTTTTGGCTTTGGCTTTGGCTTTGGCTTTGGCTCTGAATTCAAGCCACGAGTGACACTGCCAAAGTGCGAGGAGAAAAAAGATCGACAACCAACAGCCGAGGGCGGCGCGCTCTGTTCGTGATTGGCTACGTGGCTGGATGAAACTGCAAAGAAGAGGCAGAAAGGGCAGAGAAGATTCACGTCTCATGAGGGAGGAGATCGCGATTTTAGCATTCCAAACCCTCACACGGCCCAACGTACTGTACTGTGTCAACCGACTTGGAGCGAGACAGAGACTGGTCTGGCGCTAGATGGAGCTGTTGGAACGAGCTGCAAATCGCATGCGCTCTCAATTCCTGCCCTCGCATTTCGTACAGCAGCCGAGACACTCGCAGTAAACCTGCTCAGCTGCCCTGAAGGTGTGATACCTAGGATGCGCATGTTTTTATTTATCTAATAGCTTGTGTTATTTAAATTTCCAGTGGGCTTGCAGTGGGCTTTGGATCGGAGATTGCCAAAAAAAAAAAAAAAAAGAAAAAAAAAAAACAGGAGCACAGTCACCGATGTTCTGAAACAGAAGAGAGCGAAGAAAAGAGAAAGAAAACAAGGAAAAAGCCCATCTAGGATCGTGATTTCTCACACGCTCTAGTTACTGACAACTCCAGAACGTCACGCTTCGGCGAGAGTCCGAGGCAGAACGCATGAGGCTTTGTGCTCCGCTTCTGCAGCGGCTCTCTAGCTTGTCTGAGATGAGATTCGTGATTGACTCTCCGTAATCACAAATTGCCTTAGAAAACCGCTGCTCTGCTGTGTGTAGTTTGATGGTTGTTCAATTTAGGGTGCACCTTCTCGTCCCTCTTTTTTAGTGTTGTCCACTCTTGTAGTCGATCATCGAATCCCGTTGTACATTTCTTCTGCACCTTGTCGATCGCACCCAACGCCGGCGGCACTCACCCTTGGCGGCGTGAAAAGACCATGATCGACAGCGTTCAGTCCTGTACAGTCGATTTCGTGGTGTTTGCACACTAAATCTTGCCGCCATACGAATCGCGTTGTCCAGTATCAAGGAGCTCGGCTCGACTCGGCTCGGCTCGGCTCTCCCTAGCCACGACGTCATGATGAGCAAACGCATCCGCATTCCTCATACGTGAGTAGTAGAAGTGGCGCCCCTTGCTGTCATGTTTGCTTGCTATACGCGCTTGGTGTTCAGGAGGTAGTGGTTGGCGAGAGGCCTTGGCATCCACCTCTGTCGTGCTTTCGAGCGTCGGCTGCGGCGTCTTGAATGCTCTCACTTCGAGCCGCTGCACGGCTCGCCCCCTGTGACCCACGCGAGCTTTCTGCCAGCGCATCGCGTGCTATCTTTACTGTACATCGACTGGCCTCGCGAGCTCGCGTTTGCGATCCATTCGTTCGGCATGGTTGCAGTGATCTAAACCCCGCCCTCCCTCCACCTTTCCAGACACAGTTCACTTCTGGCTGCAGTCTGTATCTGTCCAGCTATCTCCGCACGGCCAAGCAGGCACAACGCTGCACACTTAGAAGCAAGCGTCGACGTGCGTGCGATCACTAGTGTTAGTGGTACCCAGATGTGTGTGTGTGTGTGTGTGCCTGTGGCAGAACCTTCTTTTAAGAATCTCTTTGCACCAGCCGAGTTTCGGTACTTTGTCCGTTTTCGAGCTGAGCCGCGACGTCTTTGGTCCGCTCGGGTTTGGTGCAGACAGCAAAATGGGACCATTAAAATTACGAATGAAACGAAATCCAAAATATGTGGCAGTTAATTGTGGATTGTGAATTCGTGATTCGACTTTTGTTGCCACTAAAATGGACGAGTGTTAGAGGAGGGGGTTCGACATTGCAGGGCATCGGCCGCGGACACGTGACGCTTAACACTCACCGCTGTTCCTCGCTTGTCCTCGAGCAATCACGAACTCGCGACTACATATCAAATACAGACACACACGCACACGCATAAACACAAAGGGATTTGCCTGCAACGAGAATCGCGAGTGGACACAGCGCACATTGAACCAAGACAGGACCAACAAAGCAAACATACGCCAGCAGCAACGTTTGTCGTTTCACTTGTTGTGCCAGAATAGGTTCCGCAAGCTGTCCCACTTCTCCGCATTGTGGTAAAGATCTGTTTCAAGGCACGGCCAGAAATGCGATTTGGCGAATCAGCGACATGTTCTTTAAACCGCAAACGGCGCAAAGCGCAGGCAATGACGACGCGCAGAGTCAACAACTTACAGTCCATGCTGTTGACCATCCCCGTCTGGATGGTCTCGCGTCGGTACTGGTGCAGGTACATGACCACTCCCCACGTGATCGTAGCGTAAGCGGCGAACCACGACTTGTCGGTCGGCTTTGGCTTACCAGCAGGCCAGTCCTTGGGGGTCTCTGCTCTCGGTAAGAAAGATGCGATGATTCTCGACGACGTGTACAGCACAATCTACCCGCCATGCCAAAAGTCGAGGTAAGCCGTCAGCCTTGAGTGCTTGGAATTCACTATGTTCTGCTTGGACTCGCACTTGCACTTACCTGCTCGTTTACCGGCGTCCTCTCGCCAAACACGTAGTAGCCTCCGATCAGACCCGCTACCAGACTGTGCCACTTGGGAACCGGTCCCTTTCCACCCGCTGCTTCAAACAGCCGGCGTAGAGCGATGGTCAAGAACTTGTACAGTGGCGTGAACGTTCCCAGGTTCAAAGCATGTTGTTTGGTGGCGCGCAAGATAAACGTGAGCTTTTCACGCGGCGTGCCTCGACCGAACAAGAAGGTCATGACGAGCGCATGTGGAAACCGAATCTTGGCTCCGTACACGATACCATTGCGGAAACCCTACCGATGGCCACCGCGTCCCAGAACCAACGCAGTCAAAAGCGAAAACAGTCAGCTTACTTTGCGCGAAATGTCTGTGCGGACGACGACGGCGTAAGGCTCACCTTGAGGATCGTAAACAGGTCATGGTATGCTGGATTGAGCGCAATCTGCGTCAGGCTCTTCTGAAGGTCCGACATAGTTCGAATGCTGTGTCTATGGTCGAAGCTGATGACACTTCTCTAAGCTTCAATACTGGGATACCGCGTCTTGACAGAGCTGGCAGGAATCTAGTTGATGCGCTTCAATTCAACGACGTTGCTCTTCGAGCGAGTCGAGCTGCACTTGCAAGTCTATAGAGTTGCACCGATGGCGCTGCTGGATTGCGATGATCTTGGTACCTCGGAGGATGCGGATTCTGATACGATATGCTCGACAGCTAGTTCAATCCATAAGAGTGTCGTCGCCGGTTTGGTTAATGCGAGTGTTGGAGGACCACGGAAAGCTAAGTTCGCTCACGATTCGTGGTTGACGATGGACAACTGACGATGGACGATTCACTTGGCACAACCGGATAATCACGAATCACCCCGGCTAATATGCAGTCGCTTTTCGCCGGCAACTGCTCAACGCTCGTAGCTCCCCACAGACCCTTTGCGCTCGGCTCGGATTTGAACTTCAACGTGAAAATCGTAAATCGTCCATCGTGCATGCATTACCAAAACCGACGGTTCGACTTGATTTTTCCAATCACCCTATCTCGCACGACAAGAGAGCACAACCACGCTTATCGCGCCACAGCCTCGCCCTTCACGCTTCTTGATCTCCGTTCTCACACAAACCACACTCTGTGTCTCGTTAGGTCAAAAACTACATTCAACAACCAAAGAAAAAAAATTAACACAAAAGGAGAACAGCAAAAACAACAAGCGTGAATGTGCAACGCGCTCCATCCACTCCGAACTAGTCAAGAGCGTGGCTCGTATGCGTCGACCAAATGCTAGCACAGCCAGCATTTGGTCGGTGAGGGATTGGAAAATAAACGAGTGACGAGAAAAGCAAGGAAACAGTCGTGGCGCGCTATGACTGAGCACCGAAAGCGAAGCAGAAAGCAAGCAAGCAAGAGAACGAAAGAAACAGCAGAAGCAAAGGACCATTACAGTATCAGAGGTTCAAGTGACAGGAACGGGACAGATTTAACGAGACTGGTTGCCATGGTCAATCATCTCATTGTAGCCGACCACCTCCTCCTCGTTCAACGAGGAGCCAGCGACCGACATGTGAGCACCATTCGGCGTGTAAAGCGACCTCGAGCTTGGGGCGCTCCCATCCGTCATTGCCGAGTTCGAGTTCGAGTTGGCGTTGGCGTTGGCGTTGGCGCGAAGCGAAGCATAGTGCTTCATCGCCTCGTCTGGCGATGCAAAGTTCGACGGAGGTGCCATGCCCGTCTGTGCCGATACACCTCCCTTGCCAGTCTCAGCGTAGTGCTCGTGGTTGATGTACGCATCCTGGCTGCCTTTCGAGACCTGCGTGGGACCGTCAAACATGTTGTTGCCATCGCTACCCTCCCGACCCGACTGAACCATGCTCAATGCCGGGTAGGCGAGCATCGAGTTGCGTGCGTTGGCGTCGAGGCTTTGTCGCATGCGGTCCACATCGCCAGTGCCAAGAGCGCGAGGACCATCATTTTGCGTGGGACTCATGAGCACCTCGTCGTCCTCATCCGTCTCGGCATAAACAAGTCCATCCGAGAAGCGCGATGAACGACGCGCAGCATCCTGGCTAGCACGGTAACGGGCGTCGAGGTGGGGCACGGCAGGTGCATCAGGGTCATAGTACGAGTCGACGAGCTGCGAACGGCGCGCGTTGCTCTGCTGACCAACGCGAGGCAGATGCGACGACGATCGACCATGCGCATCGCTCGAGTTGGCGTAGCTGATCCGCGAGACACGGTCGCCGCGGGTAGTGTCGGCGAACGAGATGCGCGAGGTGCGATTGCCCTCTTCGTACATCGAGAGTCCGCGGGGCATGGCCTCGCGCATCTCGTCTTCGGTGGCGAAAACAGGCGTAATGTCTTCCATCTGTCGGGGCAGGCGCGCACCAGCGCCACGTCCGGCAAAGTTTCCGTTAACATCCAGCTCTCGCGAAGGGCGCGAAAGGAACGAGGCGGGGCGAGTACCAGGAACGGGACCGGCGGAACCGTCACCTCCCGAAGTCCAGTCGACCGAGATCCTGCTCATGCGCTTGTCCATGTGCTCGGCCCAGTCGACGGTCTTGTTGTGACGCTTGATGTGCAGACGGCGGATGACCAGACCGAGCACGACAGCCAACACGACGAGAGGGCAGACAATGGCGGCGGTCTTACCTGCTGGGGTAAGGTGGCCGTTCTCGAGGAAAGCCGTCTTGACCGAGTTGGAAAGCTTGCCAAAGAACGACTCAGCCTTGGAGGCTCCCTGGTTGGGGACGTCGTAGATGGCGTTAAAGGTGGGGCCCATGGGGTTGGACGAGTCCCAAGGCTCGTTTCCCGAGGGGACAATGTTGAACGAAACTGGAACCGACGAGTTGTGGCTCAGGTCGCGACCCCACCATCGAGGGTCAAGCTTGGTCTCGTAGAGCTGCTGAGACTTGGGGATGCCCTGGAAGACGTGGATGGGGAGGTACTGGTTGGGCATCGAGGGAGAGTAGACGTAGATGTCGATTTTGGAGACCGTGTTGTCGAGACACGACTGATCCCAACGAATGTCGGTGACGTTGGTGACCTGGATCTCCTGACCGCTGGAAGGGGTGACGTAGAGACCACCAGCAAGGCATTTGGCCGAGTTGTCAATGGTGGAAGCCGACTGGCGTTTCACGACGCGCTGAGGTTTAGAGTGGTGCACGTTGAGGTGCCTGAGCTGATGGTGGTGGTGGTGCTGCTGCTGCTGCAGCATGTGACTGCGAGTGTCGAGCGTCATGATGGGCGAGTCAAGAAGACTGAAAGAGATAGAGATGCAAGCTGCAAAGTTGTACTACTGTTGGCGTTGAGCAGATGAGCGAGTGATGGAATGGAAAAGTAAAGAGCGTATAGAGAGGCCGACCTGGGCTGTTGTAGATTGTCGAGCAAGAACGGTGAGCAAGGCTAGAATACCAAGAGCGGAAGGGGGGAATCCAGACACGGATGTGAGAGGAGAGGAGCGAGCGAGCTTGATGAGGTCAAAGGGGAGAAAGGTCGAGGTGGGACAAGGCGAGATGGTGGGAGTGAGGGAGTGAAGGAATGAGTCTAGCCAGGATCGTCGCGTTGCAGCGAGTGGTTACAGCGAGACAGCAACGAGAAGGGCAAATCAATCACGAGTTGCATTGATGATAGTCCAACCCTCGCACGACGAGAGGCAAAGCGCAAAAACCCCAAACAGATCGACGCAAGCTTGGTTTTCCTCTCTTCTGTTGACAACAGCTGTGAGACAGTACTCGTACAGAAAGGGCAGACCACCTGAGCACAGGCACGCAAGACGTTGCAAAACGGTGACAGAAACATGACGGGGTGAGTGCCTTTGCACAGGAGGTGGCAGCACTTGAAATTCCAAAGAAAGGATCAAAGGGACCACAGAAACACAAACCACACAGAAACGACTACGTAGAACAAGAGCCAAGAGCACACGAGCAGAGTTCTCCAAGGGAATGTGTTCACTTCGGCATCTGAGCGGTCTTGTTCGATTGTTCGGGCAGGATGGCCGAGGGATAGCGACAGCAGGCCGCTTCCTCCGCCGCCGCACACTGACAGTCTGCCAACGTTTGTGATGATTTGGGTATGATCAACCAAAATACAGCACGCCAAGGCTTCACGCCTGGTTGCTGAGATGCAGGAGGCGGCAGCCAATCATTTTACTCGATCAATTCACAGCGCGCATCTGTTTTGATTTCGTAGTGTTTTCCTTTTGATTGTGATCGTAACTTATGATATTTATCAAAGATTTAAATATTAATAAAATCGCCATAGGTTAACTACTACACCTTCAATAACTTATTAGTAGTATTATATTTATTATAAGTTAACTCTCTGTCCTGTCCTGCTTAACGCTTTTTAAATGCCTCATTCGGCACTAGTCTATGAACGGAATTCCGTGGGCGCCATCTCTTTGTGTAGCATGGCAACGTACCGCAGTGCACCTTCCAGAGATGAAGCAGAGAAAGGCGGTTGTTTGCGTGTATGCTTCCACCATGCAACGAGGCTCAAAGCGGACGGCTCGGCTCTCATAAGAAGACCAGACCATACCGCTAACAATCGCGAGTGCGTGCCGTGTGCACGCTCAAGCCTGACAGCCTTAGCGTTCCCCAGACTGCTGAGCACAATCACGAATGCAAGAGTCATCGCACTCGTGGCTGCAGCACCAGCGCAAGTTGATTGCATCCTCGGCTTGCAGTCTGCAGCTTGGAAGTTGCACTGGTTCGGCTGCAGATGACGACACGCGATCCAATCGTGAATCACGAATCCAGATCATGGATCCACATTTCGGAGTGTTAGAGCTTTCTCTTCCTTCTATTCGTGCGATAAAATATCTTCACAAAGATACAGAGAAAGATCGGAACTCGGCGACGATTTCTGGCTCGAGCCTTCAAGATTTTCGGGGGGGTTATTTTTTTTCTGGGCAGAGAGAAGAATCACGAATGGAACGAATCTGGAACAGCACCTGCCACTGTCTCAATCACCTCTCCATCCCTCTCGACAAGCTCATCCAAAACATAGCCTTGCAAGATGGCGAGGAAGCAAAAAGAGCAGGTAGCTCCTTCAACTCAGCTCACTGCTACTGTCCCTCCTCCGGCCAACTTTGACACGGAGCTCGACGCTTTCTTCAAAGCTGCACCGCCAGTTCCCGCTCCTACCACTCGCACAGCCACAACGACGGCACTCCCAGCTCCCAGCTCCACAGCTGGTCCCTCAAACCCCAAAAAGCGCAAAGCTGCTCAGCAAACGGTGCAGCAAGAGCCCGAAGCGGACGAATACCACAGTGACGAAGCTCTTAAAGAGGAGAATCAAGATGATGATGATGACGACGATGACGACGATGACGACGACGACGACGTAGAGATGGAAGAGGGCGATGGAGACTTGTCCAGCGTCGATGAGTCTCTAGATGACGAAGGCTCTTTGCTATACAGTGAGAGTGAACACCAAGACTCGGAAAAGGACGACCAAGAAGAGCAAGACAACAACGAGCCCTACGTCCCACCGCAGCATGAGTCCGTCACCAACACACAGCCAACTCAGTCTGGAAAGACTCCGAAAAAGACCTTCAAAGAAGAGCACGAGCCGTCCGAGACCCGAGATCAGCGCACCCTGTTTATCGGCAACCTCCCCATCGAGGCGGCTCAGTCGCGTTCCCTGCAGCGCAAGCTCATCTCTTTCCTCGAGTCCTTCTCGCCCTATCCCATGATCACCAAAGCCCATGGCCTCCGCTTCCGTTCGGTAGCTTTCTCCGTACCCACAGTTCATCCCGACCAAGTCAACGACGAAGATGAGGACGCTGACAAGAAGAAAAAGAAGAAGGGCAAGGCCAAAGAACGAAGCCAGAACTACCGCGAAGCTGTCGCTGCCGTCGAAGGTGGAGACAATGCACAAGCTCCATTGACAGCTCAACAGAAGCGCAAAATTGCCTTCATCAACAAGGACTTTAACGAAAAGGCCAAGACGGTCTCTGCATACGTTACCATTGCCCATCCCAAAGCAGTGCTCGATCACCTGTACGACATTGCACCACGCCAGTCCAAGCCCAAGAGTGCTGCCAAGACCCCAACACAACTCATTCAGATCGACCCACGACTCACGGGCTCCGTTCTTGCTGCTCTGATCGCCTCGTTCGCCGACGGTCAAGACTTCCTAGGCCGTCATCTGCGTGTCGACCTGGTCAAATCCATATCGCCCGCTGAGGTGCTCTCCTCCGGTCTGGAAAAGGTCAAGACCTTCGATGCCACGCTCACCGGCTCTACGAGCTCCAATACGGACCTCAAGAGTACACTCTTCGCCGGCGGACTCGATTTTGAGGTGGACGAGGAGGAAGTTCGTGCATTCTTCGAAGCGCTACTCGTCGAGGAGCTTGGCTCGGCCGGCGACGCCGTTACCATTCCCATAACCGGTCTCGATGGTGAGCCAGCATCCAAACAGCTGCTCGAATCATTGTCGCGCGAGTTCCCCTTCATCCTACCAGAGAAGCGTAAGGCACGCGAGACGGTCACACGCAATGCCGAGTACGTCCGTTCGGTGCGCCTCATTCGCGATGCAGCTACCCAAATGGGCAAAGGTTTCGGCTACGTCCGCTTTGTCTCGCAGCAGTGCGTTGATGAAGTCATGGCCATCTACAACGCCGAGCAGGCGTTCTTGGAATCCGTCAAGGGCGTTAAAGGCAGTCTGGGTGCCTCTGCTGCTATTGCTGCCGGTGGAAAAGAGTTCAAACGTCGACTCAAGCTCAAAGGGCGACCGATCCGTGTATCCTACTGCAAGTCTCAGACCAAGACTGGGACGCCTGCGAACCGCAAGAATCGAGGTGTTGCTGCTAAAGACGACGCTGGACAACAGGAGCCCTCGACGCCTCAGCGCAAGTCGCCTCGCTACGAGCGCTCGAGTGGCGCACCCACACCCAACGGCACATCGCCTCATGCGATTGGAAAGCGTCAAAGTATGCTTCCTGGAGCAAACAAGATCGTGCCTGGCAGTCCTAGCTCTTTGCGCGCGGCTGGCGACCCGGCTGAGATTGCCAAAAAGGCAGAGCTCTACGCCACGCTCACAAAGCAACAGCGCAAGCAGATGAAAAAGGACGATGCCGACAGAGTCAACCGTCGCATGGCGAAGAAGAACAAGAAGCTAGGCGCGACGCAGCCGTCCTTCGGTAAATTGGACAAGAGTCTGGCTGCCGAGGGAGCTAAAGCCAAGAGCAAAGAGAGGGTCAAACTGAAGCAGCCGGGTGGTGCAGGTGTACACGCAGCTAAGCGCTTCAGGAGCGGTGCAGGCCCCAGTAGCTCTTCCGCTGCAAAACCTCGGCCCAAGCCGAAAATCTAGTGCCAGCTACAGCCCCATCTACGAATCCTTTCCAGATCACGAGCCACCCCGATTCGTCTATTTCATTTTCGTTCGTGATTCGTCTGCATGCTTCGTTACGTGCTGCGCTCGCGTGTCTGTGTTGAGTGGTGCGACCGTTTGTCCATTTTGTACAGCGCTTACTAAAGCAAAGCACGGCGTTGTCGTGGCCACCGTGGACACGATAGCATCACCATGCTCGCACAGTCGCGACCTTGTGTCGTACCTCGCTCTTTGATCCACACCGCCAATTCTGTACACTCTAAGGACATTGCATTGCGATGACTACAAAATGGTGCGAATACTGCGGATCCAGTGACGAAGTTAGACTAGCTTAAGACTTGTGTTGCTGTTGTTCTTGATGCTGTTTTTGCAGTGCCTGGCTGATCTTGCTTCTGGCGCGAATCTTCTTGCCGTAGAAAAAGAGGATGAAAGGTACGACGCCCAAGACAGCTCCCAAGAGCGCAGAAAGTGTGCTAGCCCATTGGTAACCGAGGCGGTGATAAAATTGCTCGACGAAGAGCGGAAAGATGAAACCGAAAATATTTCTAGCAAAGCTCTGCGCAGCCAAAGCTGAACTGGCGTATGTCAGGTAGCAGTCTGCCAGGTACGAGAAGCAGCATAGGTATACGTGGAAAACCGAAGTCATTGTCACTACGATTCCTACGATAGGCCCGACTATTGAGACGTGTGGAAAACTCGTCCAGGCGTAGATGAAGCAGCCGACGGGGAAGAAGACGGCGCCAACGCAGGCGAGGTAGAGTCGCGCTTCAGGTCCATGTCTGGCGTAGTTCTTTCTGTATAGGTACTCTTGGATTGGGTTCAGGACGTTGCCCAGTATGCCCGCGCCAGCGATGGACAAGAAAACTAGTCCGTTTTGTCCCGGCGTAAACCCATGTTGTGCCGTGATCAACCCGATTGAGCTGAGAAGCATGTACATGAATCCCCACGTGAACGCGATCCAGAGCGAGAAAAACGTCACGATGGGTTCCTTGATGAGAAAAACGAGCGGACGGGTGAGCGAGTTCTTGATGAGCACACTCAACGAAGAGCGTTCGAGTTCGGCTCGTGCCTTGTACCTCGGATCACCGGTCGTCTTGCGCAGCTTGGCGGCTCGACGTGTCAGCAGAATACTTCCTCTCGTTTCTCGCAGAAAGATGAGAAGAAGCAACAGGATGAAGCCTGTATAGATGGCTTGGATGTACTGAATCCACCTCCATTGTAGCCTCGTGTTCTGCTCCACCCAGCCCGCCCAGACAGGTCCAATACCGGTACCGAAGATGGCGGCTGTGGCGAAGAGCGCCATTGGCTGACCGCGCTCCTTGCTGTTCCAGATATCCGAGATGGTTCCTCCCACCATTGTGCTTCCGGTACTCCCAAATGCGCCCTGCAGGAATCGTAGAATGATGACTGTCGCGGCGTTGTTGGCGAATCCGAGCCCAACGAAGAGCACCGTATAGCAGAGATGGCAGACGATGTACATGGGATTTCTGCCAAACACCTCGGACAGCGGCGCGAGCACCAGCGGAGGCAAGGCAAAGCCCAGAGGGTAGATGGCGATGCCGAGCAGACTGAGTTGGTGGTTGGTGATGTCAAGATCACGCTCCATCGATGGGATACCAGGCACATAGGCGGAGGCGGTGGCTGCAACTTCGGCGGTGAACAGCACGCCAAGGATGGTGATGCACCATTTGCGCGTCTTGCTGAAGTTGAAAGGGTCCTCGGGGTCATGTGCGGGGAAGTCGACCCAGATCACACTGTCGTGGTCGTCGGCTTGCGCCACTTTTTCTAGATCGGTATGCGCGTGATCATCATCGTCGAATGGAATGGTGGAGCGTCGTTCCGATACAGCAGACCGCAATTCTGCTGGGACGTGTCTGGCCGCTTTGCTGAATTCTGGCGGATGTTGTTCGGCGACGATGGTGCTGCGCGAGACAGGTGATGTGTGATGCGACGAGAGCGAGTCGGTGCGCGTTCTGGAGGATGACGCTTCAACGGTCATCATGGTGTTTGGCGTGCTGGCGCCTTCTGCAACCGAGTTGGATGTGACAGGGTGTGAGTGTGTTTGCTGTTGCTGCGAATACAGTGTCGTAGCAGCAGGTGTATGACTCGACATTGTTGGAAAACCACCGGTACGAGTCATTCGAGGGCTAAGGCCTCCTGGTGGCGAACGTAGGATCGAGGACTTGCAGAAGAACAGTGCACCAGGCAGTGTTGCTCTTATAGCTTGTGGTGTCTATCAGCGAGGAGTTGCATGCGTATCAACGGAATCAGCCATGGAGATGGTAGCACCGAAGTAAGCCGAACCAGGAGACGTATGGCTCAGTTGAGTCGGAAAAGCAGTCGGCTCTCTGGAAAAACTTCTGAGCTGTTCGGGCAAAAGGCCGGCAAAACAATCGTGAATCGTGAATCGTGAATCACGCACGTTACCGAACGTGGAATCACGAATCAATCCCGAATACGTGAGATGCCACAGCAGCACAGTTGCGGCGACTTGTTGACTTGGTACTCCTCGTACCCTTTGTGATTTGTGATTTGTGATTTGTGATTCGTGATTCGTGACTACTGCTAGTATAGCTACGAATAATACACAGCAGAAAACGGCATGTTGTGTACGTTTCAAAACGATGTTTGTGATTGCGTGGTTGCATCTCAAAATTTTACCGGACCAAGCGTGCAGCGTGCAGCGTGCAGCGTGCAGCGTGCAGCGTGAAGCGTGAAGCGTGAAGGGTAAACCAAAACTCAACTGTGACGTGTGGCTCAAGCGGCCAAAGAAACGGACGGGCTCTGACGGATTTGGTTCATCACGGACTTGCAATTGCCGCCGGCTGGCATGTGTGTGTTTTTAAGGAATAGTTATAACTTAGGTTGACCATATCTCTGCATGCGATCCGATCCGATTGAGTTTCAAGCAGCACCAACCACGAACGTCTTTTATTGGCCATGCGCTCGCACATCGTCGTTGGCTCACACGTTACATGTCGAGTTTTGATTGTCCGAAGAATTCTCCGACTTCGTCTTAACTTATCGCAAACAAGACCAATTTTAACTTATCATCAGCATTCACACTTCGCGATTCGTGATTCCGCTCTGACTCGATCTGAGTCATGTGTTCGTGACGAGCGTCTCAAAACGCGCATCACCACGCCGCCTAACTCACAAGTAAGCCACGGACGTCGCCTCGATCCGAACGAGACTCACCCTCACCTCGGTAGCGTGACAACTGCAAAAGCCGTGTCTTGCTTCCGGTCTGATCCCAGAACAACGCCAGAGACCGACTCTCCGGCAAACTTCCTACCCGAACGCGCCGGACGGGTCAACATGTTCGTTGTATGAGTAGAAGCCAGTGCTCACTGATCATATATTCAATCTGAAGACCATGTAATATAAGGGGGTTTAGCTCAGTTGGTAGAGCGTTCGCTTAGCATTCGGCTAATTTGCGAAAGGTCGCGTGTTCGACTCATGCAGTCTCCAGATTTCCTCGACTAACAAGCCTTCAATGGTTGTTCTTTTTCATTTTTTCAACATTTTCGGCTGCTTTTAAATCTATTGTGATCGCTCTCTGATGCCCCGGTGCTTTGCACACTTTTCAGAGTCTCAAGCATGCGCACAGTCACAAGTAGCAAGTCAGGAGCAGAATCACGAACGAAAAGAAACACACACGAAAAAAAAAGGTGATTTGCGCTGGCGGCTTTTGCTTTTAACGGTGCGCATCAGCTAGATCAACGGTGCTGGGCAGGATGCAGCTTGTTCGCCCTCTGTTCGAAAGCATCGATCATCTGTGCGCTCATCTGTTCGAACACGTTTCCAGCGACGGCAGCGTAGACCGGGTTTCTGAACGCATAGACCAGGCTGAACTCGACCAGCGTCTTGTCGTCTTGTCTGGGGTGAAAAGTCCACTTTGTCGAGAGGAAGGAAAACACGCGGTTGGGCTGGACCGCTTCTGCTACCACACTTCCGACGCCAGGGCTGGAGCCTTTTGTGCAAGGCGAGAAGAGTGTGACTTGCGAAGTGTACGTTTCTGAGAAGCTGCCGAAGCCGACGGTGAGATCTGCGAGTACCACTGGTGGTGCTTGGCCCGGCTGAGAGCGCGCAGGCCCGAGTACGCGCGAGTCTTGGCAGTAGGGAACGAACTGCTTGTACGAGTTCACGTCGGCGACTACCTCGAACAGCGTCTGCGCAGGGTGCGATAGCATCTTGCACGTTTCGTACACGGTTCTGCCCTGCTCATCCTGGTACGACCGACTCTCCCCGCCTTTGCCGCCTGTGATCGTGGATGCGGACGACAGGGCACCTGAAGCGAGCTTGCCCAGGTCCGGAAGGCTGAAGAAACTTCGCTGTTGCCCAGCCGGCGTAGCAGCAGCAGCAGCAGCAGCATGGCCAGGGACAGGTCTCGAAGCAGCGTGCAGCGGCTGCTGATGATTCGACGGCCATGGTCGTCCCGTACGCGCACCGCTCACTACGCTCTCACCATAGACACTGGCACCAAGCGAAGCATCGTCTTTCCAGCCAGCAAGCTTACGAATACCGTACACATCCACCGCTCCAAATACATTTTCATCCTCGATAGCAGCGCACACCGCTTTGGCCACCGTATCGACATGCAATGGTGGCGTGGTCAGCAGACGTGCTATCGACTGCGTTGCACTGCCGCCACTCCCAAGCTTGGCGATCAGCTGTGCCGGGGTCGGGATGGGAAGCGGCAGCGGTGGAGAGCGATGGAGCGCAGCTGACGCCTCCAAGATCGCAGCGGGTAGTGTCGAAGCAGGTCGAGTGTGCGGGTGATACATGAGTCCCGGTCGCAAGAACACGGGCCGCACCAAACCCTGAGACGCGCTCGACTGTGTATCGCGATCCTCAAAGCCATGCACATCAGATGAGTCGGACGTGAGCTCATCGTGAAGTTCAGCTTCCAGACCTGCGCCGTCCGAATCAAAGATGATACGCGCATCTTGTTCAGAGGAGCTTCGAGGTCGAGGAGCTTGGTGGTGAGATGCAAGGCGTGCAATGGCTGACTCGGCTTGACGTTTTGTGCGGATGTACCTTGCATCCACCACAGGTCGGAAGAGATCCTCGGCCGAAATGTAGATGAATGGCGCAGGTTCTGATCTGGCTGCCGAGCTCAGCGTCCCAGTCGAATGGAAATAGCGATGTCGTAACGAAGAGAGGAAAGTGTGAGCAACCGCAATTGCGCTGTCTCGGTTCATGTGCTCGTAGCTGAACTTGGATGAGCTTCCAGAAGACGAAGAAGACGCAGGTGCAGCATCCGCGCCCGGATACTTGGCGTCATGTAGCGGGTTCGCATCAGCCTTTGTTGCGCTAAGGTTCCAGCCCCAACCTCTGGCGATACCGGCGATCGCATTGCGAATGGGCAAAGCCTGCGACGATTTTGACTTGTAATCCGACTCGAGAAGGATGCCAACCGTGTGCACAGCAGCAGTAGCCCGATCTGCTAGATGCGCATAAGAAGAAGGATTGAGCGCGTCAGCCGCATGCCATTCGATGTTAGGGCTAGACGACCAAGCTGGACGGTGGCCGGCGGGTGTGTGGTACGGTGTTCCTGATGGCGAGATCGAGAGTACGCGCCAGCCTTTGGCAAGTGCAGCCTTCGAGATGGCACTGCCGAGGAAGCCAGCCCCTCCAACGACTAGCAGAGTGTGCTGCTGCATACTTGCTTGCTTCGGCAAGGATGAATGTTGTCGATGATAGAGCCAACGACAAGCAGCACGAAAAGCACTCTGACAGGATCATCAATCGTGAATCACGAATGTGGAGCGAAGCTCAGCCAAGCGAGTTGAGCGAAAAAAGAACAAGCCACGGTAATAATGTCATCATTATGTAATGAGGATGCATCTGGTGTCAGGCTGCACCCTTAGCCAAGCAACGCTAGTCAGGTCTAATCATGCCAAATAATCACGAATGCTGCTCAAGTGCCGTCAAAGTGCGGATTCACCGTTCATGAATTGACGTGGGGTGGACCCTGCAGATGTGCGCTGACGGATTCCGCTGTCAATCAAGAATGAATCATGAATCATGAATCGTGAATCGTGAATCGTGAATCGTGAATGCTGCTCATTCGCAGAATCGCGAAAGGCATGACACGACCTGACGCCATTCGTACTCGCTTCACAAAAGCAGTCTGCAGTTGACCATCGACAGGTACTTTGACCTCCTTAAACTCTGGTGCAGAAATGCGTCGATGCTGACAGGCCGTGCTGTTGCATTCACACTCATTTTACCCCTCTTGCGCGGTGCATGCCATCTCATCGAAAATCAGTTCGGTTTCGCCCACCTTGTTGGCTTCCCTCACAGCTCTGCTCAACGTGTAGGGTAGCGTTGAATGTGAGGACCGGTTTGATTAATGGGAGGACAAGAGCGAGAGTGGATATGTCTGAATCGTACCGAAGGCGATTTTCGCATGGGTTGCTTTTGGACGCCGTGTGTTGAGGTCGGCATGTTTGACGCAAGCCACCGTCGGTAATGGTTCTAGTTGACCGCATATTCATCCAATTGAGCTATGGTCGACGCTCTCCTCGTGTCTCACGGTGAAAGCAGGGAAGGCATTGCCGTTGCCGATCCAACAGCTTCTCAACCGCAACGTGCAACGTGCAAGCGAACCCCGACTCACGACTGTAGGGATGCTCTTAACTTGATGCCTTCACAAACCTCGTTTAGCGTTTCTGTCCTCCCTCCTCCTTCATGTTCCCCTTCATCCTCCCTTGTTACGATTAGCCGAGGTTTCTTGCCAACTGCCTAGAGCCGCCATCACATTTTCTGCAATCTGGCTGCGATCAGTGCTAGCGGCCAAGGTACCTGATCGCCTGGGCTGTTCTCGTTCTCTGGACGGTGATCCAACTCCTTTTTCTTCTTCTTTCACTCGCGATAATCTACCCAAAGACGTCTGCTACGCTCCTGGCACCGGAAACGAGCCACTCTTGGACTCGAACCCCCTCTGTTTCGAGGATTATTCCCGTGAACTTTGCTTCTGCCATCGTCTGGAGCCACTGCGTGGTGAGATAGCAATGCTTCTCTCTGCTACGACGACTAAACGCTCTTCCTCATCATCTCCTCCCACATCAGCTACTTTGCAGACCGCGCCATTGCGATCGTCACCCGACCCGCGTTTTTATCAGTCGCACGGCTCTACACCACGCACGTCGGTCTCTCAATCTAGACAGACCAAAGGTCAGACTCGTGCATTGTCACAACCCCGCTACGCCGAGCCAGAGGAGCAAGACTTGACGTTGACCGACGATTTCTACGACCAAGACGACGACGACGACGATCGAGATCACGACGTAAGAAAGCCTTTCTTGCCTCGCCGAAACAGTGCATCGTCGAGTGTGCGAAAGAGCTGGCCCAACTCGCGTCCAGACGTCAAGAGGTCCAATTCAATTCAATTGAAGCGTTCTCACCCTCACAAGATGGTGGACCAAAAAAGGAAAAACGAGACGGCTGCCAAGTCGGGTGGCACCGACGAGGATGGCAGCCGTTCGTCCAGTAGCTCCTGTGGAGATGGGAACGCTAGCAATGGCGGCGTTGGTGAAGCATCACGTGGACCTGGCGATGTGAGCTTTGACGACATTTTCGATGTCACCAAAACGCTGCGCGAGAACCAATCCATGATGATCTCGGCAGAGTTTGATCGTATGGGAATGGGCAAGTATCAGATCTGCATCTGGGTTCTGTGCGGATGCGGCTACTTTATCGACCTGTTGTGGGCGCAAGCGCTGGGCTTGATTGTCACGCAAGTGGCGTTCGAGTTTGCTGACGAGATCGGCGGCAAAACCGGCCCACTTCAGACGGCATTCTCGACAGGACTCACGGTGGGCGCCTTCTTCTTCGGCTTTGCGGTCGACGTAGTGGGCCGACGATGGAGCTTCTATCTGACGACGTTGATCGCGTCGATTTTTGGGATTGCCAGTGGAGGCGCACGCAGCTTTGATGGTCTCTGCGTGCTGTCGGCTTTCATCGGGTTCGGTATCGGTGGCAATATTCCGATCGACGCGACGATCACGTTGGAGTTTCTGCCCACAAATCGACGCTTTCTCGTGGCGGCGCTATCGCTGTTTCAGCCGTTGGGGGTGCTGGTATGCTCGGGCATCTCGTATGGACTGATTCCAAAGTATGCGTGCGAGTCGGCCGAGACGTGTACGCGATCGAACAACATGGGCTGGCGATACACACTGTACACACTCGGCTGTATCACCTGGCTCATCTTTGTGGCTCGATTCTTCATCTTCAGCTTCCGCGAGTCGCCGCAGTATCTGCTGGCACGTGGAAAGGAGGCTAGAGCGCTCCAGATTATTCGGCAGATTCTGCATACGAACAAGAGCAAGATGGAGCCGCTCTTTACGCAGGCTGATTTCCAGGAGGCGGCGAGACGGATTGCAGAGCACCAAGGCGGTGAATACCTGGTGGAGCCAGAGGAGCAAGAGCGGCTGCACGGCGGTGCACTCAAGATGTCGAGGTGGGAGACGGCCAAGAAATCGGCCAAGGAAATGGCGTCGCTCTTTCTGAATGCAAAGACGTTGTTTCGGAACAAGACGATGGCGAGGGTAACTATCATTCTTTGGCTCACGTTTATTGCCGACTTTTGGGGGTTTACGCTCGCAGGTTTCTACCTGCCTCAAATCCTGCGCGCCAAGGGAGCCGAGCAGGACACGTCGATCTCGACGACCTACCGCAACTACATGCTGGTCTACTTTCCCGGCATATTCGCAGTGGCGCTGGGTGCGGCGATGATCGAAGCGCCAAAAGTAGGACGCCAATGGGCCATGGTGGTATCATCAGGCTTGATGGCCGTTTCGTTCTTCCTGTTCACGATTGCCAAAGATCAGACGGGCAGCGTGGTGCTGAACGCGGTCGAGTACTTTTTCCAGAGCCTGTTCAACAGTATTCTGTATGCTTTTGTGCCAGAGATCTATCCATCGCAAGTCAGAGGAACAGCGAGCGGACTGGCATCGACGTTGGGACGGATCGCGGGCATCATAGCACCGCTCGCAGCCGATCCGCTGTTCGCAGATCAGACGGAACAGCAAGCGAAGCACGTTCTGTATCTAGCGGGTGGGGTGACGCTGCTGTGCCCAATAGCGCTGGCGTTGCTGCCGTACGATACGAGGGGGATGCGGGTGTACTAGGTGGTGTTTGGGCGGACGATGGGCAAGAGCAAAACATGCACGAGGAAAGATAGATACCATGCCAAGCACAACCACGAACGCAACATGCACCAGGCACTGAGGCACTGATGATCGTGTTACAGTGTGACCGCAAGGCGAATCGTGAATCGTGAATCGCGAATAGGTCAGCAGCATCTCACATCTTGGTAACTTATATTTGCAATTAACAGAGGTGGTCAATAGAGTCACAGAGTGCGCGGATCCAGAGCGGACATAAATTATAAGTTAGTGCTGAGCTTGGATGAATGCAGACCGGAGCGCGGACGGCCAAGCGCTGTTAGCTGCGTCCCTGTCTTTATGCATTCCTGCCAGTCACGAGTTGTCACAAGTCACGAGAGCGCTAACTCACGACTTACTGTAGCTCTTGTCGCTGAACAACGTTGAAATGAAAACCAAAAACCAAAACCCAAACCCAAACCAAAACCAAAACCAAACCCTTTCCGACTTGTGAGTTTTTCATTTTCTCTCTTTCAATGCTTCACGATCAACTAACCAAGGGTGATTTCTGATCGTATGATATTTGGAAATTCCGAATCGTGAATCACGAATCGGTTGTGCTATCCCGTTTGCATGCAACGTGCAACGTGCAACAGCACGGTGAACGGTGCCTCTAGCGTCTCTTCAGCTGCCGCTGTTCGCGCCTGTGCACGGTAATCACAGAATGCGAGATAAGTGTGAGGGTAACTATAAGTCGGCCTCAAGTCCTTTTTCTATTAATACTTTGTGGTCCTTTGTTTAATTTCAACCCAATCACGAATCACGTTTTGAGCCCATAATGTTGACTTGTTTGTGTGCACCACAATCGTGAATCGTGAGGCCTCCGTCTTCTTTACAGCCACGAGTTGGCTTTGGCTGTCTTTGCACTTGTCAATCACGAATGTGCGCATCGTCAAGCCGTCGATCCGATCCGATGCAAGCCATGGCCAGTCAACTGTGGTGCACCAATTCAACTGGCAAACCCGGCTTTTCAATAAGAGCGGTTGTATGCATATTGACGCCTCTGTGATTCACGATGGTCAATTCGGTGCGCGGCCATTTGTTATAAGTTAAGTTAGATTTCATTTCGGTTTTGGTTTTGGGTGTGCCTGGAGTCGAATGAAATAAGTTAGTCGTGAATCACGAATAGCGAGTCTCAGCTTGGATCTCAGTTGCAGGTTTCGGGGCTGTGTTCCTGCGCTTGTCATGCTCAGCTGCGGGTGGCTCTGACACAGGTACGCGGAAATTCAACTCGCGCGCATGTTGGCTCCCTTCCGTCTTTTCGTGTTGTTTTCTTTCGCTCTTGGCCGTCTTGGTGCCTGATTCTGATTTCGTACAGTTCAATCTGGACCTGTCTGTGCGTATCGCCCCAGTTTCCGTGTTCGGCAGTTGCGCACATGTTTCCCCTTGAACTTGGGCAGAAATGCAGATTAGCGAATCACGAATGTCGAATACAATCGTGAATTTGGGCTGGCTGAAAGACTCACGACTGAAACGACTGACTGACTGACTGACTGACCAACTGACTGACTTGCTCAGCATATTCAACCTCGGATCTCAGATTTCACATTGTGGCAGCCATGCATTCGTGATTCACGATTCACGATTCACGACTCGTACGGCGTTGTCGCATCAATTTCAATCAATCACGAATCAAGCCAAGTTAAGCTTGGCGTGCCTCGCTCCTTTTTCGTGCCAAGCCATTTCACGATTTCCAACCCTCTCTCCCTCTCTGATCTTGTCGTTCTTGTCGTCGCTGTTATCATCATCATTATCATCATCATCGTCGTCGTCGTCGTTCATCTTCTGCTGTACATCAATCTGCCGGTTGTTCATCCACGCCCGTCCGTACACCCAGCGAACGCTTCTGCTACCAAGCTGGTCAAGCACTGTCTCTGTTCCGCGCATCTTGCGTCCGTACACCGTCCTTCCAACCGCTTGCCTCGCTGCGTCTACGTCTCGCTTCATTTCATTCTACTACCAACGTCCGTGACTACGCGCTTCATATCGCAACGTGCCTTGCAATCTGGACCCCGTTTCCATATCGACTCGACCTTCGACGTGTCCGAGCTTCGCGTCCCGACCCACGCCTCTTTCGTCTTGTTCCAATCAACTTGTTCCGTAAGGCTTACCATCGCACAACAGGCCTAGTCTTTCAACGCAAACCTTGCTCCTGCTGCTGGTTGTCAGACGTCCAGCAACGCTCTATCCAACCAACTAGCCCAGCTTCATTTAGCATCACATCCGCGTGACCCACCCCTCAGAGCACATTTCTCCTTTGCGTTTCAACTCAAACGCACATCATCTCATAATCCTTTCATCTCACGCCGCTCGCACCTCTTGCCAGAAGCCTTGGCTCAACCATCCGTAATCGTGCGATTGCGCAGAACCGAATCCCCAGTACAGTTTACCCACACTCTGCCTCGACTCCTCGACCCCGCCCCGTAACCATCTCTGGCTCGGACTCTGACTCTGGCTCAGCTGCGGTGCATCTTTCTATCCCGCTTCGCTCCTCCCCATCACCTCACGCGCCATCGACTCTGGTCCACACCTAGTCCCGCTTCTTTGGCGCCAGTGTCGATCGGTTTGATCCTACATCACCGCATCCCGATCACCGCTGATCGGGTCGGCATCACCTCGGACAACAGTTCTTGTACCCGTGTCTACACCCGCCGTCCTCGCCATCGTCACCACACTCGAGTGAAATTAGACGTCCGGCCCGCGGATATAAGATGGCTTCTGCGCCAACACCAGCTCCCTTGCCCACACAACCTTTGCTTTCTCACTTGGCAAGATCCACCTTGGGTGCTGCATTCGATCCTCGTACCATCTCTGCTTTGCCCTCGCCATCCTCTTCCTCTCGGCCTGCTTCCATCCACCACCGTGCCCACGTACATCACCTCACCATGTCGCCCTCGCCTTCGCATTCCTTTGCCGAGAATCCACGCGCATTCAACAACATCTCTTCAGCATACAACAAGCGCAACGGCACCCCCAACACTGCCACCACCTCTCGAACAGCCTTGGCCTCGGACGAGGCGCTACAGCACTCCTATGCAGCTCGCAATTCGCCTCAGCGTATGCCTTCGCATACCGCGCCTCTACCGCCGCACCGTCCGCTTGATCCCATCCAGAGTCGCGTCTATGGTCTCACAGCAGACTTGCGTGAGCCCAGCACACCGGCTGTCCACGCTCCAGCACTCGACGATGCCACCCGCATGGCGCGTCTGCTCAACGAGCAGAAACCCAACTTTAGCGTCGAGGTCTTTGCCTCGTCCTTTGATAACCGTGGCTATCCAGTCATCTCGGGTCGCGCCGCCACTGTACGCGGAATTGTACGCATGCCCGCCGCCACCGGCTGCGACGTTCTCATGACCATCTCGGCGCATACAACCTCTGGATCGCCCGCAGCCGTGTGGCAAGGCATCGCACTGGCACCCTACTCGGCCGGCGGCGAAAAGACTGTCTTTGAGATCAAGGATCGTCTTGTCGCCAATTACGACCTTGTCAGGCCACGCGCCGCCTATGCACCCAAGAACGAAGAGATGATGGAGCCGCCGCAGCTCTCCCAGGATGATCTCGTGCTACCCATCCCTTTCCAAGTCCAGTTGCCACTCGGCAAATCCACGCGCTTCATCGACGGTGAAATGCAGGCTGTCCCCGTCTCGCTTCCACCCAGCTTTGAGATCAGCTCGAAACACGCTGCGCAGGAAAAGCGCGACATACGTTTGGCGACCAAGGGCAAGGCCAAAGTGCCCTTGGCCAAGGAACTCATCGAAAAGGGTTTCAGCAAGGTGTATCGCATCGGCTGTTACTATCAAGTCACCTGGACCCTCATTCGATCCAACAAGGACAAGTCGAAAAAGTTTTCGAGCAAGTCGTCCAGGGAACCTGCCGAGGGCGACTCGTTGACGCTACCCTTTATCTTTCTCGGCGAGCCAACGAGCCTGCCACCTCATCCGCCTACCTTGCCATCTTCGATCAGCCCAGATGTATTTCTGCTCCCAGACACAACGTTGGGCGATCAGTGGACTCTGCATCGATCCCAAGCAAAGTGGTCCGGATCCATGTTGAAAGCGTCTAGGAAGACGGTCGAGGTGGAGCTCCACATGCCCAATCCACCCGTGCTCCAGGCGCCTTCAGTGTTGCCGTTGATGGTCGTCTTGCGACCCACTGATCCGACGCTGCTCTCGAACGTGCGCACAAGAGCTCCGAGCGAGACCTCGACAGCGCCCGGTTCTCCTGCCGTTGGACAGGTCGACGACCCCATCGAAAGCATGTCTTCCCCCACCATGGCCTCGACCGCGTCCACCATGGCTGCATCGCCGCCTTTGTCTCAGCCTTTGCAGCAGCGCGATGCTGACACCGAATCGATCAAGACATCACGCAGCATCATGTCGAGATTCATCAAGCCTTCCGCCAGCTTGGCGCGCTTCCCAGCCTCGTCCTCTCGCAAGGGACCATCGAGCATTTTTAGCGGTCGACGACCCAACACGGCTCCCAGCTCCGGTAGCTCCGAGACGGGCATGACGGATGCCATGACCGATCGAACCTTTGTTGCTGCAGGTGCTCTTCCAGATCTGGTGAGCTTGGTGTGTGTCTCGCTGATTCAGACGACGTTTAGCAGCAACGACAACATCAACGATGGACCAGAACATCGCAGAAAGTTGCTCTCCGTCGCCGATCTCGAAGAAGTGGACGTGCACGCGTTACTCGTCAACTCGGACTCTTCGGGTAGCCAGGCAGGTTCTCGACCGGGCTCAAGCAGGTCGCCGGAAGACATGGCGCAGATCAACGAGGCGGCAGCCGCTGCGAAAGCTGCCGGCGTGCGTGTGCTGGTGGGCTCGTTGAAGGTGGCCGGCAGCACACCGCCCAGTTTCCGCTGTCACGGGTTGGAAGTCAAGTATGCGCTCAAGGTGGATCTCTTGCCTGCGAATCGGTACGGCGGTAGCGATGGTGTAGAGAAGGCGATGCGCAGTCTAGGTATCGGTGGTAGAAGTCGTGGATTTTCGGATGGCATAAGCACTACAGCTTCGATGCACACACAGACGCAGTTCACTTCGCTCTCTGGCGATGCAAACAGCCCACCGACGACGCCGCCGAACCTCATGTCGCCAGTCATGTTTGGCACGCGCTCGCCCGAAGGTCCTGCTTCGCGCGCGTTCTCGCGCACCACCGGCAGCCGAAACGCGTCGCCTCTGAATGGTCAGAATGTCGGAATGGCCATCTCTACGACGGACGAAAGCGCAGTAACTGCCGACGCAGCTGAAGCACACGAACATGGACGTGCGCCCATCGCACCTTACCCCAACGCCTACCCGCAACACCAGCTGCCACAGCAGACTACTAGACCAACCGCGTCCGTCTACAGCTCTGTCAGGTCAGGCTGGGGAAGCGCCTCCATGTCTGACGCTTCAGGCATGCAGAGTAGCATCTACATGAGCGAATGGGGTAGGGACAGGAAGACCGTAAGCAAGATCAACAAGACCATCGGCGAGATGTGGCTGGATATACGGCTGGTCAGGGGATATGGCGCGTATTGAGTCTAGCTCGAATGGCGGTGTTGACCCCGACAAGCGGTCGAAACATGGTCGCGTTTGTCGTCAATCTAATCAGTTACAGTACATGCGTTTGCTATAGCATAAATGTGATTTGGCGTCGTTTTCAGAGAGGATCAGCTGTTTCGAGAGCTTGTAAGCGTGGACCTGTGAGTCTGTGAGTCTGTGAGTTGGATGAGGCTCTCGTGCAGCTAGCTTAACAGAGCAACTCTATCAGCACGCAGCCGAAAACGCACGACCAACACAGAGGTGTTCAACATTCACGATTTGTCCTAAGTGTGATCTAAGCTAGGTTACGAGTTGTCTGCGGTTATCAGTCATTTGCCACATGACTTGCTATGAAACCCAGTCTGTGAAAGGCCGATAGTTACACTTGTTGACTTGCGATGAAACCCAGACTGTGTAAGGCTGATAGTTACACTTGTTGACTTGCTATGAAACCCAGACTGTGAAAGGCCGATAGCTATACTTGTTCGTAACTGAGTCATCTGCGGCCATAGAGACATGAAAATACCGCATCCCGTTCGATCTGCGCAGTCAAGCATGTCGTCGCCTAGTCAGTACTGCGGTGGGGGACCACGCGGGAATCCTAGGTGCTGCAGTTCTCTTTTTTTTTTCTTCTTGACTTCTTGAATCATCGACAGATTGTTCGGCCAGCTTCTTGGTTGTTGGTGAGTTCCGCATTGCTTCGGTTTCATCCCGTTGGAGGCGCTCACCTTTTTCGCCCAACGATGTCGTCTGCTACGACGTCACGTGGTCCTTCAGACATCTCAAGTGGTATAGGGGCATCAGCTTGTGTGGTCCTTTAAGCGGGTCGTCGTTTCTTGATACGCTCGGTTTGGTGGCAGAAAAAACTCAACACAGCGCGATATCGTCTCCAAAACAGCATTGCTTTACAAGAAGCTACTTAGACCATGGTCTCAAGCAGTCTCACATCCTTGAGAGCATAAGGGGGCAGACGGGTTCAACAAGCATTCGGTCTGGCAGAATGTGATCTCGTCTAGTGACAAGGGTTGTAACAGGGAGCAAGTCTTAGCGGCTTTCGACTGGCCAAGTGGTTCAGAGCCGTGTACC
The DNA here is from genome assembly GCF_000328475.2 of Mycosarcoma maydis. Lineage (NCBI taxonomy): Eukaryota > Fungi > Basidiomycota > Ustilaginomycetes > Ustilaginales > Mycosarcoma > Mycosarcoma maydis. Next base: position 448,979 of record NC_026496.1, read on the forward strand.
GGATGTCCGAGTCGAAGTGCAAGGAAGCGACTTTGACCTCGGTCTGAGCACACCACGCCCGCTCTGAGCGAGTGAGAGATGCGGCATCAACACAAAGCTTGCGTCCACGGTCTGTGCACACGCACTCAGAGTGTGCACCTGCGCAATCTCGAATCACGAATGCTTCAAGTGTCGATCTGAACACAATCACGAACCCCTCTTGCCACAACCAAAGAGCCTTTGCAGCTGCCCGCTTGGTCCTCCGGCACTGCAAAGTACGAACCATGATGATGCTGAGAGAGAGTGTCTGTGCCTGCGTGGAGAAGCGGAAAGCGGCATGAGGAGATACTCTGTCGCTGTTGGGGGATACTTTTAGATACCGTCAACACGCAGTATGACTGAAGAGACTGTCAAGAGGCAGCATTTTGTTCCTTATTCCTTTTTGCTCTTGCTTTTTCTCGTTGTGTTGACACGGACCATGAATTCAGTTACGAGCCTTAGCTGAAGAAGCGTTGAAAATGAGCGCTGCCCCTGTGTCCTAAGCTACAGTAAGACGGCTTAAGGTAAAACATACTCGTGACTGTGCTTGAACACCCCTAACTCGTGATTGAGTGCCAAGTGCGTCACACGGCGCGCGTTGCTGCAGCAAGGACCCTGGATTCTCCATTCTCCACATGAATTCATGATTCGTGATTGTGATTTTCGTGGAAGCATCACGCATGGACACAGCCGACGAGGAGCTAACTCACGATGTGACTCACTCGTGACTTTGACTGCTCAAGAGCGGCAGAGACCAGAAAATCGAGGAAAAGGCACCTTCCAAAACTCACAGCCAATCCACACTTGACAGGCTCCACGCTCACACGTCACTTTCGACTGAGCTTCAACGTCACTTATAATAAGGCAGATCATCCACCATGCCTCCATCCAAGTCACCTCACTGTCGATCGCATCGCTGTCAGCCGCGTCCATAGACAAAGTTGCTGTTTCCCTGCGCAGCAAGACCTGACACAATGCCCATGTCGGTGCAGAACCCACTCGAACTGCCACTGCCTGTGGTGGTGGATACTCTACTACCTATGCTATCGGATCGCGACTTGGCCTCACTGCGATGCGTCTCCAAGCATGCCAAGTTGCTTGTCGAAGACGAGGTGCTATGGAAACGCAAAGTGCTGGCCGACTTTACTTTTCCCGCGTATGCAACTGCTCGTATGGGCGGTTGGTATCGCCTCTACACCGGACTCAGCAACCCTGACATCTATGTCTGGGGTCAGGATAGCAATGGTCGACTTGGCATCACGAGACACGAGCGTTCTCAACAGATGCGCGCCCATCTCACAAATATCAGCGCAGGTATCCCTTACCCGATCAAGCTCACCTCGATGAGTGCTTCGCGACTCGGTGCATCAGAAGGCCAAGAGCAGCCCGCGGGCGCCGTGGTCGAGATCATCGCCGGAGGTTGGTCATTCCATGCTCGAACCTCGACGGGCCAAGTGTGGGCTTGGGGCACAATGAATGGTGAAGTAAGCGCAACTTCGATCGATACCCTATGTCACCCGGGCAAAGTGGTATCCACGCCACAGCCGATAAAAAATCTGCCGCCAATCCGATCGCTTTCGGGCGGACGCCATCACGCCGTTGCGCTGTCTCATGACAACCGGCTTTTGGAATGGTCAGCGTGGGGTACCATTTGGGAGCACGTCGGCTTTCCAGCTCATCTCATCGCTCCTCCAAACTCCAAGACTAGCATCACAAGTCAGAACGACATTGTACCCATCACCAACGTCAAACAGCTCGAAGCCGGGTGGTATTTCTCAGCGATCCTCACGCAGACGGGCGAAATCTGGCTGTGGCGCACAAATTGGAGCCAAGCTGTTTTTCGCGGCTACCAGACGGCCGAAGAACCAGCGTCGCCCTCTGCGCCTGGCGGCGCCCACACCAAGACGTGGCGACTCGATATCACTCCTGTTCGATTGCCACCAATCGTCCTCGACGCTGAGCAGCAAGAGCGAGAGCATCTTGCCAACAAAGTCGTACAGATCGCAGCAGGAGAAGACTTCATCGTTGCTCTGACACAAGCTGGAACGTTGCACAGACTCGATATGAGTCACTATCGGACGCGGGAAGAGGATGGTCTTGTGAATCAACAACTTTTTGACCACTTGCATCGTGAGCATCGTGATGGTGTCGAGACGCATGCGCAGTCTGGACGCTTGCTAGATTTGACGTCTCGCTTTCACGTGTTTCTCGAGTCTCGAGCAAAGTGGGAGAGGCTGGCAGCTTTTGAAGATCCACAGGGTCTGCCGGGTTTCGACTCTGCGTGGCTGAAAGATGGGCGAGGAGCCCAAGGAAGCGTGGGCGGCATTTCGCACATTTCGGCGCAATTTCGGACATTTGTCGTTTTCCACACTGTCAAGCCAGCCAAACGGCCGCAATGGCGGGATGGGCAGCCAGCAGTGCTGGAAACCGACCAGGACGCACAGACGCTTGTGTTGCTGGGATCGTCCATGTCGGCGTCTCCCGAGCTAATCCCACAACTGCAGGCTCGCGGCGTAATCAAAGTGACCATGGGCGACTATCATTATGGAGCGCTGACGCAGAAGGGCGAGATTCTCACATGGGGGTCGTTCAGCAAGGGTGCGTTGGGCAACTGGCATCCACCGTGGGCGTCGGCGAATCAGTCCACCGAGGCGGATCAACTACCAGCGTGCGATCAAGCCGAGCTAGCCGAGCAAGCCGACCAAGATGAGCAACGCTCGTTTTCGAACCTCGTTCCGCTCCCTCGGGTCTCGCGTGGCGGTGAACAGAGAGGTGCTTTCCAGCCCAGAATCGGGTTCGCCGCACGTCCAAGAGTTGGCACCGCTCCTCGCGCACAAATGCGCACATCAGCCGCGCGCCCCAATTACCAGTCCGAGCAGGACGTTGCTATGCCGACACCCATCAGCATCGTCGCTCACGCGCAGCATGGCGCACAGAGTAAGAAGCTCACTCCGGTTGCGTTCGATATCGCATTTGCCGGATGGCATTCCTCAGCGCTCGTCATGCAGGCACCCGATGTTTCTCCAACGCTCCCGATCCAGCGCAGTGGATGCTGATAGACAAGCGCCAGTGCGCCAAGAGTGACACGTTCAGCACACGTGTATAGTACGCTGTATGATGGTGAAATCGTATTTCGATCAGGGATCACAGCTGTTGAATGGCTGCGAGGCTCAGTCACGGGCAGTGCAGGGGCGTGTGTCAGGCGTGTTGAGCGATGCTCGGATGGCGGGCGTGCGGAGGACGGTGGCGCGCAAGGCACGGTTGCGACGGAGGCGTGCACGACGCGTGGTCGAGCGGCGCGGCGAGCGCACTGTGTTTGTGCGACGACGCTTCGCTGTTGGTAGCGACGAGTTTGGGGAATGCGCGGCGCGGCGTGCGTTCGGTAGGCGTGGTGCTGGCCGTATCGACGCTCGAGGTGCCCGTGGTGGAGCGTGTGCATGGCGCAAAGTGCACAGGGCTCGACGCTTCCACCGACGGCGCGTCGCTGGGTTTGGCAAAGGCGGTGAGCGTCGAGTCGCCGCGAACGTCGCGAGCGCCGCGGTTGGCGTCGGTATCGGGTGCGCCACCAGGACCGGCGCTACCAGAGTTGCCACCGGAGTTGCCACCGGAACCTGACCCTCCGCGATCACTCGAACCTCCTTGGTCACCAGCTCCACCAGCACCACCAGCTCCAGTACCACCAGCTCCACCGGTCCCACCGGTCCCAGCACCTCCAGCACCCCCCTCACCGCCCATCTGCTGGCTTACCCATCGCTCGCCCGTCACCGCGTCTTCCTCCTCGATCTCGCTCGCACTATCCTCCTTCCTCGTCTGACTCAACCGCGTCAGCGTCGCCAACAAACTCGACATGTACCCAAACCCAGTCGTCACACCGCGACTGCTTGTGCGGTTCAACAAGGCGGTGACCACGTAGATAATCTTGTCGATCAGACTCTGTCCGTTGCTCGCCAGAGCGTCGAGCGGGAGGTTGTTGAACGTGCGCAGCAGATTCGCGGCTGCTTCCTGCCATACTTGGCTGTGCACATCTTCGGGAGCGCACGAGGCGAGCGCGAGGTGCGACGGTTGTCGAAGTTTCAGCTCGCGGATGCGTGTGGTGACCATATCGCGGTACTCGGTCAGCAGGAAGCGCACGAGTGATTCCGTGGTCACGATATTGGCGTGCAGTGTGCACATGGGCGACAGCACCGGCGTCGACGACGCCGACGCCGGCGGCGGCGAAGGCCGGAACACATTCACCATGTCCATCATGGTCAGGCTGGCAGCGCGCGCCTCGACGCCGGTGCGCATGCGTGGCGTGCGCACAGCCAGTGGAGCGAGACCGTGGTGCGCAGGCTGTCCACGCTCTACACCGGCACCTGCAGCCATTGCACCGCCATACCTCGTCGACATATTGGCCTCGCAAGCACCGCCAGCTCGTGGCGAGTGCGTCGACGAAGAGTTGTTCGAACTGCGTGCTTCCGCGTTCGGCAGGCCGTCGCGTGTAAACGTCTCGGCCGGCCATGGCCATGGCGATGTGCCACTCACATGGTTGCCTAGCGCTGTTTGAGTGGCGGCATCAAATCCGATTGCTTGCAACAGCGGCGCATGCTGCTCATGCTGCGCATGCTGGCCATGCGCAGAAACCGTCACGAGCGCAGGAAGCGCACTGCCAGGTCGACGAATCGGTTCAGGCGGTGAATGCGTGTAGATCGGATTTCGCAGTTCTTCCGGCATATCGTCGATGGCCTCCTGCAGCCTGCGCAGTACATCGGCGAGGTAGCGGATGCGTGATCTAGCCACCGAAAGATCGTCGATAGGAAATCGTCGATCGCGGCGGTACGACTCGAGCAGCTCGAGCATCACCTGGTGCAATCGCGTCACGATCAGGAAACCATGAAGCACGCTCGGAGATCTTTGGATGTGGCCAGGCCGCGCCAGCGCCTCCTCATCGACCGCAAGCGGAAGATCGACGCACGCATCGATAGCATGAATCAGCGCTGGCTCGTTTTCCAGCATGGCGATCGTAGTGGAGCTGCCGTGCAGCACCCAAAACAGGCGCTTTCGCAGCTCGTTTTCCACCGCGTTCGCCGTCGGTGCTTGGTAGTACGCAAACGACGACGCATCCAGACCGTACGGCGCAGCACCTCTCCTCGAATCGTCCTTGCGCTCGTCGTGCAGACCTAGCGTGTACGCCACTCGCACAGCCTCAGCGAGCACCGCTTTGCCCGCGTTGACCTTGCCCACGGTGCCCAGATAGATGTGATCGCAGTACAGCGTGCTGACGTGAAGCAGCTGCGGAGGGTCGTATACGCGAGGCTGCATCCTGCGCGATGTGAGATGGCAGATGCGATGCAATCTTCGGTAGAACGCCCAGGGCGCAGGAATCACAGTCCTGGGGCATTGGATCAGCGTGTACGACGTGAGGCTGAGCACAAACGCGAAAAACGCCTGGTCGCGTTCGTCTCTGCGATTCAGCAGGTCGTGGCTGAACGAAGGACGATCCACGATCGGCAGCAACGGCCACAGGTAGTGAAAGTACAGCGAGATGATCGCCAGAAACGTCTGGCGTGGCGCAATGTTGTCAAGCGACCGCGGCCCGAGCACAGGTCCCACAGACACGTCGCAAAGACTGCGTGCTTGCTTGTTTTTCTGACTGGTGGCGCTACAGGTATCGGCGTGCGCTTGTGTGTTTAGAGGCGCGAAGCTACCAGATCCATCAAAGCAATGACCTTGCTGTTGCTGATGAGAGGGGATAGGTATTTGTTGAGGTTGGTGATTCTGCTGGTTTGGTTCCTGTGTGCTGTGTTGATGGGTCTGTGGCAAGGTCGCTGACATTGGCACTGGCGATGACACGCGGGAGAAGGAAGGAATCGGAAGAGGCAGTGGCGCTGCGCGAGTGTCGGTGCCAGCAAGGCCAGCTGCCACCTCGAAGGACTGAATGTGATCGACGAGCGCTGCTGCGCGATGCTGTTGCTGTTGCTGTTGTTGGTGTGGGTGCTCTTGAGCTTGGGTTTGCTGATGGGGTTGCGGCTGCGTGTGAAGCATGGATGCGAGCGGGGCCGCGGAGCGTGAGCTTCCTGCATCGGAACGCGGCTGGCCATGCCACGACGAACCTGCGTAGCTGCCGGGAGTGGCAGAAGAAGAGCCCGACATGCTCACCGACGGCGACGCACCCGCGAGGCTGCCCATGTTCTGCGGTGAGAATCCAAAAGGCGATGCTGCCGTTATGCCAGCAAAGTGAGCTGGTGTCATGGCGAGCATCGAGTTGTTGAGGTACGCGTCAAAGTTGGTGGCGCCGCTCCAAGACGACGAACGCGTCTGTGTGCCATTGGCGCTTCCAGAGGCGTAGTTGGAAGCCGTGAGAGCGCGGTACCAGCTGTCGTCGTTAGGGGATGCAGCCGAAGCGTTGTGTTGAGTGTGCGGTGACGCGCCTCCGACTTGCGTGGCAAGCGCCTCCACAAACGCCGATGTCAAAGATCGAGAGTGCGACAAGGGAGTAGCCGCTAGATGCGAGTCTGGTGCTGATACCTTAGTCCTGGCCGCTGCTTCCTTTCTGGCTGTCTTGGCAAATGTGCTCTGTGGACCGGGTCGTCTGAGAACATAGTCAAACGTGCATTTGGCATCGATCGCGCGGCACTGCACACAACGGTTGTCTGCAGAAGCGTCCAGACCGTCTACCTTGAGACGCACACACTTGATCTTGCGCGAGCGACAAATGTCACAAGACTGCGGCCGCTTCCGTTTCGTCGCTTGCTGAGAGTTGGAGTCGGATTTCGCATCGTCGCCCATGCGCTTGCTCGGTATGCTACCGCCCACTGCAGAAGGAGCAACTGTCGAATTATGGGATGACATTATGAATGGATTTTTTGCAGTTGCCAGTGTGGATTGAACAGCACTTTGTGTGTGGCACGGCTGCAAGCCTCAAGCAACCTGCATGGAATGTATCGACGATCGAATCAGGTAGTTGTGAATGCAGGCGATGAGCGCAACTGGAGTCGACAGAGTATCGGTGTGGTGCGTTGATGTCAGGAGGATAGAGTAACAAGATGAGGAGCAGGCCTAGGCGAGGAATGAGATGGCGTGAGCGTGGTGGCTACGGTGTTCTGCAAAAACGACTCCGACAGTCGAACGAGGTAGTTTTCAAGTGGATCAAACGCGCTGCTGCTCTGGGAGCCGGGATCACCTGGAGGGCGTGGCGGCGAAAAAATCGGAGGTTCAACTTCCGTGGTGAAACGCCGCACCTTCTACTGAGAGCGCAACATAGGTAAACCAGCGGGTTCTGAAATGGCGGTCGCCTAGCAGAAGTGCTCTGGATTCTGTCTAGAGGCTGTAGATGGGCCACATGTGACGAGGACTAGGCAAAGTCGGAAGACGTTAATGCAAGAAAAGATAAAGGCCAGAGACAGAGAGCGCCACCTTTTTCGAGTGCAGAGGCGGCTGCGGACTAGCGAGATCGGAAAGTTGAGCAGACCTGACTGCAGGGCTGCAACCAGAGTTGTGAGTGATCTGCAAAGGTGAAGGCAGTACAGGAAGATGCAGGGTCGAGAAGCAGAAGCAAAACGCAACGCAGGCAGGCCCGCGTGTACTTGCGATATTACGCGTGGCTGCTAGGATCGAGCAGCTGAGAGAAGAAAGGACCCGGTCATTTGGACGGAAGGAAAAGTCAACGCTCGATTGGCTGGACGCTCCGATAAACGGACGAATGATTGGGATGAAGCGACGCGATGCGATGAGGTGCTAAGGCGAGGGTCAGGTCAGCAGCAGCAGATTCGAGATTGTTGCTTGGAATCACTGGCGATGACGAGCTTGATGCAGTCGGATGCACCAGCCGGCACCGTGGCAAGTGTGATGCGACGAAGCGACCAAGGGACGACAAGATGATTTGACGAGATGCAAACTGATCAGATCAGATGGGACAAGAATCGAAACGACAGATGCAATAGATGCATGGCTCTGAGCATTTTCATGTCTTGTCAGCATCTGAGCCGAAATGAGTTCGGCAAAAAAAGGCCAAGTCAAATCTGTGATTTTGTGGCACTTGGTCTTCGTTCAGCTGTCGAGCCAAGGCCACTCGTTTGCGCTTGTTCCCCGAACCCAACCCCAACGCTTTTGGGTTTGAACAGATTGCTTCGACAGAAGAGTGTCGAGTACGGTGCAAATTCGGTCGACCACGTCGGAGTTATGTTGCTGAGGCGGGAGACGGACGACTCGAGCGTAAGTTGGGGTCAATTTACCCACAAGCGCTGCAATAATGCGCTTTTCTTAATACGAGATTTTTTTTACCAAGGCAAATTTTCTTTCCAGGGTTTCCAAACTTGAAAAGCGACCAAATCACGCATCACGAAACACGAATCGATCGGTCCACTCGTGACTCGTGACTGAAACTCTTCATAAAATTGAGAGCCACGTGAGCGGGTCAAGATGCACCAAAGCCTCGCAGCGTTACGCACCTCTCGAATGCGCACAATTGTGGAACTGCCGTGATCCAAGACATGTGCGCTCGAATCGCAACAATGACGAAGGTTTTGCAACCAAAGTGCCGAGCGAGCGTCAACGCTTTAGCTGCAACAAGGGGCACACTCGTGATTGCAAGCAAGAATCGACGTGCGGAACAGGCCTTCCGGGCGACGTTAAACCACGGATGACTTGCAGATCGTGCTAGAGATCCTGTTGGCGAAAGCCTTTGAAGTTCGGATGCACCAAACTATCGGTCAACTCTTGAGACCGCACGGGCTGTCCTGTCCAGGATATGAGTGGTGAGCATCCTCTTGATCTCGGAACGTTGCTTGCTGATTGACTCGCTGCTTCGTTGCCTGCTATCTTGGAGATCGACCCAAGATGTGGGCAGCGATGCCAGCGAGACAAGGTCATGACAGACGCTGCAGACGACAACAATCAAGAGCATCCATTCCTGATTCTTCCCAATATGGAGTTGCAGCTCAGCCCTGATTTCTGATCGATAAAAAATGATCTGCAAATCCGTCGCGGTATCTGGCGCTCAACTGCTTCTTGGCATCGCGTCCGTCTTGGCTTCTTGAGTCAGTTGTCGCTCGGCCGGCTTGAAGAGCGACAAGATATACATGACGATTCTCGAGTCGATGCTCAATTGCATATCCGTGGAGTTTGGGATGCGCTTGTCAGAGATGTCAAGATGAACCATGTGTCGTACGTAGGCCCCTTTTTGCGCCGTCGTCTGTGTCAGTTGCGAGTGTGATCATGAATGGCTTGGACAGTCGAAGCTCATCCGCGACCTCACGTTCTTGCAATCGTGTGGGGTAGACAGCCTTGGAGTGTTGCTGGCCTCGATCTCGAGAGGCTGGATTGCGTACACAGCTCGTAGAAACCGCAACGTCCCGCCCGCCTGCCAAGTAACGGAGTGATCAGAGCGAATCAAACAGCTAACTTTCTGCGCAGTCCCGTTGTGAGAGATCCGTGCACAGCGCGCGGTGATTGCACCGCTGCCTGACAGATCCTTTCTCTTGACGGAAACCCAACGGGCAAGTCCACCCAGCATTCAAACCAGAGTGATCCGTCGGATTGCAGCAGCAGCACAGCGGCTAGGAGAAGTCGGCTCTCCCAGAGCTGTGAGGTCCTAGAGGTCGGAGGTGCCGACTGTGGATAGTACCCCGAGCAGGGAGAAAGGTGACAACACCGTCCGTGTCGCGCCGAGTTTGTACTGTCATGTTCGGGTGAGCCGCCATCGCCGTGTCTTTTGGATCGTACGACTGCCTTGCTCTTGGCGTGCATTAGGAGCTGAGTCGCCTTCGGACGTGCCCGTCGAGAGAGAACGTAGACCAGCTGACTGATCCATGTGCCGCGGATGAGGACAATGTTGTGTCAACTGCTTGTCGTGACGTCGAGTTTCGGATGCATACCGATGTAGATCGGTCATTGCTGAGCAGGGCCTGCGCTCTACATCACTTGAAAGACTTGTGGCTGCTTTCCTCATCTCTTGGACTCTAAGCCATTTCTGCTGATGAATGAAATAACCAGAGATGGTGATCAGAGGCTGAGCTGTGATACGGATCGAGCTGGAACCTCCTAGCTCGCCATGCTTGCCACCTCTGCTCGGTTCAAAAATGCTGAGCACCTTTGCGTCTCGGGGTATGCAGAATCTTGCTCACCCGAATTCGCTGACGATGACTGTCTGATCGAATGTATGCGCTGTCCTCGCCGGGTGGATGTAGGTACTTTGAAAGCAAGTCGTCGTCAAGACGGCTTTGTAGAGCGGTCATGGCGGCGGTCTAGTGTGGAAGTGAGTCAACGAGCGACACTCTGACGCAGCCATTGTGATTGATGCTGAGAAGGGCAAGTAAGAAAGTATTGACGGGCGGTAATAAGGGGGAGTTGGCGAGAACGGAGTCAGAGTCCGGAAAGAAGACACTTTGATCGAGTAAGGTACTTCGGCCAAAGTCAGGCTGACACAGGTTGATGTGGGAGGGTGTCAAGATGACAAGATGAACGACACTTGTACAGAGCTTGCAAGCCTGAGGAACACATTCATGATGCGGCTATCGTCGGTGGACTGCTCGATGACAAGAGGACCAAGCATTCGCAGAAGAGCTCAGGGGACCGAGCTAGACACCTGTTGACCACGCTGCAAAGCGAACGAATCTTTTGTCCAGTGCCAATCAAGTCCAGGGCAACAGCTGCCATCCGACCAACTCCGGTGGGACCTGGTAAGCATGGCGGCGGATTCGGACCGGCTTCTTTTGGTACTCTTTGTCTGTCTCTCTCCCTCTCTCCCACGAAAGATTTTCGAATGACCGTGTACTTCTCGCTCATCCCACAGATGCCGTTTCCGTGATTACACCGAATACAGGCTTTCCAGGAGCTTGTTCAAACTCTTTGGTTGTCCTAGACGTTTCACGATCTCAAGTCAAGCTCGGGTTGCCGGCTTTCAACAAGTCCAAACACTCGTGACTGATTTGACTTTCGGGAAAATATGGAGCGCTGGGCAGCACGCCCTCGGATCTTTCCATTCACGATTCACGATTTCGCGGCTGCGGGGTCAGCGATTCACGATTGCAAACGCACACAAGCAAGACCTACTCACGACTATACTTGCTGAATTTACAGCATCTGAATCGTGAATCACGAATCATGAATCACGAGTGAATATCAGATCACGCTTGGAGCGCGGAGAAATTTCAAAGCACCGCACAGCTCGGTCTTGTTTCTGTCTCGTTTTTGACTCGAGACTAGGACCGCTCCACCGACACCGACCACGAACTGGCCAATGGCCCCTTTCTTTATCGACGAGGGATTCGTGAGTCGTGATTGTACAGTATGCGTCGTGCAAGCTTCAATCGGCAATTGGAGGTTGGCTGCCACATGGCCAGCAGCTGCAACGCGCTTCCACTTTGGGCGGCTCTGGAATTGACCGACACCAGAGTTCGAGCGAGCAAGCACGACACTGCGTAATTCGAGGCTTCCTTCGGCGAGATTATTCTACACGGTGAAAACGTCGCCGGTCACTGTCCGAAGCTGCGCCTTGTTCCTCCCGCTAAGAGAAGCTTCTATCCTCGGTCGCTATGTTGATCAAGATCAGAGCTGGACCGAGCTTGCTCCGTTGCCTGATTTTGGATCATGGTTCTCCCCGAAATCCTGGGGCAACGATTCACGATTCACGGTTCACGCCGGAATTCAGGAGAGTATCAAAGCGGCAACTCGTACAGTGACAGGGGTATGCTGTTGTGCACATGCCTTTCGAATATCGTGAATGGAGGTGCGCATGATTTTCCGAGACGCTGGTTTCTCCTCACCGGCGTCCTTACGCCTTGGTGCAATGTCCTCAGAGCCGCCAACGCGGTTAGAATTTGCTGCAAGTTAACTTGATGTACTTCGAGTTCGCCCGACGTCAAAGGCTATTTCGTGTTTGTACGTGCGGAGAGAATTACGAAAAAGTAATGAGTGTTTCGCTCTCTGACCCACTCACTTGTCAAGCCTCAGGGAAGCGTGAAGCGTGAAGATGCTTGACCGCGTACAAAGATCGCCGGTTCCAACGGTTCTTCTGGCCGGCGACGACTTGAGACGCCCGATCCTTGTCTTGGACGCAACCGCATCCAATCATTGAACAGATGCTCCTGCAAAAACGCGACACAGACTTGGCATGACGGCATGTCCTATTGCAGCATGTATTGCATATCAGCCGAGGACGAGACTGACGAAGCCCAGGATCTTGTCTGTGTACGACTCGGGAAGCTGATGAAGAGCAACAAAGTCCGAAACGACCTGGCTTCGGTCATCAACCCGATTAATGGGCAATGGTAGAGGTTCGAGATCGTCCGATACGTCGATGCGAAGCACAAAGTCGTATCGCTGGCCTTTCCAGAATTCACCTTCGGTATCGTCCTGCGGCTCGTCCGAGCTGGACACGGACGTCGTTGCTTGGATAGCAAGCTTGTGGTGTTCCTGGACGTCGTGCGCTTTCTGTGCTTCGATCGCTGCCTCGCTCGCCGATAGCGGTGTACCCGCAAAGTCGCTGTTTTCGAGTGATGTGCAAGGCGGATGTCGCGAATAGATACGAACCAGGCCATCGCTGCAGCCAACTACGACATGTTGCGATCGCGGCAGAACTGCGATGGTCCAAACCGATATCACGGGCACAGCTATCGTCTGGAGTAGCTCGCCCGAGACCCAGTCCCAGACGCGGAAAGTGCCATCTTCGCCGCTGCTGACAAGTCTCGGATGAGCCGAATCATGCTCGATGTAGGCTGATAGGTCGTATACTAAGCTGGTATGTCCTTTGAGCAGGCGCAGTGCTTCGCCACCGTTGCCAGGTGTACGGCTTCGGCGAGAGTCGAGAGACCAGACACGGACGGTGCCATCGTTGGACGTCGAAGCAAAAAGCTGCTCATTTGGATAGTAGGCTGGTTTTGCGCTCGTCGTACTGACGTTTTTAGCATCAGCAACCGGCGTCAAAGGCAGGAGAGGCAGCATTTGCAGAGAGCGCACAACGTCTGTATGACCGGCGTATACAGCATGAAGCTGCTCGCCATGGAAGAGCCGGATGAAAAGGTCGGCCGAAGAAGTGAGATATCTGCCTTGTTGTGAAATCTCTGCCTCTGCTTTGGACGCAGTCGACGAGGGAGGCTGCACAATCTGTACCCCCCAGACCGCCTCGTCATGGTCGCGCAGCACGTATCTTGCGCTCCACCTAGCCTCTGCAGGATCCCACATCCACACTCTTGCCGTCTTATCCCAGCTTGCTGAGATGAAGAGCGGTAGCGCGTTGCTCTCTACTCCTTGTCCATCTTGGTATCTATAGGCCTTCAAGACAGAGATGTTGTCCCAGTGATCTGACAGGACTTGGAGCGGCTTATCGGAGCGAAGAGGATCAAAGCAGCGGATCTGAGAATCAAGACTGCCCATCAGTATATGCCCTCTGGGCAACCCAAGCGAGGGTGCAGGGGCCACAAATTCGACCGCATTGCAAAAACGGTTCCCGTGGAAAGTGGTGCCCTTTTCGAAGCTCGACGAGTCGGAAGTGGATGCTCGCGACCAGTAAGTAGCGGATTGGTCTCGTGAACCGGACAGCAGCGCTTCGCGTTGGGAGAGGTGGTCGAATGTGGTCGCTACCGAACGGACCTGCAATAAAAGTGGCGCCAATTGAATCGAATCGAGTCACAAAGGTTCAGCATGACATGCTCGATGCGCATCTGGTCACAGGCAAACGAGGTGAGGCAAACTCACATCAGATGTATGACCTCGTAACACGTGTGTCAGTGCAAAGCCTCCCGACGACTGCAGGTGATCGGATGCTGTTAAGGATGCATAGTGGGCGCCTGTCGCAGTAGTAACATTCTCTATCGACATTCTGCAGCAAGGCATCAGGTAGCAGTGTGCAAGCAATGCATGTGAGCGCAAGCATCGATGCACGATAAGGGCTGTACAAGTCGCAAGTCTGAGTGTTGGTCGTTAGATTTGGATTGCCTTGATACGCAATTCACGATGATTGCCGCACGAGAAACGGCTTCAGGGTCCATTTGTTTGGGAAGCTTAGCTTTTAAGCAGAGACGCTCGCGGGGGCAAAGCGCGTCGCTAGCCACGAAAAGACCAACACACTTGTCACTCGTCACTCGTCACTCGTCACTCTCCACTTAGACATAGACTCACGCGTCTTTTCTCTCTTCCCACCTCGGTTTTTCAATCTATGAATTAAGCATCTCTTTTATAGTAAATAAATGCCGCAAAAGTTCGACGGCGCGTCGCGGGTGGTGTGTGCACTCGTGACTCTGACTCGCGTAGAGTGGCTGAACTGCATGGCGCAGCACCAAGACGCGCACAATCACGAATCACGCGTGCGCGTACTGAAAATTTCACCTGATCGAGCACAGAGAATCACGAATGTCGGTCAATCTGAGAGTCTTTTCAACTACAGAGCTACAGCTTTTGCAACGGCACAGTCACAAAACTCGTGAGTGCGGTCAACGTTCCAAGCCAAAGCCTTGAAGAGCGCGTTTGCCGCGTGAGAGAGTCACGAGCGTATCAGAGAGTTAGTTGGTCAACAATCCAGTGCGTCGATTGGCTTGCTTGCTTTCCTTCCTCTCCACACGCCATTGCTAGCTTCCTATCATCTCTCTGTTCTGGGTCTCTCTCTCTCTCTCTTTCACACACACACATACGCACACATACACAAAGCAATTCGCCCCCTAAGGACCAACGCAGCAATCTCCACACGGAACACCGCACGAATTAGCTGCAATCATGTTGGAAGCTCGTCTCCCTGAGGCTGTCCTTGTAAGTTGGTCGATCGGCAGTGGAACTTTGGACCGAGAGGTCAACTGACACCATCTTTCTTCTGCTTTTCAACGCTTGGTCGCTGATGCTGATTGCTGCCTGCTGCCTGCTGCCTGTTTGTGTCGTCTGTGCAGCTCAAAAAGGTGCTCGATGCCGTGCGCGAGCTGATCACCGATGCCAACTTTGAATGCTCCGAGGACGGCATTGTAAGTTGTACGCGCAACGTCGCATTTGATCTGGCTGTATATCGGTTCATCGCGCTGACCTTTCCCTTTGGGACGTCCGCGTTGCTTTGTACCATAACAGCGACTGCAAGCGATGGATAACTCGCACGTCGCGCTCTCGGCCATCGAGCTTCGCACCGACTGTTTTGAGGAATTCCGATGTGATCGACCTATGTCGATCGGTGTCTCGCTCTCGTCGCTCGGTAAGATCCTGAAAAGCGCCAATAACGACGACGTTCTTGCGCTCAAAAAATCCGACGATGGCGACACGCTTCAGATGACGTTCGAATCGCCCAAATCGGATCGAGTGGGCGAGTTCGAGATGAAGCTCATGGACATCGACTCGGAACACCTCGGCATTCCTGACACACAGTACGACGCTGTTGTCAAGATGTCTTCGGGTGAATTTGGACGTATCTGTCGTGACCTTGCCAACATCGGTGAGAGCGTCAAGATCGAGGTTTCCAAAGAAGGTGTTTCGTTTTCGGCAGAAGGCGAGATCGGCGCAGCTCGAATGACGCTCAAACAAGGTAGCGGTACAGCAGTGCTCGCCGATCAAGATGACGATGAGGACGAAGACGTCAAGCCAGCCAAGAAGAAGCGCAAGCAAGACGCCACTAGCTCGAGCTCTGCAGGTGGACAAGTACCCGTCAAAATCGAGATGCAACAGGCGGTGAATTTGACTTTTAGCTTGAAATACTTGAGCAACTTTGCCAAGGCTGCTCCACTGGCCGACGAGGTGCAGTTGCATATGAGCAACGAAGTTCCCCTCCTGGTACGTTATCCTCCGTCTACCCGTCTGTCCCTGCTTTCAGCGCTGACGAAACCACTTGGCTTCTGCCTGCACTCTTCTTTTTTTTATCAGTGCGAGTTTAGCTTCGAGAACGGTTACGTGAGGTTTTACCTCGCCCCCAAGCTGTCCGAGGACGACGACTGATCGACTAGCTCGCGTGTCTGAGCGACTATTTCGTCGCGGTTGTTTTGTATATCCACACTGCTCTTGTACATCATACGTCAACTTGCGTGTCTTTCTCACATTTACTCGTTTTGCGAAGCTCTGGGACTGCATACATTCGGCAATGAGTTGCTACGCTAGGATGGTCAAGAACGATCGACGACGCTGATGCTGAACAGTTTGGGTTTGGGATCGTTTGTGTCGGTAGGCGTTTGCGGGGTGTCGGCGGTATGCTGGATGGATTTTGGTGAAGATGTTGTAGGCGACGAGGGGGTACGATGGTTGTGAGCAGGGAAGAGATCTTCGAGCTTATCGGCGACAAGCAGGCCGAGTGCGGCGAACACTGTGGATTCGATGGAATGCGATGCGAGACAAGGTCAGTATGGGAACGGGTCGAGTCGACAGGATGGAATGCGAAGACGTACTGGCTGCACAGGAGCAAAACACCAGCTTGGTATTGTAGGGCAAAGCCTTGTAAGATGCGAATACCGAGCCTTTCTTGCCACCATGACGAGCGGAAGTAGCTGGTGGATGCGAAGCCGTCGACGACGAATTGCTGGGCCGAGACACAACCGGCGCTGCTCGCACATCGCGCTTCAACACCGGCTCAGATGCTCTTGCTCCCCCCACACCCCTCCGTTCCCCACCCCTAGTATACATCCTACATCCTTGCTTGCCAGCAACGCTAAAACTCCTCCTCATAATCGCTACCATCCTATCCATCTTCACAATCGTCAATCTGTCATCCACGTTTGTCGCTAAACAAGACATACAATCACATTTCTCTCGATTTTCTTTTTTCTTCGCTAACCCCCCATCATCAATACTCACCACTCGCACTCCCGTAAGCCGAACTTCTCACTCATTCCACAGCTCTCCGAAATCCCCACAAATCACGAATATCAGAACATCAGAATCGTGAACAAAGCTCAATCAATATTAATAATCACGAATATCGTGCGTGGTTGCAACCCGCACTCACTCACGATTCACAGCACAAAATCACCAAATCGCACCAGAACAATCCTAATTTGCCGATTCGTGATTACGACCAAGCTCGAAGCTCGAAGCTCAAGCTTTAGCTTCAGCTTTGGATTGGGTTTGGAGCGAATCACATCGACAGCGCCTGCTGCCATTCTCTCTGCATCCTGTCCGACATGGCACCGACCGACTCCACCTCCCCTGCATGCGCCGGCTTGATTTCGTAGAGCGTGCTATACGCTTGAGCCACCTTGTCCGTGACGCGCGCCACAACGAGCCTGTGCACCTCGTGATCTTCGATCCACAACGCCATCTTGCCCGCCTTTGCGGGAATGATACTCTCGATACACGTCTCAAACGCTTGATACGTGCTGGTGAACTTTGTCGCGCTCGCTTCCGCTGCGCTCGCTGCGCTCTGATCGATGTAGACGCGAAGCGGGAGCGCAATCGAATCCGACCAGAGTTGAGCTAGTCGTTCGATCAATGCCTGCAGTCTCGAGCCGACCTGGCTCGAGCTTGGCTCCATATCGAGCTGTTTGGATGGCGCCAGATTTGCATCGACGCCAGCTGAAGATGGGTAGAGCAAACGGCCCGTATTGGTCCAGAGCGAGTTGATCGCCGTGACCAGCGACGAAAGATCGACAAGAGATGCTCCTCTTCCTGAAGCTGCATGGCCAACACCCGTCGCACTCGCTTCGATCACATCGGGTCGAGCTTGCTCATCGGATGCCTGCTTGAGCACAAGCTCGGCCGAGACCACCACCTCCCTCACAATTTCGAGCTGCCGAAGCTCAAACAACCAGCCATCTTCGTGCTCCAGGCTGTCTCCGTTCTTGCGCTTGAGCAGCGCCGTCGCTCCCTTAGCTACGCTAGCTAGACATGCATCCACGGCGGCCATGGCAATGCGCCGGAACGCGGGCGCCGGTACGAGCGCCTGCAAGTGATACAGCAGCCCAAGCATGTACCCGATAGGTGCATAATACGTTGAGAGCTGAGTGGCGGGCAGTGTGAAGAGCTCTACTTTTTCCTGTTGTGTCTTGGACGACGATGCAGTGTGCGACGCGGAGAGCGCTGCATTCAGCAGTCCCGCACCCGACTTGGCGCGACGGTGCTGTGCTTTTCCCGCAGCTGCCGATAGCTCATCGTTGGCGGTGAGACGCGCACTTGCTTTGTAGGTGCGGATACGTTCTGGGAAGTCGAGGTCGCCTTGTTGCTCGCTTGCAACAAAGTTTGCAATGTCGGTCGTGATGATCCACTGCGCTCGAGCAAGGAGACGCGACTGCGCCTCATTGAGTAGAGGCAGCAGACTGCGCATGCATGCTGTCTCGTGGCCCGCACTGGCGTGCGTTGAATCGGCGATAGCCGCGCACGTTTGCGCAAGCACCACAAGATCGTCTTCCTTAGACAGCTTCGGACGCAGTCGAGCCGCCAGCGTCTCTGCAAGCTCGGCAAGATATGGACCCAAGCCTGCATCCAGTTCCTTGATCTGCCTCGCCTGGATATCAGAAGCGTCACCGCCGTTTACATCGCGCCCGATGAAAAACTGCTGGTACAGATTTAACTCCCTCTGCACGACGAACCGAACCAGATTCGAGCCTGCGCGAGACAGATGTACGGTAGAATGCAACTTGTCGTTGGTCTCAATCTCGGAGATGCATTGCAGAAGCGCACGGGAGAGCAGAGGACGCCGATGTTGGAACCAGGCAGTTCTGCACTCCTGAAGCAGCGACTCAAACTCTGCGGCAGTCGATGCGGTGGGGGTGCAAGGTAAGGCCATGTTGGTTGCACGTTTCTCAAGTTCAAAGATGAGCGGGCGGAGCTTAGTGATCTGGAGCGCTGCATCGTCAAACAAAGCATGATCTACCTCCTTGGAAAGAGGAGCTCTATCCGCATCGGTTGGCGTGCCATTCGACAGCTCACGAGCCTTGCCTTTGGAATCTGGATCGGAAGCCGCTGCTGGTATTGTTGTTAGTTTGGCGTCGACAGAAGCACGAGTCAACACGAGCTGCTTGATCTGGTCAGAGGTGCGATCGGCTTGTGTCTTCAAGTCACGTACCACCGCCATCTTTGCTAGCGTAGCCGCCCTGGTAACGCACTGCGAGTATCGCATACGGTAGAGCGCAGCATCGCGATACGACTTTGCAGGCTCTTGCAGAAGATAGAGAAGCGCCACGTCAAGCTGATCCATGAGCTCGAGGAAGGATTGGGAATAGACAATCGTGGAGTCTGGTGAGCTGAGCATGTTGGTTGCATATGGAAGCAACGTGAAGAAAGAAAGGCGAGAGGCAATGTCTTCTGCCAGAGTGTCGAGGTGGGTTTGTGAGTCAAGCAGGGATTGCGCCTGTTCGCGAATGCCTTTGGAAGAGTCTTGCACAAAGGCAGTTCCTGCGCGGAGTTCGGATACATTGACTTGGCATGCTTCGAGTTGAGCTAGAAGGTTATCAGCAGTCAATGTGGTGTCCGAGATGCGCTGCAACGCTTGACGATGTGCTGTGTGAGTGGATGAGGTGACCGAATCCGAGAGCTGCGTATACCAAGCTAGGAAGCTCTGAGCCGAGGCGAGAGGAGCACCTGTATCTGGCAATGTTAGCTGTGCATTGCTTTTGCCAAGGCAAGGCTCGGTCGTGCTTGCATGGCCTCCATCGTCGGCTGTGGAGCGGTCGACAATGGAGTCACTCCGACAACTGCTGCCATTGACTCCTGCATCCTGCAAAGTCGAGATTTGCTGCTGCTGCTGCTGCTGCTGTTTGTAGTTGGGCGAATTGAGGTGAAGCCATTCTGCGAGACGATTGACGGAAGCGCGTTGAGACGAGGTGAGGGGGGCTTTGGTGTTGGCCCATTGATCGAGCTGGAGGGGTCTGGCTGAAGAGGTGGCCATGGACGGCGGTGGTTGAGAGGGAGAAGAGGGCGAGGCATACATTGTGCTACCCAGCTCAACTTGGCTTTTTGAGGCTGAGTCGAGGATGTGATCGTAGGAGACCGGGTTATGAGTGGACCCTGGAGAAGGAGCACCAACAGGTCGCTCGCTAATCATGATAGTCACGAGTTGTCAGTCTCTGTGTTCTTCTCAAAAGTGTTACATTCAGACTCACAATTCAGCCGCCTTTCTGACTAAGGCTGACACTTGACAGTCACAGTCAAATGTGTAGTCATGATTAATAACAGTAAATCGCTGCACAGGCCACTCAGCTTGCTGCTTATAGCGCTCTCGGCATACAGCCAAAGTGGAGTTGAGAATATTCACGATTCACGATTGCCTATTCAGGTACAGACCGCGTTATGCTGTGCTGTGCTGTGCTGTGCTGTGCTATACAATTGTACGATTTTTGTCTCGCCCTTTCGAAATCACATTGGACGCATCGGCCACGGCTCGAATCACGAATCAATCGACGATGCCATCCGTCATCTTCTCATTGTTCACCCTCGTCTTGGTCTTCATCGTCATCGTGATCGCCACTCTTACCCTCTTTTCTTCCTGCTTGCTTCTCTGACCAGCGCTTACTCCACTCGAGTCATTTCGTTCCACACATTCGGATTTGCACCTCCTCTCCACGTGCGACAAGCTCGAGCTATACACTTCCGACTGGGCGCGAGCAGTGCCGAGAAGCATACATAAAATGGCAGATCAACGACCTGTCGTCGTTGACAATGGAACTGGTTTCGTCAAAGTCGGTTACGCCGGCTCCAACTTTCCTGAACATGTTTTCCCATCCATTGTTGGTCGACCTATCCTCCGTTCCGAAGAGCGCGATGCCATCTCGAGCAACACAGGCACGCAGATCAAGGACATCATGGTGGGAACAGAAGCTGAGGAGCTTCGAAACTATCTCCAGATCAACCAGCCCATGGAGCACGGTATCGTAAAGGACTTTGGCGACATGCGTCATGTTTGGAACTACACGTTTGACGAAAAGCTTCGCATTGATCCACAAGGCCGTAAGATCCTGCTTACCGAGCCCCCCATGAACCCAAAGAAGAATCGCGAGGAGATGTGTCAGATCATGTTTGAAGAGTATGGCTTTGACGGTGTCTATGTCGCTATTCAGGCCGTCTTGACGCTCTATGCACAAGGTCTCCAGACCGGTGTCGTGGTCGACTCGGGCGATGGTGTTACCCATGTTGTGCCCGTCTTTGAAGGATTCGCGCTGCCTCATCTCACCAAGCGTCTTGATGTAGCCGGTCGCGATGTGACGCGCTACCTGATCAAGCTTCTGCTCATGCGTGGATATGCATTCAACCGAACTGCCGATTTCGATACGGTACGACAGATCAAGGAGAAGCTATGCTACGTCAGCTACGACCTCGACCTCGACAAGAAGCTCGCCGAAGAGACCACCACACTTGTCGAATCCTACACGTTACCTGATGGACGTGTCATCAAGGTGGGCTCGGAACGCTTCGAAGCGCCCGAGTGCATGTTCCAGCCTCACTTGGTCGACGTCGAACAGGCGGGCGTCGCCGAATTGCTATTTAACACGATCCAGTCTGCTGCCGTGGATACGCGTTCCGAGCTGTACAAGCATATTGTGCTCTCGGGAGGCTCCTCCATGTATCCCGGCTTGCCGAGTCGTTTGGAAAAGGAGATGAAGCAGCTCTACCTCACACGCGTGCTCAACGGCGACGGTTCCAGGTTGAAGAACTTCAAAATTAGGATCGAGGACCCACCCAGGAGAAAGCACATGGTCTTCCTGGGAGGTGCTGTGCTGGCCGACATTATGAAGAACCGAGAGAGCTTTTGGATCTCGCGTGCAGAATGGTACGAACAGGGCAAAGCTTGTCTTGATCGTCTGGGACGCCACTCTTAGATAAACGTGTCGTTAGTGAATTCACATTTGCTTTGGCTGAATCGATTCGGTCAGTCTTGCTTGCTCATGATGCAATACAGAATCATGCAATCGATTCGACACTCACACTGACTTGCGTGCACAAGGCGTCCAGGATGGAGCGATGACACAGACACTCGAGATTGCAGAGTTGTGAGTGCCGACAACGAAACTCTCACGAATCACAACTTTCCACACACCCGAGACCCACCACGCACGACGCCTTGCAATTCGTGATTCACGATTCACGATTCACGATTCACGATTCACGATTCACGATTCACGATTCTGGTTTCATTCACGATTTTAAATTATATTTATTATCACCTTTTTATGCTTAGGAGCACAGGCGCAACCCAATCACGAATCACTCACACTGAATGTGCTTGCTTAACTTACTGTATGTTCGTGGTTACGTCGAGCTAGACCCTGAACAGATTCCTCTCTTTCACTTTTACTCTCCCTCTCCCTCTCACCGCATCTTGCAAAGGACTCCCATCCAATACGGCATACAGCGATACGGAATTTACCACGATCCGCTTGTCCACCTGCTTTTGTCGTCATATCCCCGCAACAATGGCACAAACACAGCCACTCCAAGGAATCTCAATACCACGTTACGAATCGCGTTCCAGCACCGCCTCCACCTACACTGCCTATGCCATAGTCGTCCAACTGCCCGTACGATCATGGACAGTCTATCGACGATACTCGGAATTTGTACGGCTCCATAAGAATCTCTCGGCTTCTGCTAACGCTTCGTCTTCGACGGGAGAGCCAGGTGGAGCAGGAAGGCCGCCACCTCAACCACTTCCACCCAGAGAACGCGCGAGGGAATGGAAAAAGACGTTTTCCGGCTTTCTGAGTTTTGCATCTGGAACCGAGCAGGACGGCGGTATGCACCAGGAAATGTGGTTGAAAGAACGCATGTCGGCATTGGAGGCATATCTCAAGGCGATCGTGATGCACGAGGATGGAGCGTGGAGAGAGTCGGAAGCGTTCAAGCAGTTTATCGAATGGCCGACAAGTGTCAAGATGGTCACCGCAAACCCGGTTAGCAGATCATCGCCTCGAAAACCAACCATCCCCGCCTCTCGCACCACTCCACCCAGCATGCCCGGCGCGCTTTCCCCAGCGACTCGAGCGTTGGGCTCAGCAACCTCTGCAGCCAATGCACCACGACCTCCAGCAGTCGAGACCGACGCAACTCGTCCGCTCAACAATGCCCAACTCTTCCAATCCCAAACTGACGCCATGGATCAACAAGACGAACAACTGCTAAATCTCGCCGCCGTCCTGCGTAGACAGAGACAGATGGGCGAAGCGATCAACCAAGAGCTCGGCGAACAGACGGAATTGCTGGGACAGTTGGATAGCGAGGTTGAAGCCACCCAAGCGAATTTGAGCAAGGCCGATCAGAAGATGGATCGTTTCGACGGTGGCAGAGCTAAGAGCAAGGCTGGGATAGGAAGAAAGTTTTGAGACAAGACACGAGATATTGGAGCTGCTGATACCCTCGATCGACACAAGCGTAGCTTCCAGACAGGCCGTGTCTAGATATGAGCATCGAGCCTTCGCACTCGAGGTGTGACAAGGAAAGGAAGAGCGACAGGGACAGTTGGAGTAGAACTTGGACACATCAGGCCTACACGGAACTCATCCCTGGCGACCCACCACACACCTTGGTACGTGTTGATCCGGTCTATGACTCTTTCGTGCATTGCCAACACCTGTGGTCTTCCAGAAGCATCGGGATGAACCGTGATCTGTGACACCATCGATACCATAGACACCAATTTTGCTCGCCAGTGAATCATTCGTCGAGCAACTAGCCTTACCGGGAAACTGAACTCACTCTGGAATAGGGATTTACGAGGCCGGGGCCGACCTCGGTGTCGGTATGTGTCCTTCTGCACCACACCGTGCATGTTGTTCCAGTTTGAATACTCACTGTCCTCCACATCCTTTCAATATTCTTCCAGTGGACGCGGCTGTGACTGTGAGGAGCCCTGTTGGTGAGCCATGATCGATGTACTGGTTGACTAAGATCTCTGCAAAGCCGGTCATCTTGCCTATTTCCAGCGCTTTCATGCACCGCTCTGCCTTGGCTTGGTAGTTGAATATTCACTAGTTACCTGTGTGCAACAGCAGCACTGGACTGACGTGATGATGCCTCGAGTGATCGTGTCCGATGTGGTCTACTGAACACAGATCTGCATTCTCTTGACACGCTTCCGATGAGCCACGCTGCCGGCGAGAGATGCGCCAACAAGCTGTGTCAGCTGTTGGGACGTCTTTGCCAAGACCTCTCTGTGTGATGTTTCAGAGACAAGGCAGTGGTATTTTGGCGGCTGTACATGAGATGTGCTTTGACTGCGTGACACGGAGCTTGGTTGCAGACAAGCTCGTCGAGATAGGGAGAAAGTACAGGTATTGAGCTCGCCAGACGTGTGCACATGGCGCTCTACCTTGCGAAAGCGCTCGCGCTTCGAATCATCACACGCTTTCCAAAGTGACCATGTTTCACTACCCACACACGATCCGCACTGACAGCTCCGTAGAGCATGGTCGACAGCGTTCAAAGCACGAAGCTCAAATCGTGAATGGCTGAGCAGTCACGAGTGGAGGCTGGCTGGATTTGTGATTCACGGTTCGTGATTCTGTGATTGCTGAGCATTCACGAATCACGATTTGTGGGGATTCGAGAGTGATATAGGTCTAACATTTCAAGCTTCAGCCGATGCCCCAGACTGAGAGTCACGAGTTGAGCTGGCGCAATCACGAATCAAAGTCACGGCTGTAAGCAAGTCGAGTTGTACCGCGGCACACGAATCAAGTCGCGGTTGACGCAATCAATTTTGGCAGATTTCATAAAACATGAATCGTGAATCACGAAGGATCCGTGAGACTCGCGACTCACGACTCACGACTCACGACTCATCGCTTCTCCTCATTCACAGACTTACTTGACCTTTCAAGTTTCGCTCTCATCTTGACTAGCATATATTACTCGGCTCATCTCAACCGGGCACATGTCGACCACCCCCATACACTCTACAAGAAACCTCTTGCGAGCCTTTCCATCTCGTATCTTGCCTTTACTAACGACCACTGCTGAAACTAAAGCCAAAACCAAAACCAAAGCCGTCACCGTCGTACCGCCCAGTCTGAGTTTGAATGTAAGTAGCTCCTCCTTCTCCTCCGGCGTACTTGGACAGCGAAGAAGCAGTGCGGCACTTTAGCTCGAGCAAGCCCATCGATATGATGAGGACATTTCTTAAATCACGTGAACAATCCAACACCTAGAAGGTCATCAGCCTTACATTGTGCGGAGTGCAAAGATTAACCAGACTCTGACTTGAAAACGGGGACGGATCGAGCTGGATGCTTGGCTGCTTTGTTGCTGTGCATCATGGCCGAAGCAACTTTCTGCCATGCTCACCAGGCTAACTTCCATCGCTTTTGTCGCTTCAGTTACAGCGTCCGCGTCGATTCCAACCTATTTCGCCACTTGCGGTCCCACGTCGTACCGCCACCACATCTAGCAAAATCGATCCGGCTGCAATTGCGTCCCAGTTGAGCAGCATGCCGTCCACATCCAAAACCCCGGCGTCCGAGCCAACGCTCTTCATTGACGGAAAATGGACTCACGCTAAAGCAGGTCACACTCGACCGATCATCAACCCCTTTGACGGCTCCACTGTAGCCGTCATCGACGAGGCCGGTAGTGAGGATGCACTAGCTGCTGTCGATTCCGCCGCGCGATTCTTCCGCACCTCATCTTGGCCGCATCAGACGTGCACTTCACGTACCGCTCTTCTCTCGAAAGTAGCAGACCTCCTCCAGCGAGACAAAGAGATCCTTGCCGAGATCGAAACCAAGGACACGGGCAAGACACTCCAAGAGAGCAAAGTCGATGTCGACGACGTCACCAACGTCTTTCGATTCTACGCTCAGGAAGCCAAAAAGCTCGATACACCCAAAAAGATTGTCTCGGATGTGATCCCTGACTCGGTGGAGAGCACCACTTCGCACGTTCCTGTGGGCGTGTGTGTGCTGATCGCACCGTGGAACTACCCTTTGCTTCAGATCTGCTGGAAGGTAGCACCGGCGCTGGTTACAGGCAACGCCGTCATCATCAAGCCTTCCGAAGTGACGCCGCTATCAACGGTGCATTTCGTCAAGCTACTGGTGGAGGCTGGAGCACCGATGGGTTCGGTTCAGTTGCTCACCGCTGGAGGTGCGTCGGTCGGCCCGGCTTTGACCGAACATGCCGACGTGGATCTGGTCTCCTTCACAGGTGGACTGGACACCGGACGTCGAATCATTGCTTCGTGCGCAACTACGGTCAAGCGATGCACGGTTGAACTGGGTGGCAAGAACCCTAACATTGTGTTTGCCGACTGCGACCTTGAATGGGCCATCGATACCGTCACCACCGCCGTGTTTTTGCACTCGGGCCAAGTGTGCTCTTCGGGTGCGAGGTTGATCGTAGAAGAGTCGATCGCAGATAAGCTCGTCGCTGGCGTAGCTGAGCGTGCCAAACGTATCAAGATGGGTAACGGTCTGGACGCGGCATCCGAAACTGGACCACTCGTCTCTGCTGCTCACTTGTCCAAAGTGGAAGCGTATGTGCAACTCGGTCTCGAGGAAGGCGCCAAGCTGGTATGTGGCGGAGCACGACCAGATGCCAAGTCGCACCCGGAACTGGCCAACGGCTTCTTTTTCTGCCCGACCATCTTTGACCGCTGCCATCGCGAGATGCGCATTGTGCAGGAAGAGACGTTTGGACCGATCCTGACGGTGGAAAGGTTCAAGGACGGCGATGAGGAGCACGCCATCTGGCTCGCCAACGACACCAAGTATGGACTCGCAGGAGGTGTTCAGTCGGGCAATCAGGAACGCGCCAGGAGAGTGGCCAAGAGGCTGAGGCACGGAACCGTATGGGTCAACACCTATGGATCCTACACGCCAGCGGCTGAATGGGGTGGGTTTGGCATGAGCGGCAACGGACGCGAACTCGGCAGCAAAGGCTTGGATGAGTACATCGAGACCAAACACGAATGGGTCGAGACCAAACCAGCGCCGCCCGGATGGTTCAAGGGACAAGCCGAGGTTTTGCAGCCTGCCAACGTGGTCAAGGCGAAGCTGTAGGCTGCAAAGCTGGTTGCTTAGTATTCACGATTTGGCCTCGCCTTTTCCCCTGCTTGCCTGCTTGCCTGCTTCCCTGTTTGTCTCTGTGCCTGTTGATACCATCGGTTGCTTTCTTTTGCTACCTCAATGCATGCCTGTGCTTGACACGAGAATCGAATGCAGAAGGCGACGTGAGCCAGCGAAGCACTTGTAGGTTCTTTCTGACGATAGTCACAGAGATTGGCTCTATGTTTGGGTCTCAGAAGCCAAACCCCTATTCCCGAGTCGTGATTCATGTTGATCGGTTGGTAATCACGTATCGTGAATCGTGAGTTCTTCCGGCTTTTTCGCTTTCAACCCCACACAGCCAAAATTACAGCACAGCACAGCACAGCACAGCATTTCCAATCGAATTTCCACGCACGCATTCACGATTCCCATTTCATCGCAGAAGCGCAAGCAGCAAGCAAGCAGCAATCACGGATCAAGAATCAGCAAGCACAGACACTCGTGACTCAAAGAGCACGGAGCACTGAGCACAGAGCGCTGAGCACTGAACCACATGTAAGAGCTTGTGAATCGTACCACCCACTTTACCTCCTCTTATCGGCGCACCTCCATCGTCATCATCATCATCACCCTCACCGCCACCAAACTTGATCGTCAGCTGTGGCCGACCATCTACGTTTTCATCCCACCCAACGATCTGCTCCGTGACGATACCCGGATTCATCAAAGTACCACTCTGCGCTCGCTCTCCTGCATGGCAACGCTCTCCATCTTGTAGCATCCCTTCCTAGCCTTTCTAGCGCCAGCATACGATCCGTTCGGATCGTGCACTACCCACGCTGATCCATCATGCCCGCCGCGGTGGGGCCAGCCAATGGCGCTACCGCCAGCACGTCCAAATCTACCTTCCTATCCGCTAATCATCCACTCAACCTTCGCAAGCAGGCGCAACCCAAGCTCGACTCGAGCTTCAGCGTAAAGACCTACATCGGCGCCGCCAACGCTTTGCTCGACAAAGCAAGAGCAGCAGATGCACAGGACCAGATCGAGGTTGCCTTTGTCAACTACCTGAAAGCGGCCAACGTCGCCGCTTTCATCGCAAAACACGATGACTGGCCCAAGATCGCCAAGACGCGCAGCTCCGTCTACCAAGCCTACAATGAGCTCATGAAGCAAGCTCCTGCCTTTATCGAACGTACAAAGCGTCTAGAGTCGCAGCTCGCCATCCGCGAAGAACGCAATGCTCAAGCCAGTGCCGAGATGGCAGCCGAACAGGCGCGCAATGCACAACTTCAGCGTCAGTCTCAACCACCAGGTGACTCGGCTCTCCGCAGCCAGCCTCAAACCACTGCTAGTGCTCCTTCTGCCGCGCATTCGGACGAAGACCATTCCGACCACGGCACCGACGCTGAGCCCATCGACGACCACCACGCTACAGGTAGACGCACTGGAAGCTCGTTAGCAGACCGTCTTCAGGCTCTTCGCAATTCAACCACAAGCGACTCTGCAGCGCTACGCAGCCGTGGCCGATCCGACAGCGCCGCCTCCCACTCGGGTCTGTCGACCACAGCTGCTTTCTCTACGCACCAACTCGACCAAGCATTGCCTGACGCATCTGCCGCCCAACCAACTTTTCCCGATGTACCAACAGCATCCGAATTCAGCTCGGCCTATCCTACCATCGACCAGTTCGAGAGCAGTACCACACCACAATCACCAGAAACCTCCAATGGCAGCCATGAGACGGGCTTCCCTGCGCCACCGACACATGCCGTTGGCAAAGCCAAACGTCCACTGCCCGCGCCACCAACTGCCAGCTCTACCAATGTAGCACGCGAGTTTGCCCTCGCACGCGACGTTCCAGAACCTTTCGATCCCACACACCAAGCAGCATCGTCCGTACAACCGCATCAGCAGCAGCATCAACATCGTCAGATTGATGGTTTGCCAAACCAGGACCCTCACCGATATAGCCTGCAGCAACACAGCTCGCGTTACTCGAGCAGCACTGCAGTGCCCACACAACAGCAGCAACACCAGCAGCACACATCGACTCCCGTGCACGATTCAGCATCAGCAACCGGCGCTTCCTTCAACGCCACACCGGAACCTCGTTCGCTCATGGTCGGTCCCAAACCAGCCTTGCCCATGAAGAATCACATCTCTGTCGAAGAGCTCTTCGGCTATCTCAACCCAGGCTTCCAAGAGTTCACCGATGCCGAAGGCAAACGCAAAATCGGCAAAAAGATGGGCCTCGACGTGCTGTTGCTGGATGTACGCAGCCGCTCCGAGTACGAGGCTGGTCGGATTTCGGGCGGCAAGACGGTCTGTATTGAGCCCATCACGCTCCGGGAGGGTATGAGCTCGAAAGACATCGAAGACAAGCTTGTGCTCTCGCCTCCAGATGAACAGTCGGCTTTTACTTGGCGCAATCGCTTCGATCTGGTGGTGCTGTACGACCACAATCTTCGATCACTTCGTGGCAGCACCTCGGCTGATAAGATCCCGCAAGATCCAACGGCACAGGCTAGAATGGACATCTTGATTCGCGCCATCTACGAGAATGAGTTTACAAAGACATTGTCGCATCAACCGGTTCTGTTGGTTGGAGGATTCGAGCGATGGTCGCAGAAGTTGGGCGACAAGTTGGTGGTGCGAAGCAGCTCGACGAATGGTGCAAACGCGCATGTTTCCAGGACCAGCATCTCCTTTGAGCCGGGGACACGCTTTCCGACAGCCGACGATCCAAGCATTCGTGGCGTAACTGCCGAGCAGGCACGCGAGCAGGAGCTGAAACGCGCTAGAAGGCAGCAGCAGGTGTTGGCCGACGGCGTCTCTTCGCCATCGACGTCAGCGTCGGTGCCCGCGTCTCCATCCGAATCGTCGAGGACGAGTATGCAGCCTGGAGGTATCTATCCGAGTCGAGCGACAAATGGCGTCCATTCTCCGTACCTGGCAGGATCGTTCGATGGCGGATACGCGGCTCCGTCGCTTCCGGCACGCGCATACCACGGTGCACCCTCGTTGCCACCTGCGGCAGCGCATCGGCCTCCTTCGCGCTCCAACTCGTCATCCACATTCGACTACCCGCAACTCAAGCCCAGCGCTACCAACTCGCCGTACGGCATGATGACGGCACCACAACCTCCACCGATCGCGGCATCGTCAGCTACGCCGTCGGCCGCCACCACAAGTTCGCGAGATCGCTCGGTTGCGTCCACGCCAGCAACGCTGACTCCTGGCGTCGGATCAGCGGCGGGTAACGATGCTTCGCGTAAACGAGTCATGGCTCCTAGCTATGCGGGACATGTGCAAGCGTCTCGCGTCTACTCGACGCCGAACCGCAACATCGATGAGATCAAGATCGGTCTCACGGGTCTCAAGAATCTGGGCAATTCGTGCTACATGAATTCGACGCTTCAGTGCTTGTCGGCGACGATCCCGTTGGCACGCTTTCTGCTGGATGGATCGTACAAGACAGCAATCAACCGAACGAATCCTCTAGGTACGCAGGGGCAGCTGGCCACGGCGTTGGCCGGATTGGTGCATGTGATGTGGGGTGAGAAGTACGCGTTTGTTTCGCCGGTGACGTTCCGCGAGGCGATGGCGAGGTTCGCGCCGTCGTTTAGAGGGTATGATCAGCATGATTCGCAGGAGTTCTTGGCTATATTGCTGGACGGATTGCATGAGGATTTGAATTACGTCACAACGAGGCCGGCGGCGATCGAGATGACACCGGCGCGGGAGAACGAGTTGGAAACGTTACCGCAGCAGATTGCGAGTATCAAGGAGTGGGGGATTTACAGGATGAGGAATGACTCGTTGGTGGTGGATTGGTTTCAGGGACAGTTTAGGAACAAGCTGACGTGTCTCACGTGCGGCAAGACGAGTACAACGTACGAGGCGTTTACCTACTTGAGTCTGCCGGTGCCGAGCGGGAGGGGCGTAGGCAAGGTTGCGCTCCAGCAGTGTTTGGATGCGTTTGTTCGGGAGGAGGTGTTGGATAAAGGTGATATGTGGAACTGTTCGCGATGTAAGAGACCGCGCAAAGCGACCAAGCGTCTCTCTATATCAAGACTTCCAAGGGTGCTGTTAATTCATCTCAAGCGGTTTTCGTTCAAAGGCCCGTTTACGGACAAGATCGATACAACGGTCACATTCCCCGTCAACACAGCGTTGGATCTGACGAATTACATGCCGCCTCCATTGCCGCCCGGTGCTGCCGCTGCTGCAGGCGTAAAGGAGAGCTTAAGTCAACAGCCTCCGTACTTGTACGACCTCTACGCAGCGACGCATCATTTCGGTAGCCTCAACACGGGCCATTATACCGCAACCGTTAAGAGCGCTAACGACTGGTGGTATTGCGACGACAGTAGAATCACCAAGGGCGACACATCACACTTGGCAGATAATAGCGCCTACGTTCTCTGGTTCAGGCGCAAATGATGCGAACAAGCGTCACACAGAATCCAGTATTCATCCAATCGCGGTACCACCCCTATGGTGTTGTGTGCGTTGTGGCAGCGACAGTTTGAGCGCGAGGCGCCAGTCCCGATGCACGCACTTGCGCAGCAACGACGTGCGCGCAGCATGGGTCGAGACAAGCTACACGAGCTCGCTGGCTTGATGCTTTTGTGTTGTTTGTACAGTACTGAAAGTCACGAACCGGCAACTGAGCACGTCGCCGAGTGCACGTCATCACGTACGATGCGCAAAGCTGTTGGATGTATGTTGGGCTGCGGGGCGCATCCGCGGATGCGAATGCGGATGTGGAGTGAATGCGCGGTATACAGACGTGCGCTTGATCGAGCTGTGCGGCACGGCGCAAAGGTGGGTGCAAGCAAAGTGGGTGGCGAGAGAATAAGTGCTGTATCCGTCGGAGTGCGGTGACGCAGAAGCGCAATGCGCACGATGGCGGAATGAAACAAAGCGGCAGCATGGTGAGCGTAGTCGATGAAGCTATCTGAGAACAGGCGCAAGATGCTCGTACCTAGAGTTGCGCACTTGAAACATTCACGATTGACATTGACGACTGTGGACGTATGCCAAACAAGCCAAGCGGCGGAAGCGGGTACAAAACAAGTAGATTCGCCTGTGCGTCTTATACGACATGCTCGATCTGTTGCACTGAAACGTACGCGATCAAGGATCATCAACCATGTCGTCTGCACAGTCGTGCTCAGGTCAAGCGGACGTATTGATCGTCCAGGACGACCCACCGCATCCGTCCGGTCGCGACCGACGAGGTGTGCTTATGATTCCAACGCACGACAAGCCTACGGTGTGCTGGAACGAGCTCAGCTACGCGCTAGCCTCGATTCACGGCGGAGTGAATCCCAACGTGGTCCGCTACCGTCTCCCTGCACGCCTCAGACTGCAAGAGCGCCAGCGAGCACCAGTCGAGATACAAGCTGCCTTTGCCAACTCGTTCCCAAATCGCGCGTTACCGCATGTGCGTGTGAGCCCGAGCCGATTCGGGTTCAAGTACCTGGACATCGAAACGCCCTTGGACAACGTTGCAGCGCAAGACATTATCCGCGCTGCGCGGAACGACAAATGGCGAGTCAACGCGAGCGTGATTGGCGAACCCTTATTTGTCGGGTTCCACACAGCCAGCATGGTCCACGCGATCCGGTTCGACAAGATCCCGCACGACGATCTGCAAGCGTTTCTCCACTTTGTTCCCGAGCTTTTCAAGCTGATGGAGCCGTCGATTGACATCTCGATCGTCGACGTATGGAGAGTGGAAAACAGAGTGACGCTGAACAGCGCACTCCAGCAAACGAACCACTGGGTGTTTGGTGGCAGCATTCTCGTGCTTTTCGGCTTAGCTGCTGTGCCCGCCTCGGTACGTGTGGCAGATCTCGTCCACAAGTGGCCGGGCTGGTACATGTGGCGCGCAAAGAGCGTCATCAGCCTTGTCTTCCCTGGTCGCTACGAATACTGTACGTTTTGCAAGTATACCGCGCAGAACGAAAACGGAAACCAGCATCAACGCCATCTGACACACAAGTGCCGAAAGCTGGTGTGCATGAAATGTGGCCTTACCGGTCACTACGACAGTGCATGCCCCACAAGTGCGTCAGTTCGGCGCCGGTAGCATGGCAGAACATGTCGAGATATGCATGCGTCGTACTACGCTCACGTGGTTGACACTTGTTATCCTAGCCTAAATCCAAGAGACATCACTCACGCTTTCGCCGAGAACCCAGGAGAGCCAGTACCGTTGCGTTTGTGTGATTCGTGAATGACCTTGATGTGCTGCTTGTCGACACGCCACGTTGCGACGAGGGGTGAAAACTCCTGGCATGGACACGCAAGAGATGGCGCTCTCACCTTTGCAGCGAGCACTCATGACTCGCGCACACATGGCGCGACCGACATGCAAACACAATCACGGATGCTAAACCGTGGCGCGTCACTTTCACGCCTCAGCGAGCTCATGTCTTTCATCTGGACCAATACGAAACCTCAAGGGGGACGCAAGCTGACAAACAAGTCAGAACGAGAGCCGACAAGGAACAGCAAACGAGCAAGCTGAAGCTCCGCACAAAGCACTCAGCTCGAGCGGCAGTGCAGCGCATCACATTTCTCGCATAGCCAAGCGACACGAATCACGAATGCATCTTGCTCATCATCTGACATATCAAACGACATTTCTCAAACGTGCGCAGTCTACAAAAGCTCGGCATTGCCAAAAGCTCAGAAGTCACCCAGATCCACTTGGACAAGTGTCGAATAGTTCTTGACCGCAACAAAGCCATTCCCCATGCCACTCTGTCCCACCTTCGCATTGGTCAACTCGACACCACCGTCTTTGTGCTCTTGACTGTGCTGGTCTTGTGATTCGGCTTGCTGCTGCGAGGCGGCTTTGGCGGCTTGCATGGCGGCAATCTTGTTGTTTCTGGCTTTGCGTTCGACGTCCGACTGCTTGGAACGGTCTAGGGCGCGGTTTCGTACGTTGACCTGCACGAGCCTTGCTTCCAAACTCTGTGCTGCGACGGCGTCCTTGGTACCGATCGGAGTGGCGACACCGGGAGTACCATTCGCTCTGGGCGAGTCGAATCCAGCAGTAGCACCCAGCGCAGTGCGTCCACCCATGACACTGATTGCTTCAACCCTCAACTTTTTCTTGGTTTCCAACATCTTGCCGATATCCTGTTCGGTCAGTGGGCTCGTGAAGAACTTTTCCAGTTCGTCGGCTTTCCTACTCACAGCGCCCTTTTTGGGCAACTTGCCGCCACCGGCGCTGCCTTTGGAGGACTTCACAAACGCGATCCATCGCTCACGTTCGGACTCGGTGAATTCTCCACGCGAGAGCATGTCGATTCGTGCCTCGTGTTCGTTGCCCGCATGCTCAAAGACGAGATACACGTTGCACCACTTACCGGAGCGATCGGCCGAGAGGTCGTAGAACTTGCCCGGTTTCTCAATGACATCGCTCACCTGGTGGATGCGGTAGACGGTTTCGGTGCGTCCCGGTTGCGAGTCTGATGGACGTGTGCCCCAGGAAAAGCGGATAAAGCTTCCGGTGAGCACGTCGCGCCAGCGTGGAGCGTACAGTCGAGATTCGATCTGGTCGCGTGTGACACGTGCGGCATTGAGGTCCGACAGCGAAGGTGGATCGGAAGAGTCTCGAGCAGAAGCGAGGTCTTTTGCTGCAGAAGCGGTGGCGAGTTTGGTGCGACGTGGGTAATCTTGTTCGTCTGAATAGTCAGAGTAAGACACTTCGGATGCGGAATCGGAAGCGTAACTCCTTCGATTGCGCGATTTCGACTTTTCCGTAACCTCGTCGTCCGAGTCGGCTCCAGTTCGAGAGATGCCAGCAGCTTTCTCCTTCCTCTTTTTTCTGAGTTCCGACAACTTGGCCGATTTCGCATCTGTCTGTCCCGGCAACTTTTTCTTCCTGCTCTTGGCTGCTGAAGCCGCACCACTTCCGTATAGGAAATCGCTATCTCCATCTTCTTCCTCTTGACCCGCGTCGCTCTCTTCGCTGAGCGAGTCGTCTCTCTTGCCACCTCGAACAACACGCTTCTTACTCGCTGCTTTCCTCGTCGCTCCCGCTGCCGCTTTTTGCGCTTTTACGAGCGCAGCCAACTCAAACTTTTGCCTTCGCTCGTTGATCTCGTCCCTTCTTCTGGCGAGGATATCTTCCCGATCCAACTCGTTCATCGACATGAGCTCTTCCATATCACGAGCCGACTTGTAGATCCCCTGATACGGATACGGATCGCGTCGTTCGTCGGCGGAGGAAGAGCCGGCAGCATCGTCGTCGGAACCGGGAGCGTCGGCGTCGGAACCGGAGGCGGACTCATCCAGAAGATCGAGCCGACGCTTCTTGGCCAATGAGGACGAAGAAGCCGATGGCTTCGAGTCGCGTTTCGAGCCGGTGCGCACAACACGATCGTCGTCATCGTCCGACGAAGAGAGATCGATGTTCTTGCGACCAGATTCACCCGCTAGCGCGAGCAGTTCGTCGTCCAAACCTCCACCTGCCATTGTGCGAAGAAGCGATCAGAAGGAGTGGCTTGTGTCGGGTTGTTTTGTGTTCCTAGATTCGGGCTAGCGAGTCGAAGAGCTGTGCGCGGCACCCACAGCGAGCTGGACGATGGTATTGGTCAAAAGATACCAGTTCACCATTTCGCATCATGAATTCATTTGCCGAATCGTGTTTGGGACGCTGCCGCTGCGCATCGCATCGAACAGTCACGGAAATCGGTTTTTATCGCGCGAGTCGTGCCGAGCATGGTATCTCGAATGCGAGACACCCAGCACGGAACACGGAACACGGAACACGGAACACAGTTTCGTTGTGCGTCATTTTCCGCGCGACACGCATTAATACTGTATTAAGTTAACAATCGTTACAGGCGCCGTAGTGCCGCGAGGTGGCACGTGTCGGGAACTAAAGGACTTATTCCCGACAGGGGTTTTGGAGCCAGAATTCGGCTGCCATGCGCAGGTCGTGTGTACAGAGCACACACTTTATAAACATGAGTTCCTTGTTGTGGATGATACTTTTCTTTCACCTTACTATCTACTCGCCATTGCGACTACTATCTACTACGTCACAATTGGTTCGACCAGTGCAGCAATCTAATACATTGCTGCCACATATGCTTGTGCCTCGTGGCCTGTGGATCAGTGTTATTGAACGTCAGAACCTTGACTGACACTGCAGACGGAGCCTCAACCGTTGTGGTTGAACCTGAACCGTCACCAGACATCCTGTAGCAGTACACCGTCGTCAGGAACGCTCACGAGGTGTACTGAACACCATTCAGAACCGAGCTACGCCGCAACTCTGCTGGGTGGAGCGTTCATCGCAACCAGCCGATACCGAGTCCTAAGCACGCATCTCTCTCAACTCATTGCGCCTCATGCACACACTGTGGTCTTCAGGCACAGGACTGTGGCATCTCGCTCGTCTCTCTTGAGCCTTGGACCCTTTGCTTCTACACTGGTATCTGCCTTCCAAGCTACTACATGACAGGAGGATCGCTTCTCACCTGAAACAACAAGCCGAAACATCAGCGCCTTCGACTGTCGTCCCGAATGTCAACCTTGCTGTCCTTCTCTTATTGTGTCCTTTCCGTCGGTTAAGAGTCGGTGTTGGCCCCCGGTTCATTTGACAACGCGAGTGTCAGAATAGTTCAGTAGATCCTGTTGTCGGCTGTCAATCTCGGCAATGGGCGTGTCGCACGAGCCTCTCCTTGGTCGCAGGTCGTATCAACAGGAAGTTCGTAGAGATCCATAGTCAGCAACAGATCGTATCAGTGTGCCATTCGAAAGAAGGTCATGTTGGTCCAAGCGTGTGGCAGTGAAAGCCGAGGCTCTGCATCGAGTGACTTGCCCGCCACGTTCAGCAGCGAGATCGGGCGATACGACGTGGCGAGCCGCATGTCGCGGTGGGCGCGTGGTTTTGCGCATCTCGCTCTTTCGACCAGCCTGTTCATGTGTGCGAAGCCAGAGGCGGTGTGCGCATGACTAGCGGCTGGCACAGCAGCGTGTTTTGGACTAGTGGAGTTCAGAATTGCCGCAGCCACGATCCAAGGCACAAGAGTGGCATGGTCTCGCAGCGCCTGCTCAAAGCCGTACACGTAAAAAGATCCTAAACTCGTGACATTCGTGATTCGGAAACGATTGCTAACACTACAGGCAAAGTTAACGTTTGTACGGACGCAGGTACCAAGTATCAAGCGGTGTTGATCTTGACCTGGTTGTTGTCCTCCTTTTCGTTGCTGCTCGCTGTGTCGGATGGCTGGTAGCCGTCGTTAGCGAGCACGGCTTCTCCGCGCTGTTCTGCTGCTTTGGTCCTGAGCTCCTCCATGACCATTCTGTGCGCGTGGCGCGCAGGTCGCTTTTCGTGCAGGTTGTCCATCTCCTCGATCGGGATGCCCTTGGTCTCGGGCATGAGGAAGTAGATCCAGAAGACGCTGACCACCATGCAGCTGGCGAAAAACGCGTATACGCCCCAACCCATGCGTTGGAACATGTGCGGCGTCGCTTGTGAGATGACAAAGTTGTAGAGCCAGTTGCTGGCGGCCATAAAGATCTGCGCAACTGGACGCGCGGTGTTGTCAAACGACTCGGCACCATACACCCAAGGCAAGGGGTTCCAACCGAACGAGTAGAAGCACGTCCAGATGTAGAAAAATGCGAGCGCCGACGCACCGGGACCGTCGATAGACGACTTTTTGTGCAGCGTCGGCTTGGCGATTGCAATGTAGGCCGCAATGTAGTACATGGCGGCGGCGCCACCGGTGGACGAGATCATGAGCAGGCGTCGACGGCCGACGGTTTCGACGAGGAAGAGGATAAAGACAAACGATCCGATCGTCTTGATAACGCCAAAGCAGCCGGTGCCGAGCAGGCCGGTCGAGGTGCCGACGATACCAAGACTCTTAAATACCGTCGGAGAATAGTAGTTGATCGCATTGATTCCCGTACCGTTTTGAAAAATGAAGAGCGACGAACCAAAGGCAAGGCGGCGGAGAAGGTGCTTTTGGCGGAAGACGTACCTAAAGGGCGCAAAGTAAGAGTCGCCACCTGCCACGCGCTTGTTCTCTTCGATCGAGTGGCTCATCTGGTTGAACTCCTCGATAAAGTAAGGGTGGTCTGTGGGCAGCTGGCGGATATAGGCGAGCTTCTGCTGGGCCTCGTCGACCCTTCCACGGGAGAGCAGCCATCGTGGTGATTCGACGAGGAAGAGGGAACCAATCATGAGCATTCCACCGGGAATCAGTTGCACCGCAAAGGGAATGCGCCACTGCTTGACCGAGGGAGGCAGAGTCTGAATGACACCGTAGTTGATAAAGAAACCGACGATGCCACCGATCTGCCAGCCAATCTCGTAGACACCGATCGCCTGGCCACGAGCGGGCGCGGGGGCGATCTCGGAAATGTACATGGGCGTGAGGTTCGAGGCAGCACCAATAGCGAGACCGGCAATCGCACGGCCCACGTAGATGGGCGTCAGGTGGGTGGCGGGCGAAGCGGCGGTCATGATGGCAGCACCGATCGTAAAGACGATCGAGGTGATCAACAAGCCACGCTTGCGACCGAAAAAGTGACCAATAGGGTGACCGAGGAAAGCGCCGAAAAAGGCGCCTGCCTGGTAGGTCGATACCAGGTTGCCCGAGGTGTTGGCATTCAGCTTGCCAAACGACTTTGTGAACGAGGGCAGTGCGAGTGTACCACCAATGAACGCGCTATCGTAGCCGATCATGATCGACGCAAACGAAGCGATAAACGAGAGCATCCATACACGCCAATTGTAGACCGACGCAGGTGTCGGCCTGTCTTCGACCCTCTTGAGGAAAGCCATGCTTGCGGGATCGTCGTCGTGGGGCGAGTCAGAAAGGTGAGGGAGAAAGGAACGGTGCGAACAACTCGAGGACCAACGCCAAGCAAGACTTGAAGAGGCGTAAGAATTTTTAGTTTGACTGTACTCGACAGGATAGTCCAAAATACCGCGTGCGCGGGGGTTGTTTGTGCTTGCTGGAAATCGTAATCGTCGCTTGACGAGGAATACAAATCGTTGTGTTTGCCCAAAAAAAAAAACAAAAAAACAATGTCCCGACCGCGTGGTGACTCGTTCTGATTTTTATTTTTTTTTGGAATTTCTTTGCCTTTTGAAGGGGGAATGTGGCCAGATTCTTGTCCAGGCTGCAACCAAGGAAGCAGTAAAGAGGAGGGAGGCGTAGGATGTTGGAGATCTGGGAAAGAGGCACAAGAAAGGATGTGGGGAAAGGACCAACCAATGTGAGAAGATTGGTGAGCTTATATGTGTAATGGACGGAAAGCGGGGAAGCTTTGAAGGACGAGCGGGGAGCAACCAAACCAACTCGTACCTGGCTCGACTGGCGTAGCTAGTAGCTACAGCTTCCAGGCACTTGAGCCGTGTTCCAACCGAACACGAAAAACCGAAACCGAATCGTGAGTGCTAATTCGGCTTGAAGCAAGTCACGAGTATCACAAATTCCAAAATGGGAAAACGAAACAGAAAATTTTGTCGTAACCGTTATTCACAATTTGCTTTAGGAATGGACGAATTGCGAATCGTGGGGTCCCCGCCACGCGCTTGTTAGTGTGGTTGGTCCAAGAGCCATCCATGTTCATTCGCCCGACGATGATTGGACGGCTACTCGTCGCTGTACTGCACAGACATCTTTGGCCAGACCGGTAAATGCAGCTCTGTGCACACACACTCGTACTGTATGATGCTGAGCATCTGCTCAGCTGCAAGGAACGTCTAGATCCTATCATGTTTTGAAACTTGGCACGGGACTCCAATCCTGAATGTATCCAAGATGGTACCACGTTGTACACAACTTCCCCAAACACACAAACACACACATGTAGCCGGGGCACCGCACTATCACCGTGCATCGCAGGAAGGGGCTCCATACCGACCGATCGCCGTGTACGAGTGATCTCACTATGGCAGTGTGGGGTGAGTGGAAGCACAATTCGAGGATCCTGTGTCGAGGAGCTCTCGGATACTCTCGGACTCAGCGCCAACCTCAGCCATTGGCGTACAAGTTGAATCGTCCTGGGCCACGCGGGGATATGCGCCAAGTTGTGCGTCAACAGGGGAGTCATGGCTGACTGCAAACCACCTTGCCACGCGATACCAATTCACGATTCGAATTTCTGTCAATTGCCCGAACCAATGCTGCATGACAACAACCATGGCATAAGAGTGATCCGCCTTGGCTACGCGAAACCCATTGAATGCAAGTTGCCGTGGGTCATCCTCGGTCGTCTCGGAGCGTAAAAAGGGCGAGCCGAGGTACGGCTACCATTGGACTAAGCCCAGAACAGAGCGGTGCGGTGCAGTGCAAGCGCTGGTCAGATGGACGAAAAGCCGATGTCAACCCAAATAGCCGAAGAGCCCAGACCGCGTGAGAAACCGAAATGGCCGGTTAATTTGCAGCTCAAAATCGCCGGCTGCTTAGGGTCGGTTACGAATGTATTTAACCGAGCTTCAACAGTGAACTGTGAATCAAATTATCGGCCGGGTCTGCGATTAGCCGTCCAACACCTTTTTTTTCAGGGTCTCGTGTCTCTTCACCGTGCGACCTTTGGGCCTGTTCGTGGTTGGTATTGCTTCGAATCCTTCTTGTGCTCTTTCCACCATCCGAACAACACTCAACGCTGCAACGACATTGACGCAAAACCAAAGTCGTCCATCAACAACCATGTCGCAGTCCATCTCTTTCCAAGGTCAGGCGGATAGCGCCAACG
This sequence comes from Mycosarcoma maydis, assembly GCF_000328475.2. Classification (NCBI taxonomy): domain Eukaryota; kingdom Fungi; phylum Basidiomycota; class Ustilaginomycetes; order Ustilaginales; genus Mycosarcoma; species Mycosarcoma maydis. The sequence continues at coordinate 489,592 of NC_026496.1, forward strand.
GTCATGCCGCCGCCGCCGCTGCTGCTGCTACCGCTGCTGCCAAGGGTGTAATTGCACCACCTCATCCTACGCCGGAGCAGATTCAGGCGTCGGCGCGCAGATACTTTCTCTTTGGCTACCCTATCTCGCATTCTGCCAGTCCTGCCTTCCAGAACTTGATGCTCGAATCGATTGCTCCCATCGCTTTCCCGGGTTCCGAGAAGCAGACCTATCCGCCTACCTACTCGCTCAAGGACACCAAGACCGTAGACGAGCCGCATTTTAGGGACATTGTACGCAATGATCCTCTCTTTGCAGGTGCCGGTGTCACCATGCCGCTCAAAGTCGCTGTGACAGCCACACTGGGCGAAAAGGGCGTGATCGACGAGCTGAGCGAGGCGGGCAAAGCTACGCAGACGGTCAACACCATCATCTCGGTGCCCGACAAGGGCAAGAGAAAGATGATTGGCACCAACACCGACTACCTCGGAATCGCACATGCTGTGCTCCGAGCTATGGCCGAATGCAATGCCGAAGACAGGGTGACCAAGTACCTCGATCCTCAGTTGGCGTTCAAGGCGAGATACGTGTTTCCCAGAAACCCGCAAGGCAAGCCGTACGCGGCGTTCATCATCGGCTCAGGTGGAACGTGCCGTTCGGCTGTTTATGCCGTTAGCCAGCTAGGCCTTTCACCCATCTACCTGCTCAACCGTGACGCCGAGGAGACGCAGGCTGTGTTGGATCACTTTGGCGACTCGCTCGATCTGCGCGCCTTGCGTTCCGTCGAGGCATACGAAGCTGAAGCAGCCAAACGCGACTCGGGCGAGATTGGACACGTCGCCTGTGCAGTGGGAGCGATTCCAGCATTTGCACCTCAGACCGACGACGAAAAGATGGTCTACACGCTTGCGCATCGATTCTTTTCCGAGCCTTACCACGCATTGACAGAGAGCCACGCACCGCTCGCTTCGAACGCGCAGCAAGAGACACTGGTCGCTCTGCCTCTGCCGTCCAAGCGGCCGTTCCTGGACATGTGCTACAAACCACGCATGACGCCGTTGCTCATCACGGCTGAAGAAAAGGGCTGGTTGGCGATTGGAGGTGTGGAAGCTATGGTCGAACAAGGTCTCGCTCAGGCGAGAATGTGGGCGGCTACGGCCAAAGCATGGGAGCAGGCCAAGCACGAATTCGATCCCATCCCATACGCCGTCAAGGCCGGAGATGAGGGTCCAGTCGGACTGTACATTGAGGAGAAGGCGAGAGAGCTCGTCAAGGCTATGATGGATATCAAGTAGGCGTCTCTGTACGGCGTGCTTTCGTGATTGATTCGGCAAATCTTACAGATAACTATTAAGCGTGAACCAGGTGTGGCAATCGCAAATATCCGTCCTCGTCGTAGTTTGAGCCAGGAAGCGTGCCAGCCTCGTTCTGCACCGAGTGGTGTCTCAGATGGCGGAGCGTGGATGCGCACAAGAGGGCAAGAGTGCAGGTGCGCAAGAGGGGAAGAAAGCTCTTCCATGCTTGTTGTCGGAACGTGGGGGTTGCGGCTTTGCACTTATGCGAACAGGCGGGGATGAACATTGTTCCGTGTTGGCGGTGGGTTGATGCAGCGAGATCCCTGTGTAGGCTCTCGGAGGAGTCAAGTGGTCAGCGGTGATGTATCCATGAATTGCGGACGGTAGCATGCGTCGGAGAGATTCGTGATTCATGATTGATGATGCTCACCGACGCATCGGTTCGAGTAGCCGTGTGAATAGCCGAAGCACCGAAGGCGGTGAATTCGTGATTGTTTGAGTTCGGATACGCGCGTTTTTTTGTGTTTTTTCTTTCAGTCAGCGCGAGAATCACACAGTGAATGACGTTTGTTTTGGCACAACGCAATGCTCACGCTTCTCGAGAAACGTCGAGTTGCGCTGGTTGCTGTTGCGACACGCGCCGGTTAACTGCGCAGTACGGTTACAGTGGAACGAGCGATGGACACTACTGTTGGTCAGGGTCGACGACATGAAAAAGGCGTATGTCGCTTCTCACTGTCCATCCTCTCGTATCGTATCGTGCAAGAATGAGCTCAATCGCTTCCACATCCGCTAGCACTATGCAGCATCCCAGATACTCGATCTTTACGCACTCGGTCGGGTATCATACGTCCAAGCATGGATTGCTGTCCAAGCTCGACGCGATCAGTGCGGCCGGTTTGGCGGGCGTCGAGATGTTCACTGATGACCTGTGGAGCTTTGCACAGTCGGACGAGTTCGGCTCGATCCTGGCGGCTAGCGAGCGGGAGACCGAGCTGTTGACACCCCCGGATAGCCCACTTTCGCAACCGGCGTCGCTGCGAAACAAGACGAGGATACACGAGAATGCAGAGCGTGCTGGTCAACATTATAGCGCACATGGGGCGTGTACACCGGACGAAAGGCAGCGCGAAATCGCAGCAGCCACATTCATTCGCTCGTACTGCGCAAGTAGGCGGCTGCAGGTGGAATGCTTGCAGCCATTGCGCGATGTCGAAGGCTGGCTCAAGGACGAGGATCGAGAGAATGCGATCGAGCGCGTAAAATCGAGATTCGACATCATGCGTGCACTCGATACGCACCTCTTGCTCATTTGCTCGCAAAACACGCGTGCTCCGCAGACCACCGGCGACATGGCTACTATCGTCCGCGACTTGACACACATCTCAGACTTGGCCGCCGCTTACACAGCTCAAACCGGCTTCGAAATCAAGATCGGCTACGAAGCACTATCATGGGGCGCGCACATCGATCTCTGGTCGCAAGCATGGAACATTGTTAGAACCGTCGACAGAGACAACATCGGCTTGATTCTGGATTCGTTCAATACTCTGGCTCGCGAATTTGCCGATCCATGCACGCGCTCCGGGATCCAAGAACCAATTTGCACCACGCTCACATCGCTGCATTCCAGCTTGCAAGCGATTCAAAGCGTCCCGGCAGACAAGATTTTTTTGCTCCAGATCGGAGATGCTCGACGACTGCCAGAGCCACTCGTGCCGAGTCCGAGGGACGGAGAGCCAAGACCGAGCAGGATGATCTGGTCCAGAAGCAGCAGGCTGATGCCGTGCGAAACCGACAAGGGTGGCTTCATGCCTGTTGCCCAGTTCGTCAAAAGCGTCGTAAATGCCGGATACAGCGGTCCGTGGAGTATCGAGGTATTCAACAGCGAGTTAGAACAGCCCGGCGTCCATGTACAGAACTCATTTGCTTTACGTGCTAGACAAGGCCTCGATCGGCTCCTCGAGGTCGTCTTCGCTTAATCAACGTGCGAGATGCACAATCTATCATCCATCCCTTTGACCATGCTAGCGTGTGTGCACTCGAGATGCGCTGTCCATCGCCAAGATGGCTAGGGCTGAATGCGCTCTGAGCTCTCTCCACTTTTCATGCACCACACACACCTTGGGCGCCGGCCCGTCGGTTGTTCAGCGTCAGCGTACCTCTCACTTGGCAGTTCCGACGCGCACTGGCACGCACTGGTTGACATGGATAGTTGGTATAGCGGTGTGAGCGTGAGCACAGGTAGGGAGACGAATCCAGAGAAACGCAAATTTGAGCCAAGCGCTATTCAGGCGTTGGCAGTGAAAGTGTGGCTGAGCTTTTGCTCGTCGAGCTTCTGCTGCTGCTTGATGGGCAGGATTCTCCGATTGAGCTCCATGCCAAACACGCTTGCCAACGCAGCTCCTCCTAGCGCGACACTGCAGAGGAAGGTCTTGTTGACGGCGAGATTAGCTGCGAGCTCGACATTGGCCAACACATCCGGTGGAGTGAAGGCGCGAAAAGCGCTGACGCCATGATTGATAATCTCCTCAACTGGAGCATTGGGAATGCTTTTCAGTTGCCGAACAAAGTCGTTCTGGAAAATCGACTGGCAAACGCTGACAAAGATAGTACCGCCCAGAGTTTGCCAAAAGGTGACGATGGCCGAGCCAATCTCAATGTCGGCCGCTTCCAGCCGTGCCGATACCGCAGAAAAGGGAATCATGAACGACAGACCCGGTCCGATTCCCGCTAGGAACTGCAGCCCCACCCACATGGACTGCGTCGAGTCCGGTCGAAGAAGGTACAGCAATCCAGAGCCGAGCGAGGTGAGCGCAGTACCGAGGATCAAGATCGGAATGTAATAGCCAAACCTCGTAATCAGCCCACCGGAGATGGCGTTGGACGCGATCACGCCAAAGATGAACGGCAGCGTTTGGACGCCCGATCGAATCGCTGATGATCCACGAACGGTTTGGAAGTACAGAGGGATAAAGTAGAGCAAGCCAAAGTAGGACGCCGCGATGCAAAAGTTGACAATGCTTCCGAAACCAACCGTGCGCTGCTTGTGGAGTCGAAACGGGATGATGGCGTTATCGCCCAAGTACCACTGTTCGACGATGAACGCAATAGCGATCAGAACGAATCCGACCAAGAGACCAATCACTTTACTATCGGACCATGCGTACTTGATCCCACCCCACTGCAACGCCAGCAGCAGGCAGATCATCGACGTCAATGAGAGCGTTACACCTGGCCAGTCAATCGTAATGAGTCGCTTGAGTACCGACGGCTTGACCTCGCCTTCCTGGACCGGTCTCGGCGGGATGGAGAGCAGAAACAGCACCGCCAGTCCCACCAAAGGGTAGAAGCACAGGTTGATGTAGAAGCACCATCTCCACGTTGTCTCGCTCGTAAACGCTCCACCAACGATCGGCCCAATGCTCGCTCCGAGACCATACATTGCGCCGACAACGCTCATCAGTGCTGGTCGCTTCTGAACCGGCGAGATGAGTGTCACGATGATCATTGTGCCTGAGTAAGTACCCGACATACCGAGACCAGCCACCGCGCGTCCCACAATGAACGTTGGCGAGTCCTGTGCTACACCACAGATCAGAGAGCCGAGCTCAAAGATGGTGAAGGCTGCCAGAAAGACGTACTTGATCGAAAAGCGAGCATACAGCCGACCAAACAAGGGCTGGAAGCACGTCGAAGTGAGCAGATAGGCAGAACCATACCATCCTATGTCGGAGAACGTCTTGAACTGATTCGTGACCTCAGGAATTGCGGTGGCGCATATGGTCTGGTCAAGAGCCACTAGCAGCACGGCCGCGATGGTTGACGAGAAGATGAGCCAGAAAGTTAAGCCGCTTGGATAGACATGGTCGTTGGAAGGTGTAGGGGTCGACACACTGGGCTTCTCCTCGTTCCTGTGGCTGCTAGAGTGAGAGTTGGACTTGGCGAGGTCTCCCCGATGCGACAAGGAGGGAGATAGGCTAGTACGGTCCTCTCCTTCCAGCGAAGGCGCGCGGGTAGTAGCGGCAGGCGTGGCCATGTTGGTACAGTAAAAGGAAGCAAGTCAAGAAGAGAGTCGCTGTGTGAAAGTCGGTATTTCGGCCCCAGAGAGGGCTAGCTTTATAGATGAAATGCAGCATCCAATCCGGCTACAGTAACACCGGATGGCATTCACATTCTAGCAGTGCAACGCATCAGCCAAGGCCCTCTCTCGCTTCGAGCAGAAGGGCTGCATTCGTGATTAGCAACTCCTTGTTGCATTACCGAGGGTTCGCGCGCCAAGGGGAGTGGAATGGTGCAGAAGCAATTCTGACTACGTATGCCCAGGCGAGAGAAGGGTGGTGAGAGTACAGCGAGAGCTGGACGATATGCTGCGGAATAGATCGATTGACCGGGGCCTAAACGTGAAATAGCGTGAGCGGCGATAAGGTTCGGGACGTTTTTCTTGACAGCTGCGATGCAGGCACTAACTAACATTCACCAGTCACGATTCACGATTCGTGATTCATGACCACGGACCGAGGACCACAGGGACCTACGGGAACGGATCATCGTGGATCACAGATCGTGGATTGGATGGCGAATTTGTCCGCGGAGACACGAGGCAAGAGTCACAAAGCACAAAGGTAGCGTGATAGATGCTATCCGCGGCACACGCAGCTTGGCGCAAATAAGTTGAAGCTGTGGCCAAGTTAATTCCGTTAGGCCAGTCCTGCCAACTAACGTTAAGGCAAGATCGATTCGTGATTGACTATGGAAGCAGAAGCGAGAGACAACAGCATCAACACTAGCACGCGCAATCACGCAACAGATGCGAGAGCCAACATTCACAGATTCGTGATTCGCTCGTGACAGTATGAGTCGTGAGTGGTTCGTGATTCATGTCCACGGACCTCACTCCTCAAACACACGCCATCCAGCTCAAAGACAAGACAAACGACATTCACATTCGTGATTCACGATTTGTGATTCACGAATCAGTGAATTCGTTGATTTATTACGTGAATTTAATCGCCGTCCCGCTCCACATGATTCTATACGCATCTGGCTCAATCTGCTGCAGTATCTGTGAGAAAGTCGCAGAGAGCCACGTTTGTAACTGGGCGCTGATAGCTGACGACGCGCATGCACATCGGTGTCTGAACACATGCAAGAGTGGAACGCCTGCTACATCGACCAGTCGGCCTGTCGCATGTAGCAGACTATGCGTATAAAATCGGTGAGAGATGTGCATGTAGACATGCGCGTGGTGATTCGTATCAGCACGTTGGATCGAGCCAGCTTGCAAGCCTGTCAACCAAAGCGGAAGCCGGGTGGAGGACGAGCGCCTCTTTGCTGACCGGGGAAACCGCCTCCCATACCGCCCATACCTCCCATACCACCCATCGGGAAGCCACCGCCCATTCCCCCACCAGCACCGAACAAATCGGCGAGATTGATCTCGACTCCTCCTGGACCACCGAATCCACCGGCCATTCCCATACCGTCGTGTTCGAGGTCATCTGCGCCGGCATCGTAACGCCTTCGCTTGTTTTCATCGCTCAGGACGTTGTAGGCCTCGCTACAGAGCTTGAACTTTTCTTCATCTCCGCCCTTATCCGGGTGATGCTTGAGAGACTCCTTGCGATAGGCCTTTTTGATATCGCTATCTGAGGCATCCTTGGCGACGTTGAGGATCTTGTAGTAGTCCTTCTTCTTGCTTCGCTTAAGGTCGATTTCGGCGGAGCGCAGTTCGCGCTGCAACTGTTCGGCTTCTCGTCCTCCGGAAACCGACGCTTCTTGGAGCGCGCTCTTAAAATCGCGCACGGCGTCTTCATACTTTTCGGTAGCGAGCAATGCTCGTGCACGCGTACGCAGCGCTTTCACATAGCCGGGATCGAGTTGGAGCGCAGCATCGCAGTCAGCGATAGCCGCTTTGTGGTCGCCTTTCTTCGAGTTGGCAGTAGCACGATTCGAGTAGAGGATCGCTTTGAAGCCTTGGGCGGGTCCATCGCGTTGCGAGTTGTCACCAGCAATTTCCAACGCCTCAGTGTAGCTGCGTACAGCAGCGAGGTTGTCGCCTTTTTTAAAGCTCGTGTTTCCCTCTTCCTTCTTGGCTTCGAGTCGACGACACTTTTTGAGCAGATCCCTGGCACCGGACTGTTCGGGATCGGAACGCAGCGCAGCCTGACAGTGCGCAATCGCTTTGGCCGTGTCACCCTTGGCGAGCAGGATGCGTGCACGTACGAGGAGCGCTTCTGGATTGCTAGAGTCGGCACGGAGCGCGTCAGCAATAACGCTGTTGGCCTGGTCGAGGTTGTTCTTGTGCAGGTAAACCGTGGCGCGCATGATTCTCCATGCGAGCGGCACATCGCTCTCGGAAATGCCTGCGTGCGATTGAGCCTGGTCGAGCGCAAAAGCGGCCACGGACCAATCGCCCTGAGCGCAAAAGCTCTGGAAGGAAGCGAGGTGATCTGCGACACTGTTGGCCTGCTTTTCAAGTTGCTTGGCCTGCTTGAGCGTGGGCTCATCCAAATCGCGCAGGCTGACAACAGGATTGAGCACTGAGAGCGCACCTGAAGGATTGCCAAGGTAGAGGTGACACCTTGCCAGACGGATCAGCGTCTTGGGCTGAGCAACGGCATCGGGCGACTGCTTGGCCTGCACATCTTTGGCGAGCTGACAGTCGGACAGTGCAGACTTGTACATCTTGAGACTCATCTTTGCGGCCGCACGGTTGGTGAGAAACGTCGAGTCGGTGGGATCCAGCTCGTAAGCTCGTGTGAAGGCATCGATGGCTTTCGAGTATTCCTTTGCTGAGAACAGCTGGTTGCCCTGTGTCTTGTACTGCTGTGCTTGATCTTTGTCCTCTTGTGATGGCTCGCGGGGCACTGTGGAAGCAGAAGCGGTCGAAGCACCATTGGCGTTGCCGTTCATGTGTGTGCCATCTTGCTGGTGCGAGGACGAGGGGCGGGGTGAAGAAGATGTCATTGAGCTAAGGTGCCGAGCCGGGTACGGAGAATGCTCTCGCTTTTGGGGTGATCAAGTAGGCAGGAGCCGATTCGAGATCGATGCGTCTGTCGAGCTTTTCTTCCGAAAACAAGCGAGAAGAGCGACGATGATGAGGACAATAATCAGATGGACAGTCTGAAGGATCTTTTGTCGTTGGTGGTCGTGTGATGGTTGACCATCGTGCATGTGTGAAAAGTCGAGTCCAACGACTTCTCACGTCAATCGTGAATCGTTGAATCAATCGTGAATCGTGAATCGTGAATCGTGAATCGTGAATCGTGAATCGTGAATCGTGAATTCACTATGCAACCTATTCGTGATTCAGATTTGAATGAATTTATTGAGTGTCCTTCTGCCTGTTTCTCAAATCACCGACTCACCAACTCGATTCCGTTTCGCGTTGCGCTGTGTTTTACCGCGTTAAACGTTGAGCGGCTTTCAAAATCTTTTTCCAAGTCAGTTCTTCTTGTCCCAACCCGATCTTGTGTCGCGTCGCCGATCAAGTAGACCAACACGCAAAGACATCGTCAATCGTCAAGCACGAATTGTGAATGTTGGCGATTCGGGAAACGGAAAGCGGAAAGCGGGTAAAGGTTGAATCGTCAATCACGAATGTTTCGCAAAGCAAACGAAAACTTTTTGAAATATTTATTGGTGGGTTGGATCTTTTCAGAGAAAAAGACGAAAGCTTTCGTGTTGATTCGGTGGTGATTCACGATTGATCCGCATCACCCACGACGCGCAAGTCACGAGTGGCACATCGCCATCATATCTCTCTTGTTGCTAGTACGACCGAGCTGCTTGTGGCGTGCACCAGCAGCAACATCTTGGCACTCTCGTCTCTTGCACGCGTCGCACCGCGTTGCTGCGCATTCGGCACACGATTGGTTCGTCGCGCTCGGAATCGGCCAAGGCCAACGAATCCCTAGTCAAGGTACACTGCTCTACTCGGACACGATCGACGAAAAGCTCGCCAAGATCCAAAGCATGACGCAAAGGCTTGAGCAGCAAGTTGGTGCTGCGGAGGCAATGTCCAAAGCCACGGCTGCACCTGACACGCACACGCACACGCACACGCACACGCACACGCACACAAACGCCCTGAAACGAGTGCTCGAGCCTGAGCCGGAAACTGCTCCTCCCACAACCGCCGCTTGCTCCACCGGCAACAACGGCGAACCAGCCAAAGAAGCATCCACATCCAAACGAGCACGCTTCGACAACGCCATCAACAAGGACGGAAAGAACAAGTGGGAGCGTCGAGATCGACGTGGCACCGGTCGAGCCCAAGATAACGAGTCACCGTCCACCTGCGAAGCGTCTGCGTCAACGGATCGTCTACCGAAACGCAAGGTCGCCGTCAAGTTTGGCTACTGCGGAATCGGATATTCCGGGCTGCAGATCAACCCGGGCGTCAAGACAATCGAGGGCGACATCTTCGATGCGTTCTGCACTGCCGGTGCCGTCTCGTCCGACAATGCAGTCAACCCAAACAAGGTGGGACTGCAACGGGCCGCTCGTACAGACCGCGGTGTGCATGCGGCGGGCAACCTGCTCAGCCTGAAACTCATTCTGCAGCCGCAAGGCTTGAAACCCGGCGAAACGTTGGTCGACAAGGTCAACGAGCTGCTCCCGCCGTTTATCCGGATCTGGGGCGTGACTCGCGTGCAGAACGGATTCAACGCTAGGCAGAGCTGCGATAGCAGAATGTACGAGTATCTGCTACCGACCTACGTGTTCATCCCGCCCAAGCCGGGGTCTACGATGCACGACATGTTGGTGCGCATCCGTCAACAGGAGCTCGCTAGACTGAGCGAGTCGGAAGCGCACGTCTCAACCACATGCTTGGACGAAATCATCGACCATCCCTTTTGGAAATCACACGGCACAACGTCCGAGTTCAGTGTCGACATGGCCGCTAAGAAGCAGTACCGGCTGACGCCCGCACACCTCGCCAAGATCCGCTCGATCTTCAACCGGTTCCTCGGTTCGCACAACTTCTACAACTTTACTGTCGGCAAGGAGTTCCGCGATCGGTCGTGCCAAAGGTTCATGAAGAAACTCACGATTTCCGAGCCCAAGATGATCCAGGGCGTCGAGTGGCTGAGCATCAAGTTCCACGGTCAGAGTTTCATGCTGCACCAGATTCGCAAGATGATCGGCTTGCTGGTCTTGATCGGTCGAACGGGAGCGGCCGAGCGGTTGGTGGACGAGTGTTTCGGCCCCGCTCGCGTCCATATTCCCAAAGCACCCGGACTGGGACTGTTGCTGGAAATGCCCATCTTCGACGCATACAACACGCGCATCCGCAACAACAACGACAAAATCACCAAGCTCATCAAGAAGAAAACCCGGGCGGTCAACACACACCCCGAAGACGCCTCGCAAACAGGTAATGCTGCTTGCACGTTGTCAGACGAACTGCGCGACGCTATCACCTACAACGACCACACATCCCAAATGCAACACTTCAAGCAGCAGTGGATCTACGACCGAATCATCGCCACCGAACAGGAAACAAACGAGTTCGGCAAATGGCTCAACTACCTCGACGTCTTCCAAGGCCCCGACTTCGAATTTCTCAACCCCAGAGGCGTCATCCCCAGCCAAGCCATCGTCAAGGTCGGAGAGTTTCACCGTCATCACTCGATCAAACGTCGTCCTGATTCCATGCTACACACGCCGCCCATTCCCGACACCGAGAATCCATCGCAATCCCACAACCACAACCACAACCACAACGACGACGACGACGACAACCACAACGACAACGACGACGAGGACGCAGAGGCGTACGCTAAGAAAGGCGCCGAACTGGACGAGTATGAGGGTTGATCCAATCTCTCCACTCTCTTGCACTCGCTTACCCAAAATCACGAATGGCGCGACATCACTTACGACTTGTGCGCTCGATTCGCTCCTGGTTCCCACCTCGCGGTACATCTTCACTTTGCGTCTGTCTGATGCACCTCACTTGATCTCGCCTCACGGTCTGCTTCGCTGCTGCTTTTCAACCAAATACTTAACTTGACTTGATCGAGACAAACGACAAGGAAATGCAAATGCTGAAAACGATACAAAAAGCGGCCAACCCCTTCCATTCATACTCACTCACATCTCGTCCGCGGCAGGCCGGAATGTGATAACATCCATGCATGTCTTTTCGCCCCTCTTACACAACACCACCACCTTGTCATCGCGGTAGCTCACCTTCCACACCTGTTCGCATGGTTCGCAGATCTCGCGAATGAACTTGCCCGTCGCAAAATCCCACAGCTTGACCCGGCCATCGTTGCCACCGGTGACAATGTAACGATCGTCAAACTGCAGACATGTCACCGAGTTGTCGTGCGCGCAGAGCCGGTGCAGGCACTCGTAGGTATTGAGACTGAACACAATCACGCGTCCATCCGAGCCACCCGTGACCAACGTATCGTCCAACAACTGCAGTTGACCCACGAGCGATGTGTGACCTTGGAACAATGCTAGGCAGTCGCCCGTTTCTGCTGACCACACGCGGACCGTCGAATCGAGCGATCCCGTCGCCACGCGCTTTCCGTCAAACGCAACAGCATAAATGTAGTGAATGTGGCCACGGAGCGTATGCAGGCATCGTCCCGTGTCAAGGTCCCAAATACGGCAAGTGCCGTCGTAGCTGCCAGAGGCGACCTTGTTGCCAGCCACTTCAATGCATCGTACAGAGTGCTGGTGGCCCGCAAGCAGATGCAGATGTTCGCCCGTCTCGACATTCCACACGCGCAGCGTTGAGTCTCGCGATCCGGACACAGCAATCGGTTTGCCGTCGAGCACCTTGAGGCAACGCACTGTCGACGTGTGGCCATGCAACACGTGCTTGCACTCTCCTGTGCGGAGGTCCCACACGCGCACGTCACGATCGCAGCCGCCGCTCACTACAATGGCGTCCGAGTTGCCAAAGCCAAGCACGCTTCCGCACGGATTGCCCATTCCTAGCGCGTTGCCTGTCAGCTGCGAGGCAGCAGCACCAACACCGCCAGCCGATGCACTGCGTGTTCGGTGCCTCCCACTAGCTCGACCAGCAAATGCTTCAGTGGCAGTCGCAGATGCTGACGCAACCTCATCATCACGTCGAATCCTTTCAGCTAGCTCCGCCGGTACCTGACCCGTGCCGTCAGCCATGATAGCATCGCGGATGGCACCTGCTTCTGCCTCTGCGATGGCTCTGGCATTCTCACGAATAGACCTTGCCCGAGTCGAGGAACGTGTCTCACGGTGAACAAGCGAGGGACCATCGGAGCGGATCGACAGATCGGCATCGGAATCTGCTGCGCCAAAGATAAAGTCGTGGTCGTCCATTGCGAGGTGACGCTGACCGCGCGGCAGATCGTCTCCCACCGCTGATGCTGCAGCCGCTGCTGCAGCTTTCCTTATGCTCTGCTGACGTCGCAGTGCACGGCGAGCCTTGTGGAACCATTGCAGCGTCTCCCCCTCTCCGTACGTTTGGCGTGCTTTACCCGAGGCTGGCGTGCTCGAGCTCGAGGAGGGCCTGGCGCGGTTGCCAAACAGGTCCTCTTCGGATAGGTCGGCCGACGACGGGGGAGGCGATAGCAGTACGTCAGCTGCATCGGGACGTGGGTCGTGGTGGATGAGACGGAGATCGCCATCCGCAGCAGCCTGATACGGCTTGCCGCCGCTACCGTCCTCGGGGTTGGTAATGACCATCTTACCCTTTTCTCGCTCGGACGCAGCCGCGTCGTCGTCGTTTCTGCCGTCCTTATTCGTCCGGCTGATGAGGGTGAGACACCAGACTCCTGCATCGTGACCGAGAAGTGTGTGTGCATAGAGTCCAGTCTCGGCGCTGAAGACGTGAATCTTGGAGTTGGCCATGCCGACAACGATCCATTGACTGTCAATGGCCAGGCTGGTGACGACATGGCCCGCATCCGCTGAGACGTGCTGCGTCTGGAGTCGACCGCCTTTGCGCCAGTTGGACTCGGTGAGGTAAGCCATCTTGAAATGGGTGCGGTAGCTGAACGGCAACTTGGCAGATCGGTGGCGGTGGATGTGTGCTGCGGTTGGAGGTGAAGCGACGGAGGGGCGCGATGGGCCGGCAGTGACGGATGAACGCTCCCGGAGAGGCGAACGCAAAGCAGAACCAGCCACCAGGTTGTGGCCAGTGGAGGAAATTGAATCGTGCCTATCGCCGGTGGAGGCGGAAAGCAACGTGGAACTCCTGCGTTGTTGCCTCGGGAGCGGATTGCGGCGAAGTTCGCGAGGACCGGGGACCAAGGAGAAAGGGTTTGCATTGGCTCTGGCCGCGGCTTGCGTGTTTACAGATGGAGATGCCGCCGATGCAGAAAATCGGCCGGTGGGCGAAGCGTAGTGCGGCAGCGACGCAAGTTGGGGCGCATTAGGAGGATGACCGACGGGTTGGGTCGATGGTGCATCTGCGAAGGACGATGAAGAAGCAAGGATGTCCTGGTCGTCCATGTCCATAGCTTCGTCAAGCTCGGCACTGAGGCGGTTGGTCTCCTGGGCGGCAGGAGTAGCCGGGTCGGCGGAGGCGACGAGGAGAGCGGACCGCTGGGGTAAATCGGAGCGAGGTGCGGTGGAAGCAGCGGGCGTTGACTGTTGGCGCTGCCATCCGCTCAACCGATCGAGTCGGCCGGAAGCTGTTCGGTAAGCTCCGCTGAGGGCGTGGTGGGAAGATGTCGGAGCAGCAGGCGAAGGAGACGAAGCGATTGCTCTTGTCTGCTGGGAGGCAGAAGCGGAGGCGGGTCGTGCGCTCAACCATCCGAGGTGAGATGCAGATGAGGTGGCCGAGACGTCGGTATTTGATATGAGCAACAACCGTGAGCTAGACGGAGAGGCGGGAGCAGCGGCGGAGGAGGCAGAGGTGGAATGAAGAGCGGCGAAGTCATCGATCATAGTAGGCTCGTCTCCGTAGCGTGCGCGACTCTCTTCTTCGACAATCTCTTCGAGCTGAGCGTAGAAGGCAAGATCAGCTTCCGACATGGGCGCATTGAGACTGCCGTGAGCACCGTCCTGCTTGCTGAGAAAGAGATCGTGGAGAGTGCGCAGCTCGTGAAGGGCGTTGGAAGGATCAAGGCCTCGATCTCGGTAGCGCTGATAGAGCGAAGCGAGCACGGCGGCATCATCATCGTTGTCAAAGTCTTGAGCGTCATCGGCATGCTCGCCGGATGCGGTGGCGCGGAGCGGCTGCTCAAAAAGAACGCCGAGTGAGCTGGAAGCATTGCTCCTTGAATTGGACAATGTGGCTGGAGCCGATGCAGACGGAACTGATGGTGGATCTGTACGTGCACCAGCCAAGGTGAATGCCGGTGTAGGGTGGATGCTGGGCGTGGAGAGGGATGGAGCGAGAGACGATGTGGCGATGGATCGCATGAGACGGTGGTCGAGCGAGAGAGTTGCGGCGTTGCTGCTGCCGCGCCTACGATACTTGTGCTTGAGGCACATGACCTTCCAGGTGTGCTCGTCGTTGACGAGACTCCTCCAAAAGCGGCTGACGCAGCTGGCGCGTGCGAGCGTTTTCGGATCATCGATGAAGCTGAGAATATTGAGGCTAACTTCGATGGGAAGTGCGGAGAGAAAGTCGACCTTGAGCTTGGGTGTGATGACGGACGAGAGGTGAGCCAGTTCGCGGAGGCTGAAGAGGTCGGTAAGTTGAGAGACAAGTTTGAACCGCGCCGACTGTGTGTACTGGGGGAGGACGAGAGACAGATGTTTGAGCAGCTGCGACGGATCGTTGGGGTCAATGGCGAGAGCGTGCTGCGCAGCTGAGCTGGAAGACGACGACGGGTTTCCGACTGCGGTGGCTGCGGTGGCTGCGACGGCCACTGCGGCAGCATTGTTGGCGAGACGTATGGAAGTGTGCAGATCGGGCTGAGGCGATGGTGCCGGAGTGGGCGGGCTGATGGCGCGGTGGCGCGGCGAGCTGCTCATGATCGAAACCGTGCGTGAGCACCTCTGAGTGGCCGGATCGAGCTTGTTCGGTGACGGATGGTGCAACGATGAGCAAACCAGGAGAAGGCGAACTCAGAGGCTTTCCACAAATGACTTTGGGAAGCTATCGTGTATGCCAGAGCGGGCACGCTGAGATGCGACGAATATCGATAAAAGGCAGAGAAATCAGGTGCTTGTTCGATGTTATACGTATATCGATGATGCAAATGCAGAGTCGGCGCAATCCGATGGCAGGTATGATGGTGGTGATGTGGCAAACTGCTACAGTCAAACGAAGCGCGACACTGCAGCGTTCGCGTTACAAGCAACGAGAGCGTTCCTTAGCTTGTCGGCGAGACGCCGATGGGTGGATTGGGCCACCAAAGTGGGGACGTTCGGAGGTGCCACAGCCAGAAGTGGTGATCGGGCAAAGTGTGAGAAAGTAGGGTTTGCGACGGTGTGAAGATGAACAAGGTGATGCGAACAAGGTGATGCGGTGAGAGTGTGAGCTGTCGATGTACAGATGAGAAATGTAGCCAACCAGTAGGCGAGGCTCAACAGCGGCTAAGCCGATCAACTGTGATACGTAAACGTAGGAAAAGCTCAAACTCAGTCACACACACACACACACACACACACACTCACGAGTGTAGTGACGAACTGAGTTGCTGCATGATGCTCGTGGCTGCTACTCGTGACTGACACTCAGTGACTGACAACTCACGACTGTTGCTGCGTGCGTTCTTGCGTGGATCGCTTGCACAGCTCCATTCACGATTTTCACTGTAAAGCCAGCCACAAGTCTGAGTTGGAATCGTGAATCGTGAATCGTGAATCGCGGAAATTTGAAACGCCTTCCCGTATGAAATCACATCGCTATCGTGAACTGGACTTGACGCGACTCGTTGTGCTTAGTCATACAGTCATTCACGAGTCGTGCGTGGTTCAGATTCGTGATTCACGACTCACAATCACGAATTGTTTGCTATCGAGCTGGCAAGCACAGTACATCAATCGTGAATCACGGATGGGAGGACGTATTCACGATTGTGTCTCAACTTCAAATTACGACAGCCAAACACCTGATCACGAATCGGTCGAGCATAGTCGAGTTTCGGTGTCATGTCCATATGTCGTTTGCCTGAGCCGAATCCAGTTGCTCCTTGACAACTAAGAGTCAAGTCACAGTGTAGAGTCATCGAGGCGACATAATAACGCACGATTGCTTGGCTACGTGAGCCTCGCTTACGCCCACATCAGCTCATCTCGCACAGCGCACAGTTGCACGTGACGCGCATCTTGTACGAGAAGAAATTCGTGATTTATTACGCCAAGCTGCAAGCTGCTTTGGGAGGAAGTTAAAGCGGAGAGCTTCGCTTTTCCCAGCCTCGATTCTACGTTGCTTTCATTTTTATTTTTATTTTGGCTCACGTTTCTCTGCTGCTTCTGTCAAACGCCCTCTTGATTCGTGTTTGTGGCTCGCGAATGCGGGGTGCTTCACGGCCACGCCCATTTCATCCACGATGCCCGATCTCTAGGTAGGAGAAGGATAGCGAAAGTAGCTGGCCAAACCCAGACGGCCACAACTTGGGAAACAGTCGATCGGTGTGATCAAGCCAAAAGATTGCTGATGGCTTCCGTTAACCTTTTATGCATCTCTGGAACGTCGGCAATCAACCGATGTTGCCTCCGTCGCGTCATTGGGCTGTCTCCCACTCTTGTCACGGTAACTCTGAGCACCAGCGACTGCCAAAAGAATCACGTATCCGTGAGTGTTGAACGGAAACCGAACCAAAGTGAGCCCAAGCAGGTCGCAAGAAATGGTGCCCGTGGTTTGCTGTGTGACTTGTGTAGAGAACCGCCTCCCATTCACGATTTCTTTTCGAGCTGAACCAAACCTTTTAGCGGCCCAATCACGAATCGCGAATCACACGGAACTGCCGGTAACGTTCCAAAATTAGCGCTATCAGCTGATCCTTCTGCGTCAAATGCGATCGGCAACGTCGTCTCCCTTGTAAGACTTGTCGATTTCTGCAATTGACGCCACCGCCATCGTCATCGCCATCGCCATCCATCAACTGGCCCTGCTCATTGTGACACTATCGCGTCCTCTCCTCTATTGATATCTCGGCATCTTGACTTCCAGTGCAGCGCACACTCAGCCCATCCGATGGCTAATATGGATGATGGCCCGCTATCAAATTGCGCACTCAAGCTTGGGCTCAAGTCCCGTCCCAATGCGACTCTCAGCCTCGCAATCCAGCTTAGCTATGGCCACTCCGGAATTGGAGATAGCTGGGAATAATCGCCATCATCATCACCACCACCACCACCACCACCACCAGCAGCAGCAGCAGCAGCAGCACAACCACCCGCATCCGCTACCACAGCAGCCGCCAGCCCTCGCAGCGCAACCAGTCAAACGTCGTCGCTATGCACGTCGCTCTTGCCTCACTTGCCGATCCAAAAAGACACGCTGCGAGCTGCCTGACGAAGCCGTCCCGTCTTCATACGATCCTTTGCCGGTATCCAAGGCCTGCCATCGATGTCGCGCACTCGACATTCCCTGTGTCGTGTGGGATGGCAATCGCAAACGCAAACCCCGCATCGATTCTGTCCCCTCCTCATCTGCGCTCTCCTCATCCTCTTCTCCTTCTCAGCCTCGCAATTCTCACCCGCTCGATCGTGCACGCGCCTCGCATGGCGCGTCTCCTCCTCCCGCCCTTGATCAAGCAGATCCCGGCAATCTCATTGCACGTTCCAGCCATCGCAATGCGTATCCCCACCCTAGCGACCAAAATTGTTGTCTCGCCAACAATTGGCTGATACCGTCTACCTCGAGCCAGAGTCCTCGACGTTCCAATTTGTACGAACGACCTTGGCATGTTTCCGATGCAGCTCCGCGCATCCCGCCACCCTATGCTTCTCCTCCGTCCGCAACAAGGCCTTCAACAACAACTACTTCCAGCTCAAATGTCACCTTCCACCGCAGCGCTGCTGCTGCCGCTTCCGCTGCCACTGACGGCGAATACGACGCTGCGCTCTTCATCAATCCCAAATTTTCAGATAGCATCAAGACAAAGGTGGCAGGAGGCGAGATCCACATCCTCAACAATCAATGCATGCACTCGCCCCTAGTAACGCTCAATCGTTTCATCACCAGGATTCCTTCCTTCTCACGTCTGATACGTCCCGAGATGGACCGCTCCTTCAACGGTCAGCTCTCTAGTCTGCTCACAGATGAAAACATCGGCGCGCTCGAGTCTCATCTGCCACGACTACGCATGTGGCATCCGCATGTATCTGACCTCGAATCGCTCCGCACCGCTTTCCACCACCGACCGAATCCTTCGACCTCACTCCTCCTCGCCACAATCTGCCTTGTCGCCTCCAACATTGCAGGCAAGCGTCATCTGGCAAAGCACTTCGCCGTCCACATTGATCGCATCGGCCTGCACGTGCTAATCTCGGCACCCAAAGAGCTCCACGCCGCCCAAGCCTTTGAGCTGCTCCTCTCTCACGCGCCGTCGCTCATCGGCGCCAGCGTTGATCCTTCGGGCGCAGCACACAACGACTCGGCCGTCTTTGGCGAATCACTCCACTCGAGTGCCATCGCCATCGCCGAAGCCATCGGCCTAGACCTCGTCATGTCGCAAGCCTTGCAAGATGGCTTTCACCCTGCCGACCATGATGACAACAGTCCCCAGCGACTGGACAAGCTTCGCTCTTACCTCGGCCGCTTCTCGCTCTGGTCCAGCCTTTCCATGTGGCGCGCCAAATTCCTTTTCCTCAACTCCGTCGTACGTCCAGCCGACTTTTCGCGCCTCCGCCGCGATGCAGAGCTAGCCATCTCCCTGGTCGAAACGCTCTCTCGATCCGATCCACAGCACGCTGTGCCATCCAAGGACGAAGTGCTCTTCCGAGCTGGTGTGCTTGCTCTGGCTTATCGCGCCATCCAGGTCGCTGACTTTCACTTGCGCCTCTCACAGCTCGAGACACTTTGGAACAGTCGACCGCTCTTTTCGGACCTGGAGGTCCGACGCGAGGTCAGCAGCCGTGTCGACGATAATCTCAAGTTCCTCGCACACTTCAAGAACACCAAGCGCCGCAAGTTGTGGGCCATGGCCAATCTGGCCGAGCTCAAGTTTCTCGATCGCTGGATTGATCTCGAGTTTGAGTCCGACAGGGTCTATCTCTTCCAGCTCTACATGCGCATGGTGCTGCCCATCAACAAGGCTGCTGCCACTGTGGTCGATGTCTCGCACTCGATCGACCGAGATGTTGGCCTGTTCTGTTTCCTCTTTAATGTCGGAGAGCGCAGCTACCTGAACGACGAGAGGGTGCTTGCCGGTTTTGCCGCTACTCCACAGTTTCCAGGCGAAAGTTTCGAGCAGATAGGGCTGCCGCTTCTTTTGACGTGCGGATACATCCTTCACATCAGTATCTGTATCATGGAGGGTGTCAATTTTGTCTACTATGGCACGCACGACTCGGCCATGCGCGAGGACATGTTTGCACTCCTGTTGCGTAGGCTCGCAGAGCGAATTTGTCCGCCTGGGCAAATAGAAAGCGAAAGTCTGGAGAAGCTCGTTTCCAGCATGCTGGTACAGATGGCTCGGCGCCTCGAAGAGTGGGAGTTCTATAAAGTCACCCAGAGCCCTCAGCAGCGTACATCCACATCGACCTCGCAACTGCCCTACGCAGTCTCTAGCAACAATGACCACCAGCGTCCCAGCGGTCCGCCGGCGTCGGCATCGGCATCGGAGCGCCAACCGCCAAGCCTCGCAGACAACTGTACGCGGCAAGGCCAAGCGACCCCTGTGGCCGACGTGGGTGCAGTACGCGGAGACATGCCGTCGATGGGCTGGCAAGACGCATCGGACTCTGGCGAGTCCCCGGCGTGTAAGCAAGGGCGCAACCATCTTACGCATGCGCTGCCGACTCCAGCCCACGCCGATATTTCAGTCGTGATGTCTGATAGTGCCGACGCAAAGGCTTACGCTGCAACGTCATCTAGCGCCAATGCAGATGCGCTGCTGCCTTGCTCTGATGTTTGGTCACCGGACAACATGGCGCGCATCATGGACGAAATCCTCTCATGGAACATCATGCCAGACGCGCACTCTGCAAACGGTAATGGAGCGAGCTGATTCGAGTCAGCATTTGCCGACATGCTCGTCAGTAGCTCAGGCACTGGTTCCGTCAACGCCCAAGGCTCGAACCAAGCGGCTGTTATGCCCTCGGCTCAGCCATTGGCGTTGAATATTGACACTGGCCCACCTTGGAGCGCCTTATCGCAGCACTCTCAGCCGTCGTTTTACAAGTGCCGCATTGGCCCGATGAATTCAAACCGAGTATGTCGTCATGGTAAAGCACCAAGCAGGATGAGGAAGCATGACAGTTCCGAGTGGTGTGACTATCAGCCTAATTTTCATTTCAGCAGACCGTCGGGGCGAGTGAGGCGCAGATCGGGAGCTGGTGCCAACACGGTAGATTCACGATTGTGCGTTGATGTTCTACGGCGAGGTGCCTACATGAACTTGATTCAGTTGCGTCTTGCTCACCACTCGGATCGCCAAGTGTTGTGCTGCATCTACTCGGCGGTCGCATTCAGAATACAGAGCATGCTTTGCGCTTCGTAAGCGCTCTTGCTAGGGGTGAAAGGAGTGGAACAAGCCAAGGCTGTTTCAGTAGCCACATTCGATTAGACAACGTTTGGGACCTTGAAAGGGTCTGAAACAGCGATTAATGTGGGAATCTTACAACCACCTTATGCAGCCCATCATGAGTCGACTCGTGACTTTACTGATTCACGATTCGTGATTGGACGGAGGACGATCGACACACACGCACACTCTCTCTCTCTCTCTCTTGCTGTCTTGATGTTCAGAACCTTGGCGGAAATTTATGATGGGAAAAATGTGAATCAAAATCACGAATGGCAAGCCTAATTTTGACTGGCTCATCAACTTTGATCGAGATCCTCCACACAACGCTATTTTGGTCAACCAAAGTGAACGATCACGGATGTTTTTCGTGATTCACGATTGCTAGCTGATTCTGTGCTTCTGTGGTTGTCTGGCCGGGCAAAATGTGAATTTGATCTGCGAGTCACAGAGTGCACCTCGTGTCTTTCTCTCACTGCTCGGTGTAACTGCATGGTCGGAGTTTCATTCTTCTGGAAAACCGAGCGAGGCCATCACAACAAATCAAAACACCGACCGAAAACCACAAGAAAAACAGTCAATAACGGGATGTGTGTCATACCCTCTTTCGCTTGATCAGTCATGAATTGTGTCGCTTATCACTGCTATCACACAGAGGTAAACAAAGGCGCTGAGAGAACGCATGGTGTTGATCATCAACTCAAGCGACCAAATCGAGCGAAAGAGAGGAGCGGCAGAGTGACAGCACATCACTCGACAACGCCCTGACGCCCAAGCATAGAAATACGACAACCACAAACGACGAAGCATACCTAGCGCGGCCAGCAGAGCAAATTGAATTTTGACTGCTGCCAGCTGTCAAACAAGGGAGGCGCGATCAAACTGGATGCGGCACATTTCGACAAGGTCTATGTGCTACTCACGACCAAGTTAGTCACTTACGTGCTTGTGCTATACTCGGCGACTGTCCTGTTCTGAACTCGTCCACGGTCGAGTTGCTCTCGAAGATCCCTAGTGGCTTTCAAGGTCCGCAGACTTGTCTTGCTGTCCGACTTTTCGCTCGTTGCTATTCCATGAACGTTGATCACGCTGCATACAGAACATCAGCACGCGGAAATTAGTCTTGGTGATAGCGACATGAAAGCAAGCGCTGTTCGGCTGACAATCGGCGTCCTGCGTCGGTGACACCGCAAGCATCGTTCGTCGCCCGAGACTGTGCCCTGTTTTGGGATCTAATGACATGACAATCACAAATGAATCATACACTGCGACATGAGACGTTTGATTTAGTCGCCATGATCGATAATTGCCAATAGCAACACTACACCTGAAGCGTTTCTCACCAAGGACTAGTCTGAGTCTCAAGCTTGAGCTTAAGCATTTCAATCAGCCATAAGCGATGTCTGACCTGGCCGCACCCTCAATAAGTACCCCCATTGTTCGTTCCCCATCCTCCTTAATCTCCCTATTTCCTTTGCTTCCCTTGCGCTCCCGGTGTGGCTGGTCCGTTTCGATCCAAGCGTTGTGTTGTTGGTGGCGTACCAAAGGTTTCAGTCTCCGACGTTGTTCGATCCGACTTATCGGTCACCTCTCTGCTTCGGTCGTACCTACAGTGTTGCGCTTGACCTTGGTCTCGCACGTCGAATCAAAACAGCAAGGCAGACGGCGAAAGCACTATCCCCCGATTGACGCTGAGCTGGTATCCAACAGCTCGGCCTCTGCAAACTGTTACTTGCTCCTTCGTAACTGTCCTAGAGACGTACATTGTTTCACATAGACAACTGAGCGCTGGCGCTAATCTGCAGCAGGTCTGCAGTGGATTGTCGGAGATTTGTCTATCGCAGCGCGGTTGTGCTCTCCGTGATATAAGAGGTCAGAAACAATCGTCGACTCTCTCCGATACCGGGTGCGCACTCTGCACATCTTGTTTCAACTTGACCGGTCTAAAGTTCCTGCCATTTGCATCCGTCAACCTCGATCTTTCAACTCCGTTCTCCACCTTGGTACCGCGGTTTGACAACGCCGTTCACCACCATTGACAGCCAGCAACGCTGAGCAAGCGACCTTGCAAGTACAATGTTGGCAACTCGCAGATTGGTCTGCTGGACGCTGATCGCCGTGTGGTGTGCACTGTTTGGCACCAAAGAGGCGTCAGCTACATTGGCAAACCCAGTCATGTGGATCTTGGCGCATCAAAGCCTCAAACAGGCTCGTGTCGACCCTATCGTCACGCCTGGGGGAGTGTCGTCTCATGTTCACTCGCTTGTTGGCGCGAATGGTGTCAGTGCCGACACCACCACGGCCGAGAGCCTAGAGGCAGCTTCGACCTGCACTACAGCTGGACTGCACGCCGACATGTCGTCGTACTGGGCACCTTCACTCTACTCGATCAATCCGGATGGCACTTTTACCCCGAGACAGTTGTACTACGTCAATACGTACTACCTGATGAGGGGCAATGTCGAAATCAAAGCGTTTCCTAGAAGGACTTCAACTGCTGGCGGGCAGTGCAATGCGCAGAGGACCAGGACCTACGAAGCAAGCCGACAATACGGCATCGTTTGTTTGCCCTCAACTACGCCGACGGCAGCTCGCAATCAGAGACGATTCCTGCACGAGCTTGTCCCGCAAGGGCTGCGGCTGCAGGTGACGTTCCCGTCGTGCTGGAATGGCAAGGATCTCGTCTCTGCTGATCACTCTCACGTGGTATACCCACTGGGTGATGACGCAGATCAAGGTGCATGCCCAGCGTCGCACAGCGTTCGACTGCCAACCTTGTTCTACGAATTCGTCTGGGACGTTACCGGCATCACCAACACCAACAACTCGGAGCTGGTGCTTTCTAACGGTGATTCGATGGGATACTCTTTCCATGCCGACTTTATTTCCGCCTGGGACGAGACGATTTTGCAGGCAGCCATCGATCAGTGTGGAGGCAGCTTGTTTAACGATCTGGAATCCTGCCCTCCACTCGCACAGACGCTGGACAGACAAGCTTCGCGTGACTGCACGGCGACCTCAACAGAAGCCATGTCGGGCACCTTGGCTTCGTTGCCCGGCTGCAACATGGTTTGGAACGGTCCACACGCTGGAATAGGACTGACGGCAGGATGCGACCCGACCAAGGTGGTGATGAAGCCCGATGGCTACATGGGCAGTTCCAACATCAGCTCGAGCTCGAGCTTGAGCTCTAGCTCTCTTTCGGCGACTTCTTCGACGGCACCAACCACAGAAGCAACCAAGAACACGGCAGTAGCGGCAAGTATGACCAAGTCCAAGACTAGAAGGGTAAAGCAAACGCCCAAGGCAACACCTGCTCCCAAGAAGAAACACAAGTCGACGGCCATAAATAAGAAGAAGCACAGGCGGCCTACCAAGGTGCAGCGAAAGAAGAGGCCGAGAAAGTGCTCTTGAAGGCTCTCCCATTCGACATGGGCAGCAGCCATCAGCGTCAGCCATCAGCCATTAGCCATCAGCCACCAGCTGGCACCTGTTTCGAGGTGCTGTAGATAAATATATATATGTTTCCGGCCATGAATCTTGCTCAGTTTTGTTACACAATCGTGAGTAGTGTGTGCTTTCACGATTGCATCTTGGGCATGGCTTCGGTGAGCGCCGGCCTTTGGTCAAGCAAGGATGGATGTTTTTGTGGCGACATGCTAGTGAGGGGCGAGAGCTGGATGCTTCCAATGCGAGCGTGTTTTTGGCACGCTCATCATGCGATTCGTGGACGAGTCATGAGGTGTCAAGCACAGACTTTGCTTGGCGTTTGCTCGGCGTTGCGCGGGTAATTACGGAACGCTGTGGCAGCTTCAGGGTCCACGAACCGATGTGCCAGAGAGGCGCACGCGTGAGGCCGAATCGTAAATCGTAAGTCGTGAGTTTGCAAATCCATCCAATATCAGTACACTGATTGATTTCAGGCGAAAATTACAAACACAAACAGTGAATCGAACGTGCAAACACCACACACGCACGACGGCTGCTGGACGGAGGATTTTCAGGGATGAATCACGAATTTACGATACGATTCTTGATTCATGACTCGCGACTCGCGACTCACGACTCGTGGTGACTAGTCAAGATTTGCTGAGAAATCGTGGATCCAAGCCAGGTTTTTTAGACAGGGTCCCCGCAACACATGGCCGAGGCGGCGTTCACCGTCATGAATCACGAATTTAGCGAAGCACGAAGCACGAATCGTGAATCACGAACCACAAATCTCGAATGAAGCACGAAGCGTGGAGCTGGATTTGAAATATGAATAGACGGCAGAGCACATAGGCATTTTTCAATCGGTTTCGGCACCACTCACAACTCATCGACTGTCGCATTCTTCCTCTCCCTTTCACATCTCCTCTTTCGCCTCACACGGTCACAACCCGACTCAGCCGAGCATCGCCATCCGTCACTGTCGCCATCGCCATTTCCATTTCCATTGCCATCGCCATCGCCATTGCCGTCTTGTAGACGGTTGCAGTCTCGCGCGCTTCTTGGCATTGTCCTGTTTCGTCTGCACATATATTCATATATAAATTTATATATGACCATGTCGATGCGGATACACTCGCTCTCATAGCCCTTCTTCCTAAACACAGCATGTCTTCGTCGACGATCCCATTGCGTTCAGCGATGGCACTACCAGCACCTCGGCCATCGACCTTCAACGAGCGAATGGCTGCTCGTTGGGCTACCATTCTCCGAGTCCTCCATCGGCACCTCTACTTTCTCGGCCCCGGCATCGTCGCTTCTGTCGCCTATGCTGACCCGGGCAACTGGGCCACCGACTTGCAGGCAGGCTCCGAATTTGGGTATTCGCTTCTCTTCATCGTCCTGCTCACCGGTTGCTTCGCCGTCTTTATTCAAATCCTCTCTTGCCGCGTCGGTGTGGTTACCAACGCCGACCTGGCACGACAATGCCGTATGCTCATTCTCAAAGAGGATCGGCTCGGCAATCCTACGCAGCGCCACGTCTCGCGCCCCAGATTGCGCCGATGGGCGCTCCTCTATCCACTCTATGTCATCGCTGAGGGTGCCATCGTGGCCACAGAGCTCGCAGAGTTGACCGGATCTGCCATCGCTCTCAATCTCCTCTTTCCGGCATTGCCACTGTGGGCGGGTATCTTGATCACCTCGGTCGATGTTATCATCATCCTCTTCATCTACAAGCCGCCACCCAACGGAAGCTTTCGGCTGCTGGAAGCTCTCATCGCCGCGCTCGTCTTTACCGTCTTGGCTTGCTTCATCGTCCTGCTCGTCAGAATCAAGCCTCACTGGCCCGACGTGTTTCATGGCTATCTGCCTTCGCATCACGTAGTGCAGAGCGGTGCACTCTATGTCAGCGTCGGTATCTTGGGCGCTACTGTCATGCCCCATGCTATCATCCTCGGCTCTCACTTTGCTTCTATCGACCGACTTCCTAGCCTCGACCCGCCCTGCGCCAGTGACGACGTCCAACATTGCGCAGACCAGTCCCGGTGGCAGCTCATCAGCTCCTCCTTTTCTCGCCTCGTACGCCCGAAATCAGAGACAAAGACCGAAGTGCTCCGACTTACGCGCGTCGTACGCTCGCTCATATCGCATCGCACCGGCACGGACGACATTGAAACCGACTCGATGCGGCAGAGACGACGTGAGCGTTACAAAGCCGAGGACTTGCCACCACGGACGCTCGACAACATCCGGATTCACATCAAGCACGCTTCTGTAGATATTGGCATGTCGCTTGTCAGCTTTGCCATTGTAATCAACAGCGCGATCCTCATCGTCGCAGCAGCAGCCTTCTACTACACCGATAATGGTACCGGTACCGGTACTGCCACGGGTCAGGTGGTGGTAGCTAGCCTGTACGACGCTTTCTACCTGCTCAAGGATCGTCTTGGTAGTCTTGCAGCCGTCTTGTTTGCCGTTGCGCTGCTAGCGGCTGGACAGAGCGCGAGTATCACTGTGACGTTGGCCGGACAGTTGGTGAGCGAAGGGTTTATCAATTGGCGCACCGATCCGTTTTTGCGTAGGATCGTGACGAGGTTGGTGGCAATCGTGCCGAGTTTGACCGTCTCGCTAGCGGTGGGTAAGGACGGTCTGGATGAAATGCTCGTGGCTAGTCAGGTGGCTCTGAGTATTGAGCTTCCGTTTGTGCTGCTGCCTTTGATCTTGGTCACAGGTAGCAAGACAAGGATGACGGCACAAGTGGCGACCGAGCGGCGCGATGCCTGCTCGGTGAGATCCAGTGTTGAGCTTGATGCACCAAGCGTCGAAGCGAACGACCAAGCAAGCGCGCAGGCTACTGCATGCACGGCCCAACATGGACGCCAGCTCGAGAGGAATGACAGCACGCGTGCTTCGCTCGGCGTCATCGAAAGCTTGCCCCGAGAGCAAGACGCGCCAGCACCGGATCAGGACAACAAGGAGTCGCAGCCGCAGCAGCCGCAGGCGTCTGCGTCAACACGCGTTGCCTCACTAGCGGATGCGCTGGATTCGTCCCAAGACAGGTCGCATTGCTTCGCCTCGGCATGGTACGTGCAAGTGGTGGCTTATGCGATTTTTGGTGTGGTAAGTATGCTGTAGTGTCGACGCGGCGCGCGTTCGAGGCGTGCACAAAGTGGGCATGGTCGACTGACGCTTAGTTGATTTTTTCCATCTTGCTCGTGCACAGATCGTGGTCGCAGACGTCTATGTGTTGGTAACCACGTTCATGGATATATGAGTCACTCGAGCCTCCCTGCACACATGTAGTTTACATGCACGGTGACAGCCAATCACGAGTGTTTCTCACGAATGTCTGCCTGGTACGATCTCAGCGTATCACAATCGCGCATCGCGCGTACACTCGGGACTCGTATGTGCGGACTCGGACTCACGATTGTTGCACCACATGCGAATAGAGCGCGCCGGAATAGACAGTATATTGGTTTGTGTTCGTGCTTACTGATGCATGACTCGATAGAAGCGAGCCAGATTGACGAATGCTACGGAGGTTCAATGCGGGGCGGTATGGTTGCAAGTGTCGAGTAGGTCAAGCTGGATGGGCCGAGGTTGGACGATGCGGATGTCTTGCTGGGTCTGGCGCGTGCAAGCTGACTGGCACTGTTGGTGAGGATGCGAAGATAGTGTTGCGGACGGCAGGGATGGGTCGTGGATCACTGCGGTTCGGGGATCTTGCAAGTTGTCATTGAGACCCTTTTCTGAATCATGAGCAGCACGCCGGGCGTCAACGGGAGCGAAGCGTTGGTCCACGTGATCATGCATCTGGACCTCGGCCATCAAGAAGCATGCACCCCATCCTACGGCAGCAAATGGAATGAGGAGTAGCCATACATGTCTCAACGCAAGGCTATACACGCTACGCACAGCGAAGCTGGCGTCAGGAGTCAAATGACGAAGTGCACCAAAATGCATCGAGTAGGGTGATGCGATATCTTGAATGTTGAACGGAAGTGAACCATTGGCGACTAGTGCTTGAATCGTCGATGACTTGATGGCGTTGTGTACCGAAGATTGAAAGACCGCTTCGGCCAGCATGATTCCGAGAGTTTGACCAAACGATGCAAAGAAGAGTTGCAGCGCTAGCGCTTTAGACGCCATCTCGACAGCGACGGATGCAAGCACGGGGAATTGGGGTGCCACAAACAGAATGCCACAACCGATGGCGATCGGAAACTGAACCAGAATCCACGTCGCTGCACCCGTCTCGACGCGTAGTAGCAAGAGCAACGGTACACCGAGCACAGTCAAGAACCAGCCAAGATGGTTTTGCGGTACGTAGCGTTGTGACACTTCGATGCTGATCGCAAATCCGATCGCGCTCAAAGCGACGGTGCAGCTGAACGGCAATACCATCCAACCAGACATGATAGTCGACGAAAGTTTGACCGCTTGGAAGTACGTAGGGATGACATAGATGATGGCCATTGTGACGACGCCGTGTGCAAAGCTGGTGATGTGTGCGCTGAGCGCAGTACGGTTCGACAGCAACGCCCTTGGTACAGTCGGGTTTTGCAGACGAAAGAGCTCCACGTAGAAAAATGCGCCAAACAGGAGGATGGATAGCACCAAAGGCACCAACACCGTAGCGCTCGACCACGCATATTTGGCACCGCCCCACGTCAATGCCAAACCGAGCGCAACGGTAGCGCCGATCAAGAGAGCGTTACCGGACCAATCCATGCGTTTCAACTTGGACTTGACGTCGGACTTGGGTGTCTTCATGTTCATGAATACGCCGATCATGATAATCGCGATCACGGTGATGGGTATGTTTAACCAGAACAACCACCTCCATCGATTCTTGCGAGAAAAGACGCCGCCAATGGGTGGACCGATGGCACTTGCGCCTGCCCAAACAACACCGAGGATGCCCTCATAGGTACCTCTCTGCGCCAACGGCACCAGATCCGCCACGACGATCTCGGCGAGGCTGATAATACCACCGTCACCAATGCCCTGTAGTACACGACCGGCGATCATCATGTCGAGCGAATTACTGGCGCCGCAGACGACACTACCAAAGAGAAAGAAGAAGAGCGAGGTGAGCAGAATAGCTTTTCTGCCCCAGATCTCGCACAATCCACCAGTGAGAGGTAGAATGGCCATGCCGGCAATTGTATACGCTGCACCGATCCAGATGTAGGTGCCTGCAGCACCGGAAGTGGCTCCATTATTAGCAGTTGGTGGTCTGGGTGCAACGTGATGATGGTTTCTAAAATGGATTGCGTCGTCTTGCAGATCGGCAACAATGGTTGGCAACGCCGTCGAGACCGTGGTCAGATCTAGCGCGCTCAGAAACGACGATACGCACAGCGCCGAAAACACGAGCAAAAAGTGAAGTCGTTTACCGACGCTTTTGCTTAGACTTGATCTTGTCTCGATGCTCTCGCAAGAAGTTGGGTAGCGATCCGATGCGAAATTGTGCGGAGTGGATTGCATCGTATCCATGGATATCGTGCAGACGTCCTGGTTCGCGACGTAGGATGGTGGTGCTGGATACGGTGCGAGCAAAGGTGGGTTCGACGTCGACGTGTGTAGCAACGACTCGTGACTGCTGCTCCCAGCGTTTTCGACTACTGCACCAGCTCGCTCTTGCCCAGCTGTCATGATGGTACCGAGCCTGTGCAAAGACACGAACGCAGCTTAGCGTCAATGTAGATGCAGCTCAAGTGCTCGCTCGTGTGTTATTTGCTGTCAGAGACTGGTGTGGGGCTTGGTGGTGACGGTGGGCAAGAGAAATTGTGCTCGTGACAGATGGCGTGAGGACCAAACCGTCGAATGCAGCGTCTTCTGGAGAGTTGCTCTGGACAAGACCAAAGTGGACTAAGCTGCGGCTAGGACGATTGTATTTCTACAACCAAAATGGAAATTGCGTGCAGCGGTGGTCAAGTAGCGGACAATGAGAGATTGTTTGGACGACGCTGTAGTGTGTGGCTGTGTGAGAGGTGGGGAGAGCAAAGTAGAGGTACGTTTTCGGTTGCTTGTGCGTGGCTTGAGATGGTCAAAGTGCCAAGAACGGGAGCGGAAAACAAGCAAGCAGGTAGGTAAGTACAAACAGAAGTGAATGCAAGACGTTGAGCAGCAAGGGGGATGATGGAACGTCGACAAGTCGGCAACGCGAACCCGATTGGGGCCCAAGTGGAGCAGCCTTTACGATTCGCGATTGACGATTCCCCGAGGTGCACTGCTGTCGAGCAAGCGCATGTGATAGGTGTGGCTTTAAGCTCAGCACTCGACTCGGTGCTTGCAAGCGTAGGCTTCTGGCGGACTGGCGTCAAGGTCAGCGCTGTAGCGCTTGAGGCATAGCAGCATTTGATTGGTGATTGATACACGACGCCGCAGCCCCGGCAAGCTGATCGAGGGCGTGGAATATGCAGACTGCAAACGCAGAGTCACAAGGCAGCCAAGTTTGAGCTTGTCGAAGCGCACACGGGTTGAGGATGGCGCAAAGGAATAGCAAAGCGGCGCGAGCTCAAGTTGGGGATACTTTGCACGGCTTGAAGCATAGAATTGGATTATACTACTTCACAGCCTCTTCTAAGCCATCTGTAAGAGTGGCCAGCTTTGACAGCGGCACGATGAGTGGTGAAATGCAAGGGCAGGTTTGATCTAAGTTAACTTGACTATTACAACAAGCACACAAGGCGGTGTCGACGCTGCATGGCCACAGCCCGCCCGCTCGGGAACAAGAAAAGCTTCGGTCTTGGTCGATTCCAGAAAAGCGACGCAGAAATGCACACGTGGGTGTTTGCGAGAACGAGGCAAGAACGGACATGAAAGGCGACCAACGATGTTTGTGCTGTGGATGAGCTGTGAGCTGTGGGCTGCGGGCTGGAATTGAAATTCCAACTCCGTGTCATACTAGAGCGTTAGCGTGCACCAAGAGGCGTTGCCAGAGACAAGCGTAGACGTGTCGGTCAGTGAGTGAATGTACATGTAAGACATGCATTCAGATTGGTAGCGCACCCCCAAACGAACCGACCCAAGTTGAAGTGCTCACCAAACTGTGCGCGCAGATGGAATGTTGGAAGCACTGTTGGATGGGCGTTTGTTGATGCGTCAACTGAGCGAGCATTCCAGACGCAAGCTCGCAAGCTCGCAAGCTCGCAAGCTGGGAGAAGGCGCGAAGTGAGGCGCAAGCCGGCCTGCCGAGAAGCTGTCGAAACCGGCAGGACGAACGGCATTACAGGTAAAATAGCGAACCAAGCCAACTAATCACGAATGGTGCCAAAACGACTTGCTGGCTGTCTGTTAGCTGAGCAGCGTGAGCAGCGGGAATGTGGACTGAGGGGTTCTAGATCTAAACTCACTTGACTCGGCTAGCTAGTCAAGAATTGATCGACAGACGCCGCCAACGCGGACGAGAGACGTCAAACCAGCGTCAACGGAAGTCCAACGCTGCTTTTCGCGGTTCAAAGTGCGAGACATTCACGATTGCCGATTAATAATTCGTGATTGTGCAGCAATTTTGCCCAGGTCGTCAATCTTTGCCCTGGTCTAGCCGCTGTGGGGTGCGGGCAGAGGCTGGTCAATTTTATTATTTTTTTTTTTTGTTTTTCAAACGAGTCGACACTTTCGAATCACGGATACATATTAATAAACAAGATGCGATACTTGATTTACAACTGACGCACATTCACGATTTTGCACGTGTCTCCGGAATTCCGTTGTTTTAAAAGCACAGCTCTCTTTTCGGCATTTCAACATTTCGACGGTCGTGATGCGACCCGCTTCGGCTTGATCCGTCAGCCGCGTTCCAACGTTGCAATCGTGAATCCAAACATGACGTGCCTCGTCTACCGCCTACGCTCCAAGTTGGCATCCCTTTCAATCACAATCAAAATCACAATCACAAACTGTGAATCGTGAATGTGGTTTGGAAAGTGAGATTGGCAAAACAGAGATTCACATTCACGATTCCCGATTTTCCAGACCAACAACCCAACTATTCACGATTTAAATATACTATAATATCAACAAAGATTCTAGTATTAATAATTAATCACCAATAACGTTTACTGGTGACCCCCTTTTTGAATCACTCGCCGACTTGCCGAAGGCTGAACCGACGGCATCCAATTCCAGCCGAAATCTGAGCAGAATAAGAATCACGAATCGTGAATCACAGAATGGAAAAGAAAAAAGCGCTGTCCAGTTGCACTGATGGATCGTACACTGGTCTCATGCCGAAGCGTTATGCATCATGTCCGCTGCGCTATGGCCGCTTTGCTTTCGCTTTGCTTTCGCTTTGCTTTCGCTTTGCTTTCGCTTTGACTCGCAGGAAAGCAATGAGCAGGAAACGTGGGCAATTTAGGTTGGTCGTTTTTGGACATGGGCCATCCCACCTCGACGCTCTGTCACTTTGGCCACCAATGTCAAACCAAACAACCAAAGTGGACATCCGTGGTGGTCGACTTGGTGCCTGTTCATCCCGCCCCCCTGCCCTTTTCATATCTTGCATGTGTTCTAGGCTGCCAGCGGCTGCCAGCGTCTGTCAAGCGTTGGTCGTAAATCAAGTCAAGCTATCAGCTAGCTTAGCAGCCGTCAGTGTTTCGCACTTACACTTTGCACAGCTCCTTTGTTCCTCAGTCTTCGGCCCCATGACTTTGCGCCCGTTGGCACCACCAACCAAATCAGTATCCTTGTCTTTGCTCTCAGCTCGCATCTTGCGCGCATCAGCCGACTTACCTCAGCTGTTACCCCCCTCCCCACCGGCTGACCTTCTGTCCAGAATCTGAAAATGAAGAAAATAGTGAACAGCCTGGCCCCCCATCGTACTGCTGGCCTGTCCAGAGCTCCGCATTCTGCACCCATCCTTGTGCATAAGCTTGACTTGCTCCCAATACAGCCAGCAGACACGCTCAGCCGGTGGGTCCTTCTTTCGAGTCAAGCTACATGTTGCGCAACAGCCAATCAGCCCTCTCTGCATCTCCCAACGCGTTTGAGACCAGGCTACACCAGTCTCGAGGCCTCGAATGTCTCGATGCATGCCTCTCCGAGTGTCAACCCTTGCACTGCTGCCCTTC
This sequence comes from Mycosarcoma maydis, assembly GCF_000328475.2. Classification (NCBI taxonomy): domain Eukaryota; kingdom Fungi; phylum Basidiomycota; class Ustilaginomycetes; order Ustilaginales; genus Mycosarcoma; species Mycosarcoma maydis. The sequence continues at coordinate 522,976 of NC_026496.1, forward strand.
CAGCGACGTAACCCAGCAGCCACAGCTGCTGACGAGAGCTGCACACGCTTCGTCCCTTGCTTTGAGCCCCACAGCTGCAAAGTGCAACTCTTCGCTCGCCCGCCAATGTGAAACCCAAACATCTTCTGGCTTTCCGCTCCCCCATCAACCTCCTGTCACCTCGATCGTCCCCCTCCCAGCCAGCGACGTTTCTTCATAAAACTCGTAGCTCGAGCTTGCACACATTCTCCCCTTCCACCATCATCATCATCTTTCTGCTCCTCCCCCTTCCCTCTTTTCCATCCCGAGCGCTCCTCGTCTCTCACTCTGCTCAATCCCTACTTAGTCCTGCTCTCTCTGCGCCTCGGCCAAGCCTACTCAACTCTGTCATGAGCTCGACTCGCAGCCCCTCGCCAAGCGGCACCGAACGCTCCTCTGCTACCGACACTTCGTCCGATGCAACCAGCATCGTTGAATCCATCTCAAATCTTCACACCGACGACGACACCATCGTGCGCGAACAAACCATTCAAGACGTACTCAACGGTTCTCGCATCCTCGTCACCGGTGCTGCTGGCTTTGTCGGAGCTGCTCTCCTCCATCGACTGCTGACCGACCAGAGCTTCAACGTAAAGCAGATCGTTGCCATCGTGCGAGCAAAAACCCCACAAGATGCGCTCAAACGTCTACCCAAGGCAGTTCACCACCACGCTGAGCCCGAGTGCAACGGTGCGCTCGCCAAACTTGTCGTCGTCAACGGTGACTGTGCTCGTCCCAACTTTGGTCTCGACGAAAAAGAGTTTGAAAAGGTCCGCAAGACCGAGATCGTCATCCACTGTGCCGGTGATACCCGCTTCACACTCCCCATCTCCAAGGCGTTTGAAGCCATGGCGGATCTGGCCTACTTTACCGCTCGTTTCTCGCTGCTCACCTGGAATGTCAAGACTCACATTCACGTATCGACCACCTTTGTCGGATGGTACCTCAACAACGGCTCGCTCGTCTCCGAGACCTTGACCCCTCAGGGGTGTGGAACTCGCGTTGACGAGCAGTCTGAACACGTCAACACTTACTTCCAAGCCAAGACGTATGCCGAATCGTGCGTCAACTCGCTCTTCACCTCACAGGTGGGCCGAAAGCTGCACGGAAAGGCGTGCCGTATCGTTCGATTGGCCACGCTTGGTCCAGCGATCGACTTTCCGCGTCCAGCGTGGGGTGCCGGTCATCCGTCAAGCCCCGTATGCGCTGCTTTGGCCGCCCAAGTGGTGGACCCCAGCCTGGTGTTCCCCAACGCCGGTCTGGACGTGATTCCGGTCGACATTGCCGTCAACCAGATCCTTGCCATTACCGCATCCGCACATGCACTCCAGAAGCTCCCCACAACGCACCGTCTTCATCCTAAGAACCCCGCCGCCATCACAAGCAAGCATCTCGCCGAAGTGCCGTGTTACCACGTCGCTTGTGGTCGCGGCGACCAAGCTCGAATCCCTATGACGCTCCTCAATGCCGAAAACGTGAAAATCGAAGAACCTTACATCCCCACCGCCAACCTGCTCAAAGTGTACGACCCGTTCATCACAAAGATTGTCGAATTCGACGTCGCGCGTACCCGCACCGTGCTCGGTCTTGGCGCGCTCGTTGCCGATCAAGAGCGCAAAATCAATAAGGCGACCATCGCAGATTTGCCGCTCAAACATGCTTCTCTCCAACTCGACATTATCAAGTCGATCCAAGAGCGTTTCGGACATCAGGACCTTGAGGGCTGGACAGGCTACCTCCAGCAGGTCCGAGACCAGATGGAGGCTATGGGCCCTCGCTCCGACTGGGAGACGTTTGTCGACTAGCTCATGACTATCGACGCCTTCACACCCTGCATACCCACACTTTTTGTCGCTTGATCCTTGCGGTTACGTAGATCGTCACTCGTCTTGTTGTAATCAATGAATAGCCGTGTTACATTATCTGCCTCCTACCGTTCAGAGAGCCAAGCCTGCGATTTGTGATTGGTGCGTTCGTTGATGTTTACGTCGACCCGAGCTGTGCGTGGCAAGTAGCCAAGTGTTCCCTTAACTTGGTGTGACATTACAATCGTGAATGAAAAGTGCAGTGCATCGAGTCAGAACAGAGGTATAAGTCGACATTGTGAAAATGGCAAGACAGACAGAACCGGATGCAAGACGGCGAAATGGGTCTCAAGCAATCACAAATCATGAATACCACTCGACAAGCTGAGGTCAAATGCAACGAATCGAGAGGGTTGACAAACGTGAATACCGACCAAGCTTGGCTTGCACACGCTTAGGGCTGAAAAGTGGAAATGATACGCGAAGCTACGCGCCTGCCGGAGAGCAAGGCACCTTCCATGTAGCCCTGCCAAATCTCGCTGGTGGCGTCACCAGCAAAGTAGAGGTTGCCAATCTTGGACATTTCGTCGCGCTCGTCCTCATCGAAGCTGGTGAGCACTCCGGGAGGATTGAAAGAGCCATAGCCTCCTGTGGCATAAGGAGCGAGCGTCCAGTTCATCTCGTGCACGTGGGTAGCATTGAGCGCCTCGCACCCAAACACGCTCGCGAGAAACTCGAGCACAATCTTCTTGCGCGTCTCAGCATCTGCGTTCTGATGTACAAACCGACGAGAGTTGTTTCCCAGCACAAACGCAACAATCACTCCCTGCTTGGCGTCCGCAGGCGAGTTGTCATACGTCATCTGAACCGGGCTCATACCGTCAGCGTTGATCATGGCACCACTCAGTCCAGCCGCACGCCAAAAGGGCGAAGCGTAGCTGACGTTGAACTTGATCGCTGAGCCCATCGGTTGACGACGGTAGTACTGAATCAGACCGGACGGCAAAGCTGGCTGGAAGTCCATCTGGCAGATCAACGGTCGAGGCGGAGTGATGATGACAACAGGCGCCTTGACACTCAGTCCCTGCACGGTCGAGACCTCGTAGAAAGCGTCTTGGCCCAATGCTGCGCCTTGATCGGATGCGCGATGGATGTTGAGCACCTTTTGATTGAGTTGGAGCGTATGCTTCGGTAGACGCGCTGCAAGACGCTCACTGATGGATTGCGGGCCTTGAACGATACGCGTCGTCTGCGCATCGCTCAACACTTGCTCGATATCTCCACCTGCACCCGCCACGGTGGCAAGAAGGTCCAAGAAGCTGATCGATTCCGAGTCTTCCGCATACACGGCTTTGATGGCCATTCGAAAGAGCTGCTTGCCCTCTGTTGTCCACATGGCGTCATCGATCCAACAGCCGATGGATCGTTCGTCCCAGTATCGCGCATTCTTGGCCTGACACGGTGTCTTTGCAGGTACACCTTTGGATAGGCTGTTGATCTTGCGCGTGGCCATGAGAAGATCGAGCGATGCGAGCACACCGCAGGGAATCATGTTCTTGTACGACTTGATCTTGCCGTCGGTGGAGCGGTAGATGCTGCGTCCCTGATCGTACGTGTCGTGCGTATCCAGACCGAGCTCTTTGATGAGCTTCAGGATCTGATTCTGTCCAGGGCCGATCCATTGACCGCCCATTTCGACCACGTTGCCATCATCCAGACGCACATCGAGCGTCCTGCCACCGACGCGGTCATTTGCCTCGAGCACCCTAACACCCAGGCCAGCTCTAACGAGCTCATCGGCCGCGATCAGCCCGGACAAGCCAGCACCGATGATGATCACATCCACATCGCCCGTCCGTGTTAGCTTGGTGGTCCAAGCACCAGACTTGGCCGTTGTGGTGTCTGTGCATCGTGAGGCGACAGTGGTCGAGTCGCTCTCGGACGGCCGATCCTTGTGCGAAACTCGATCTTTGGATGTCGATGTTGACTGACCCTTGCTGGTACAAGGCTTGGACTGATTCCAAGTACCAGAGCCAGGCAGCCACGCTGGTCTTTTCCAAGCCATCGTGCGTCTGCACGCCGAAAAAGCAAGCGACTGTCTGTGTAGAGGAGAGCGCACGCAACAGGACGGGACGCGAAGCTGCGAATACAAACAATGGCGGTAGTCGGTAGTTGTCACAGTGGAAGCGAGAAGAGTCGAATTCGTGAGTAGGTCACCTTAACCCAGATGAAATGAGGTAACTTATGCGGTAACTTAGCACAATCACAAATCGTGAATTCTCCTGTCTCAACCAGCCGCGCTATTTTTTTAAAAACTTTATTTATTGATAACTTAGTCGTGAATGTGAATTACTGATAAGTTAGCATTCGTGATTCACGTTGCACGGCCACATCGCAATCTGTGAGTCACAGTCACGAGTCTCGGCAACACCACGCGCGGCATCACATTGGACCGCCGGCAGCTACAATCGTGAATTTACGAGTTTGCCACTCCACATTTCTGTAGACGCTCGCTTCTTCTGTACACAGCCCCCCTTTTTTAAACATGTTTTTATGTTTTCTATCAATCAAGAATCACGAATCGGAATGCATCCACGCATAAGCGTCGTGGACTTCTGTGCTTTTCTGTGCTTCAAATTTACCTCGTCAAGCGAATTCGCTACCCTTACAGTACACTTTTTTTTAGTCACGAGTCGTGAGTTGCTTCGAGCCTGTGGTCATGCAGACGACATCTGGTCGTCCATGGATGGCTCTTGCCAACAAAGCACTAACTTAACCTCTCTATCTCTTGCCGAACGCATGACTCGTCAGAGCTACACCCACCAACTCGTGACTGTGGCTTCCGTGGCTGTCTTGGATCCTACCTCGTCACAGCTTTGTTTTGCCGTCGACAACGCAACAGCCTGTGGTCTGGGCCTAGACGCGCGAGTCCATGTGATGCTCGTCCTTGCTTTTCCACTCTCACGATGGAAATGCCGCGCTCCATGCTGTGCCAACATAATGCAATTGTCTTTCTGAATCGTGTGGTCACGTGAGGGCCAATCGTATAGTGGCTTATTATGCTGTCTTAGGGCACACTCGTATTCGCAAGCACTAAGTTGACAGAGGTCCCCGGTTCGATTCCGGGTTGGCCCCCGCTTCCTTTTTGCAACTCCTCAGAAGCTCATTTTTCCTCACCTGCAGTTGTGAGGCAGCCAGCTTGACGAGCCAAATTTAGATGCCAAGTCACGTGGACGATAGACGAAATAGGCGCTGCTCTCCAGCTGTATTGACTCATGACTCAACACATCCGAGTGAGGGAAGAAACAATTTGCTCTATTCTGCTGAGGTTGAGCCTCGATTCCCCAACTGAGTTAGTCCTTGAGGTTTTGTAGGGCTTTCCTCATAGGACCCCAGAGGGACTTTTCACTTCGGCACGCGGGCTAAACGTCCTTGCGTATGGTTTCTGCATCAGAACTGAGGCCTTTACCTAGTCTTCTCAACCACTACTTGACGGCAGTCTGCATGGTCCGCTATTCAACGCCTCGGACGGACAAATCGTCAGGAAGAGCGTGGAGCACCGAGGCAAAATCCGACCGCTGATCCGCTTTGAAACCGTCTGGAGCCGTTGATTTGGTTTGTTTTGTTTTTGATTTCGTATACCGACCGAAGCCTATGGGGCTCATATTGGAGACGATATACTAAAATACAGGCGGTGAATGGATATATTACATGTAGTGTCAGCATGCTGTATGGTTCAGTCAGCTCGCTCTCAGTCATGAGTCGTGAGTAGAGCACGAGGCCCCGAACGATAGCGGACCGGAACGAGTAACCGGTAAACGAAGCTGTCAGCAACAGAAGAACCAATTAGCTCACAGATTATCAGAAGTTCTCATCATCTCGTAGCTTATCAGAGTTCATTTCACTGACGGCATGGCGCCAATAGCTAGAAGCCAAGAGGAGATTCACACGGCTTGCTGGTCAACATTGGAACCACGCCACTGGCCGATTCCTCGCGCAAAGCGGTAGAATCTGGAAGAAAAGACACTCACGCATCTGATCAGTCGTGGTCACGACTAGTCAGCAGTATCAGGAGCCGACGCATAGGGAGAAGCTCCTGTAGGAAACTCCAGTCAGCTCATGTACATAACTACAGGTAGAACATTCGCTCTGAGTAGATATTTCCTTGTCCAAAACGCATTGTCCAAACACATTCCAAACAATTCCCAGTCCAATCCTCGACCATCACAAGGCTCCAGCCCGCCTCTTTAGGAAAGGGTGACGTCGACTATAGAGTGCTCGCTAAGTTTCTTGATTTCCACCAGACGTGGCCATTCACAGTTTCGCCCCGCAACAGATTTACAATAGGTTAGAGCCCAATGAACGGTCAAGACCTTGCCTTCTCTATGAGGGTTGGACTACCTAAACCGCTTATGTCCTCGAAGGACTACTTCAAATGGGCGACCTCGATGCAAAATGTTCTTGTATGCAAGAACGCGAACCTATGGATCATCATCGAAGGACGACTCATCAAGCCCGAGGAGCACCTGGGTGAGGGAGACCTTCAGCCTCAACTCCCTCGGGCCTGCCCAGCGAGCCCTGGTCGATACGTCAACTTATGATCGAAAATTCCGGGAGAAACTTCGCGACAACTACGCGCAGAACGTTGCCCAACAAACTGCTTCACTCGAAGCGCAGTTGGCGAACCTCTACCAAGGAGATGACAAGATCAACGTCTACTCCTACAAGTTGGAGACGATCTGCAGAAAACTTGACCACGTGGATGCTCCAGTTAGCGGACTCCGCAAACTGAGAACCTTTCTGCGTGGCCTCGGTCCCCAGCACGATGTCTGGCGAAAAATCTTCTACTTCAACACTCGCCTCTTCTTCGAGAAGGAAGGAGATTCCGACGAAACAGCTAACAAGAAGGCCATGGAAGACTACGAAATTGCCGTCAGCACGATTATGGCTGAAGAAGCCGAGCAAAGTCTTTCCGGCGCCAACCTCCAGCTCGGGCCATGCAAGCCCAGTCGCAGCCTGTCAAAAAGGGCAAAGACAAATTCTGCACTAACTGCAAGAGGGATAACCATAACCTCGAAGACTGCTTCATGGAAGGAGGTCCCAAACACAAGGATCGCACCGAGAAGCAAAAGCAGAAGAAAACCAAGAAAGTGACGGGAAACCTGGCACAAGTCGATTCCGACGAGATGAACCTTTGTCTCCACGTGTCCACACCCGATGACAACGTCGCTCCCCAAAATGATACCTGGATCATTGACTCTGGCGCAAGCCGACACATGACCGGCGACAAGACCCTCTTCTCGACGTACGGACCATCTCCTGTCAAGGAGGTATTCGTCGCTGACAACAGAGGAGTTATGGTTGCTGCCATCGGCAACGTCAAACTGGTGATCAGTAATTCGAACGGATCGCGGAAGTCAATTACACTTCAAAATGTCCTCCACGTTCCAGGACTTGGGAAGAATCTCTTCTCTACACCAAAGGTGCAATGCCTCGGTGGAAGCATCAGCTTCACCAAGAAAACGGTCGAAATCTTCGATAAAAAGGGTCGACTGGCCCTGAGGGGTAAACGTCGTGGAGATGTGAACTATCTGCTAGCGGAAGGAACTACCACCGCAGTAGCCAAACTCCTTACTAGCGAGAAGCCAAACTCTGGCACCAAAGGCTAGGCCACCTCCACATGCAGGCTATGCTCAAGACAGCATTGCTCACCGATGCATGAACCTAACGACTACGTCGGGCTCCTCTGTCGGGAACAACTGCGAAACCTGCATCAAGTCGAAGCATAGGCACACACCGATCAAGAGCCGTGGACCCAAGACAACTCGACCACCCGAGCTAGTCCACGTGCATCTTGCAGGACCTCTGCCGGAAGACTTATCCAAAGAGAGGTATTGCCTACTCATGGTGGACGATTGCACTAGATACCCCTTCGAGGAACTTTCGGATGATGAAACTGGAACCACGGAGAAAAATCTCCCGAGGCCCGTATTACCGGCTCTGGTCCGATCATCGCTGAATATCCCCAGGACTTCCCCCATCGTCCGAAGAGCCCAGTCGACCAGTGGGAGCCACCTACAACCCTCATCACACCTCAACGGAGGAAGCGCAATCGGAAGATACTACCGAGAGCGGTAATTCACTGGAGCGTACAAGTCAACGACTTGTTCCTTCAGCAGAATCCACATATGACGAATTCCATGAACCTATCCACCTCATTCCCTCACGAAGGCGGCCTCAAGACATTCGAGGCCGGGACTCCCCACGTGGCATCAAGAAACAGATGACGAGTCCGATGACCCTCTCACCCTTCTCCCAACTCCTCACCAAACAGTGGAAGGAGATACAAAAAAGTGGGAGACAACAACGCAAACGAGAGCACGGGTGACGAGTCACGTTACAACCTTAGGGCACGGCCCAACAGACTTGGCAATTACGCCCGACACGTGACATCGAAACTTCCAAAGCCACAGGCCACCATGAAACAAGCTCGCATGCCCGCCGACTGGACGCTGATTTTGCAAACCAGAAGGCGATCTACTCTGCGCCGACGGTGTTACCAACATCGAATACATACGAGTCAGGGGAGAAACGAGCGGATGCGCTCACAAAGACGCTCAACTGTCAGCAGATCGAAAAGTTCTGCAAGGAGATTGGCCTGACAGACAGGCCCAACGAGAAATCCTCTCGATAAACTCCATGACGGAAACATCTGCCTTTCACAACCTTCTCTTCGCCCTCGCTGAACGCGTGCGAAAACTAGGCAGATCGATACAACAACAGAAAGCCTGTTGGCCTCAGCTTTCGACCTGATGGGTTTGGATCATCCAAAGAAGGTCCGATCAAGGTTCAAGGACATGCAAAAGGACTGGAAATCCAACTGACACAGTGGTATCCACAAACCTCACCATGCATACTTCCTGATTCTCCCTCCACTGGAGGATAACGAGAACGAATACATGATGTATTCAGGGAACAAAACCTCACGCGTCGCCAAAAAACGAGCTGTGAAAGTTCCCAAATCACGAGCATCACGTAGGTTTCCCAGGACCATGGAGCAGTCAAGTAGTCAACGAAAGCTCACCGAACGAAGCTTCAACGAGGGCCCACCTAGAGGAAAGATGCGCTGGAAAGAGCCGCAGCGCACCTCAAATGCCCCAGACACTTACACATCGATCCGTAAGAGGACACGGCGCACACACCTTCCAAACTTGGACGGAAAGCTTTACGCCACACACATCAAGACAGAGAGCAACATGGCGCGATCCCCGCCGAGTGGGAGCGTCAGTGTCTCTGCAATTCATGATTGGGGCACTCAAACACCATTCGAGTAGGAGTGTTAGAATATCTGCGATTGGCGTTTAGTCTGATCGCCCACAATCATGCAGCCCTTGCAGTTACCCAAACGGTACACACGAGTGACCGGATGGGAACGAGTAAGCTCGCGGAATGTCCGCAACCCTCTCAGTCACCGGACGGGTACGAGTAGGTGTCTCAGAACGCCGGAGTTTTACCCGGTTCATAACATAGCGCTGGTAGCGAGAAGCCCAGGGTAAATTCACACAAGTCGCTGGACGACTGTGGGAATATGCCGTTGGCTACAGACTCACGACTCGCACCAAGTGATAGAACCTGAAAGAGAACAGACTCACGCATCTGGCCAGTTGTGGCCACAGCTAGTCAGTTGTATGAGCAGCTGACGTATAGGGGGAGAAGCTCATGTAGGATACTCCAGTCAACTCATGTACATAAATACAGAGGGAACGCTCACACTTTGTAGTTTGTCCCTCGTCCAATACACGCTATCCAAATACATTCCAAACCATTCTCGACCCTACTCAGTCCCAACTCGCCTCTCTAAAGAAAGGGAGACTTCAATCATATAGCGCTCGCTAAACGTGACCAATCACGAAACACAATTTCCCTTACAAAGAAGCTGCAATAGTGGCGTAGTCACGAGTCGTGATTGAGCTGTATTCCGGGACCGGTTGCTTGATGGCGGTTGGTTCCAAGGACGACTTTTTCCTTCTTTTTCATTCGTGATTTGTTGCAAAATCACGAACAAAAGATGGAAGAATAACGATGTTGACCCATTTCATTAAGTTAATCACAAATCTCTCGCGCAAGCCAGCAAAATCACAAATCACAGAATATTGCAACTTTCTCTAAACAGGGTTGTCGTCGAATTGCACAATTATTTTGAAAAACGGAGTATCAAAAAAGTCATGAGTTATGAGTGAGGGTGTAGCCCCGTGTTCATGATTTATGTACATCAGCTGAGTGACCAGCGATTGCATCTGCATCACGCATGTTGTGAGGCACTCGTGACTGTATGACGTGACCCTCTCAGCGCTTTATGATATGCAATTTTGGCTAACAGGTTATACCTGTTAATCGTCTTTGTCCGGTCACTCGTGTGGTCCGGAAACGTGTATTAGCTAATTTTTGGGGATTGGGCTAAGGCCAATCACGAATCACAGACGATTCTAAAGAGGCTTAAAGGTCTTTACTGGAATCGTAAATTACGAATCGTGGATCACATCGTGAAGAAAGGAAAAAGTCGTCCTAGGAACCACACCGGCAACCACCCAAGGTGGGCCATAGGTGGTTTCTCACCGCAATCACCCCTCACAGGTAGCTTCTAGTGTGGCTCCGAGGACGACCATCCTCTCAATAGCTCGTCAGCCAGTAGCATAGGTGATCACACACTGTGACACAAGACACAAGACCTGGTATTGGAACAAAACGGCCATAAATGTATGCATTTTGATTTGTGATTCGTAGCCCAGCAATTACGAATCACGAGTGTGAATCATAAATCACGAATCATGAACATGTTTACCCTAAACTTTTTGTATGCTTAGACAAAATCATTATTTTTACGTGGGACTGTGCTCGTGACTGTGATAATCACAATCGTGAATCACGAATTGCGCGAGGTGTGGGTGAGATAAAGCCTACCTTGGAACGGTTGCTTTTGTTCAATATTCGCGGTGAATCCTTAGCGGGCGCTGGATGATCGAAGTCTCCCTTTCCTTAGAGAGGCGAGTTGGGACTGAGTAGGGTCGAGAATGGTTTGGGATGTATTTGGATAGTGTGAATTGGACAAGGGACTAACTACAAAGTGTGAGCGTTCCCTCTGTATTTATGTACATGAGTCGACTGGAGTATCCTACATGAGCTTCTCCCTATACGTCAGCTCCTCATACAACTGACTAGCTGTGGCCACAACTGGCCAGATGCATGAGTCTGTTCTCCCTCAGGTTCTTCCACTTGGTACGAGTCTGTAGCCAACGGCGTGTTCCCACAGTCGTCCAGCGACTTGTGTGAATCTACTCTGGGCTTCTCGCTACCAGCGCTATGTTGTGAAGCGGGGAAACTCTGGCGAGTTACTATACTTGCGCGCGTACCGCGGTCGTACTGCGGGTGCATTGAGCGCGTGTCGCGCGCGTATGGCGCGCGTACTGCGAGTGTATCGCACGCGTACCGCGGACGTACTGCGGGTGCATTGAGCGCGTGTCGCGCGCGTATGGCGCGCGTACTGCGAGTGTATCGCACGCGTACCGCGGACGTACCGCTGGTGTATTGAGTGCGCGTCACCTACTCGTTCCCGTCCGGTCACTCGTGTATACCGGTTAGTGTTACTGCAAGGGTTGCATGATTGTGGGCGATCAGACTAAACGCCAATCGTAGATATTCTAACACTCCCACTCGAATGGTGTTTGAGTGCCCAAATCATGAATCGCAGAGACACTGACGCTCCCACTCGGTGGGGATCGCGCCATGTTGCTCTCTGTCTTGATGTGTGCGGCGTAAAACTTTCCGTCCAAGTTTGGAAGGTGTGTGCGCCGTGTCCTCTTACGGATCGAAGTGTAAGTGTCTGGGGCATTTGAGGTGCGCTGCGGCTCTTTCCAGCGAATCTTTCCTCTAGGTGGGCCCTCGTTGAAGCTTCGTTCGGTGAGCTTTCGTTGACTACTTGACTGCTCCATGGTCCTGGGAAACCTACGTGATGCTCGTGATTTGGGAACTTTCACAGCTCGTTTTTGGCGACGCGTGAGGTTTTGTTCCCTGAATACATCATGTATTCGTTCTCGTTATCCTCCAGTGGAGGGAGAATCAGGAAGTGTGCATGGTGACTTTTGTGGATACCACGTGTGTCAGTTGGGTTTCCAGTCCTTTTGCAAGTCCTTGAACCTTGATGGGACCTTCTTTGGATGATCCAAACCCATCAGGTCGAAAGCTGCGGCCAACAGGCTTTCTGTTGTATCGATCTGCCTAGTTTTCGCACGCGTTCAGCGAGGGCGAATTGAAGGTTGTGAAAGGCAGATGTTTCCGTCATGGAGTTTATTGAGAGGATTTCTCGTTGGACCTGTCTTTCAGGCCAATCTCCTTGCAGAACTTTTCGATCTGCTGACGGTTGAGCGTCTTTGTGAGCGCATCCGCTCGTTGCTCCCCTGACTCGGTATATTCGATGTTGATAACACCGACGGCGGCCAATTCGCGTATCTTGTGGTAGATGATGTCGATGTGCTTTGTAGCCTTGTGAAGTACCGCGGTTCTTGCATAGCTGGATCGCTGCCTGGTTGTCAATGTAGTGAGGTATTGCTTCTTTTCCTCGAAGTTGAAGGGAATGAAACAGGCTTCTGATCCACAACGCTTCTTTCGCGCCTTCCGCGGCCGCGATATATTCAGCCATTTGTGTTGAGGTTGCGATGATAGGTTGTTGTTTGGATAGCCAGCTGATTGGGGAACCGTTCATTAGGAAGATCATTCCTGTGACGCTTTTGCGAGGGGTGTTTGTTGTGTCGACCGGTATGACGATCTTGTTTTTGGTGGTTAACTCTTGATTGGGAGAGTAAATCGCCTTCTGGTTTGCAAAATCAGCGTCCGTGAAGACCTCTAGGGTCAGATTCCTCCCACTCGCTAGTTTGGGGAACCGGAGGCGATAGTCCTGCGTAGTCTTGAGGTAACGGAGAAGGTGTTTTCCAGCAGAGAGTGCGTGGATCGTCGGTTGAGCTAAATAAGCGGCTGAGAGCTTGTACCGCGTATGCCACATCTGGTCGAGTGTAGCAAGCCAGGTAGTTGACAGAGCCTACGTAGCTGTTGGAAGAGTTCCTTGTCCGCGACGGAGCAGTGCTCGGGGTTTTCGGGATGAGCAATGCCAGTGGCGGGTAATGGTGTGAAGGCGGGTTTCGCTTCGAGCATCTGGAAACGATCGAGGATCTTTTGGATGTAACCCAGGTTGGCCTAGGGAAGTGGAATTGGTAGATTTCGACACGCTGACGTTGAGCACAGAAGATAAATCGCCCTGATCTGTGATTTTAAAATGAGTTTGGATTTCGGTGTGGAGCCAGGCGAGTTCCGATGCTTTTGGTGACGCAGCGACGAGGTCATCGACGTATAATGCAAGTAAGATCTGTCGTCCGGCCTTCTTGGAATGAAAGAGGCAGTGGTCTTCTTGCAGTTTCGTGAATCCGAGCTGTTCGAGTACCTTCGTAGCGAAGAGGTACCATTCGCGGCCGGCTTGCTTGAGACCGTAGATGGCTTTGTTCAGGAAGCAGACCTTCCCGGGTACTTCGTGACCGGGAGGCATCGTCATGTATACTTCTGCCGATAGGCGTCCGTTTAAGAAAGCAGTGACTGCGTCCCAATGAACAATCTTCCAGTCGAATGCCGCGGCGAGGCCGATGAGGATGCGTAACGTGGTGGCCTTTACTACTGGAGAGAAGGTTTCGTCGTAGTCGTATCCGTATCGCTGTGTGAAGCCTCGTGCGACTAGTCGTGCCTTGTATTTGTCGAGAGATCCATCGGCCTTTTTCTCTGATGGCGAATACCCATTTGCAGCTGACCACATTGGTGGCTCTTGTTTTGTGGGTGGTCTACGAGGGTCCAAGTCTTGTTGGATTCATGACTTTTGAGTTCTGCCTGGATGGCACCTTCCCATAGGGGCCAGTCGGCGCGCATGCGAGCTTGTTTCAGGGTGGCCGGTGGCTTTGAAAGATTTGTTGTCACGTGCCGGGCGTAATCGCCAAGTCTGTGGGGCCTTGCCCTAAGGTTGTAACGTGACTCGTCACCCGTGCTCTCGTTTGCGTTGTTTTTGTCTCCCCACTGTTCTTGTATCTCCCACTGTTGTTGTATCTCCTCCCACTGTTTGGTGAGGAGTCGGGAGAAGAGCGAGAGAGTCATCGGACTCGTCATCTATTTCTTGATGCCGCGATGGGGAGTCCCGGCCTCGGATGTCTTTGAGGTCGCCTTCTTGAGGGAAATAGGTTGATCGGTTCATGGAATTCGTCATCTGTGGATTCTGCTTGAAGAACACGGTGTGAGTTGGACTCTCCAGTGAATCACCGCTCTCGGTAGTATCTGCTAATTGCGCTTCCTCTATTGAGGCGAGATGAGGGTAGTTGGTGGCTCCCACTGGTTGACTGGATTCTTCGGACGATGGGGAAGTCCTTGGGATGTTCAGCGATGAGCGGACCGGGGCCGGTAATCCTGGCCTCGGGAGATTGTTTCCCGTGGTTCCAGTTTCATCATCTGAAAGTTCCTCGAAGGGGGCTTCAGATTTTCGCCGAATCCGCTCGTTCTCCCGGAAGATGACGTGCCGACTTGTGAAGATCTGGCCGGTTTCTACGTCCATGAGTCTGTATATGTAAGGGTGGTTATTGCTAACATGTCCCAGGTGTATGCATTCAACAGACTTGGGATCCAGGGATTTGCGGAGTTCGTCAGGTACGCGTGCCCATGCTTTACACCCAAAGACCCGGAGGCCTTGAAGATCCTGGCGTTTGCCATGCATTCCTTCATGAGGTGTCTTGGAAGAATCCGTGCTGGTGGCCGACATGTTTCGAAGCTTCAGCCCGTGACTGAAGGCGAATGGCCAGTACTGGGTAGTCAAGTTTGCTTCTTCTAGCATGCACCGAATATAATCCTTGACAATCTGGTTAGTGCGCTCCACGAGACCGTTGGATTGTGGTGTGAATCTTGGAGTGACCTCTCGTCCTATACCTCGGTGATTGAGGTAGTTCGAGAACTCTCTGCTCAAGAATTCACCACCATTGTCCGTTCGGACTCGGCAGATACGCTTTCCCAGTTGCGTTTGGGTCCATCGATCGATGGTTCGGAATGCTTGGAAGGCTGATGACTTATAGATCAGTGCCGCCCCGAAGCAGTATCTCGTGCAATCGTCCACCATGAGTAGGTAATATTTCTCTTTGGATAAGCCTTCCGGCAGAGGCCCCGCAAGATCCATGTGAACTAGCTCGAGTGGTCGAGTTGTCTTGGGTCCACGGCTCTTGATCGGTGCGTGCCTATGCTTCGACTTGATGCAGGTTTCGCAGTTGTTCCCGACAGAGGGGCCCGACATAGCCTTTAGGTTCATGCCGTCGGTAAGCGATGCTGTCTTGAGCGTGGCCTGCATGTGGAGGTGGCCTAGCCGTTGGTGCCAGAGTTTGGCTTGGTCCAAGGCTTTCTCGCTAGTAACGAGTTTGGCTACTGCGGTGGTAGTTCCTTCCACTAGCAGGTAGTTCACATCTCCACGGCGTTTGCCCCTCAGGGCCAGTCGACCCTTTTTGTCGAAGATTTCGACCGTTTTCTTGGTGAAGTTGATGCTTCCACCGAGGCGTTGCACCTGTGGTGTAGAGAAGAGATTGTTCCCAAGTCCTGGAACGTGGAGGACATCTTGAAGTGTAATCGACTTCCGCGATCCCTTCGAGTTACTCATCACCAGTCTGACGTTGCCCATGCCAGCAACCGGAACTCCTCTGTTGTCAGCGACGAATACCTCCTGGACAGGAGATGGTCCGTACGTCGAGAAGAGGGTCTTGTCGCCGGTCATGTGTCGGCTTGCGCCAGAGTCAATGATCCAGGTATCATTTTGGGGAGCGACGTTGTCATCGGGTGTGGACACGTGGAGACACAGATTCATCTCGTCGGAGTCGACTTGTGCCAGGTTTCCCGTCACTTTCTTGGTTTTCTTCTGCTTTTGCTTCTCGGTGCGATCCTTGTGTTTGGGACCTCCTTCCATGAAGCAGTCTTCGAGGTTATGGTTATCCCTCTTGCAGTTAGTGCAGAATTTGTCTTTGCCCTTTTTGACAGGCTGCGACTGGGCTTGCATGGCCCGAGCTGGGTATTGGCGCCGGAAAGACTTTTGCTCAGGCTTCTTCAGCCATAACCGTGCTGACGGCAATTTCGTAGTCTTCCAGGGCCTTCTTGTTGGCTGTTTCGTCGGAATCTCCTTCCTTCTGGAAGAAGAGACGAGTGTTGAAGTAGAAGATCTTTCGCCAGACATCGTGCTGGGGACCGAGGCCACGCAGAAAGGTTCTCAGTTTGCGAAGTCCGCTAACCGGAGCATCCACGTGGTCAAGTTTCCTGCAGATAGTCTCCAACTTGTAGGAGTAGACGTTGATCTTGTCATCTCCTTGGTAGAGGTTCGCCAACTGCGCTTCGAGTGAAGCAATCTGCTGAGCAACGTTCTGCGCGTAGTTCTCGCGAAGTTTCTCCCAGACTTTTCGAGCAGTAGTTGACGTATCGACCAGGGCTTGTTGGGCGGGTCCAAGGGAGTTGAGGAGTATGCTGCGTGCTTCCACGTCAGCTCGATAGTACTCGGCGATATCCTTAGTAGGGAATTTGTTGCCGAGCTTCACTTCCTTAAGGTCTCCCTCACCCAGATGTTCCTCGGGTTTGACGAGTCGTCCCTCGATGATGAACCATAAGTTCGCGTTTTTGCACGAAAGGACATTTTGCATCGAGGTCGCCCATTCGAAGTAGTCCTCCGAGGACATCAGCCGTTTGGGTAGTCCAACCCTCATAGAGGAGAAGGCAAGGTCTTGATCATTGATTGGGCTCATAACCTATTCAATATTCGCGGTGAATCCTTAGCGGCGCGCATGGATGATCGAAGTCTCCCTTTCCTTAGAGAGGCGAGTTGGGACTGAGTAGGGTCGAGAATGGTTTGGGATGTATTTGGATAGTGTGAATTGGACAAGGGACTAACTACAAAGTGTGAGCGTTCCCTCTGTATTTATGTACATGAGTCGACTGGAGTATCCTACATGAGCTTCTCCCTATACGTCAGCTCCTCATACAACTGACTAGCTGTGGCCACAACTGGCCAGATGCATGAGTCTGTTCTCCCTCAGGTTCTTCCACTTGGTACGAGTCTGTAGCCAACGGCGTGTTCCCACAGTCGTCCAGCGACTTGTGTGAATCTACTCTGGGCTTCTCGCTACCAGCGCTATGTTGTGAAGCGGGGAAACTCTGGCGAGTTACTATACTTGCGCGCGTACCGCGGTCGTACTGCGGGTGCATTGAGCGCGTGTCGCGCGCGTATGGCGCGCGTACTGCGAGTGTATCGCACGCGTACCGCGGACGTACTGCGGGTGCATTGAGCGCGTGTCGCGCGCGTATGGCGCGCGTACTGCGACACCTACTCGTTCCCGTCCGGTCACTCGTGTATACCGGTTAGGTTACTGCAAGGGTTGCATGATTGTGGGCGATCAGACTAAACGCCAATCGTAGATATTCTAACAGCTTTAGCCTAAATTCATGACTGAGACTGCAGATACCTGCGCGCAAGTCATCACCCGTTAATCATGAATGTTTTGTTTTACATGTAGTGAAGACGATGCTCGTTGCGAAGGATAGGAGACTGGTCAGTACTCTCACAATATCTTTTTTTTTTTTTTTTTTTGCTCTTTTGCTTTTATTTTTCCTCATCTGGATCATGAATGATCTGGCACCTGGCTCGAACGAACAGTCAAGAGTATGTCTTTGGTAGCTCTAAGGATGAATTTTTCCGATTGAACGATTGAATCACGAATCACGAATGTGAGTCACGAATCGTGAATTTCATAAAGATTCACGATTCACGATTCCGTAATTTAACGCGCCTCTTCGGGACATCAACTTTTTGACCATCACGCATCACGCATATATTCGTGATTAATTGCCAAGATTCGTGATTCGTGATTTGTGATCCATGATGCCCAGTCGTGAGTTACTCACGACTCATAATTATCTATCATCGAAGGTGACATTTCAAAATCTTGACCAGAATCGTGACTGCTACACGGCACAAATCATGTATCAAGAATATAAACACCATTCACGATTCGTGATTCGTGATTCACGATTTTGCGTTACGCGCGTATCGCGTACAAACAAGTCGTGAGTCATGAGTCGTGAGTTCGTTGAAAGTCACGAGTCTGGTCATCTCACCATGACTCACGACTCACGACTAGCTACATAAATGTAAAAGTTTCCGGGACTTCTTGTGTCTTCGAGGTTCAGAAAGAGAAACACAAGCTTGCGTAGCAACGCATACAGAGCGGCGAAAAGGTTGCAATCCGCCGAGGCCATGGCTCAGTGGCTCATAGGGCAGCTGAAAAAGAAGCAGTTTTCGTGACTTGCCGCTGCTTTCCTTTCGCCAATGTGAATCAGAATCACGAATCACGAATCACGAATCACGAATAACTCACTACTCGTGGCTGATGGCCGAATTTTCCGGCACTCATGACTCACGACTGGCCACAAGATAGAAAGGGTTCACACCAAACTTCTGACACCAGCTTGTACAATCACGAATCATGGATGCCTGTGCTCTGTATACAGGGCACCTTCCTCGCTGCTTCAAGCAAGCTACGGTCGTGGGGACTGCGTAAGCACAACAAGCCGAACTGCATGAAGCCAGGTGCTTATCGTCCCATTCATGATCCATGATTAGTCTTCTCTGCCCCTCGGGCAAGCTGTCTTCTTTCATTCACGAGATTACCGCTCGCATCGTTGCAGAGAGGCTCGCCAAACATTCACGACTACGATTATGAATTACGAATAACAGAACGGACGACACTCACGACTGTGCACTCACGACTCATGACTCGTGGCTATGGACGTAAAGGGCACCTACAGCGCAGTGCACGTCCACCACATGGCCGAGGCCCTCAATATGAATCATGAATCGAGCTTCTTTGCTCAAGCGCATTGTGCAATGGACCTCTTTGTTCACGAGCGGCAGCCAAGCGCGCCTCAAGCTCGAAGGATCGTACCTAGGCCCTACGTGCGAAGCCAATCGTGAATCACGAATGTAGGACTACCTCAGGGAAAATTCAGCTTGAAGCTCATGTGTTTAAAACATACACGTGATACAGTCGAGATATGGTAGAACCATGAACATGAGTGTGGGATGGGTTGATGACAGAGACCTGCTTTTTGACACTAGAATCGCAAACGTGCGCTACAGACACGAGAGTCGAGCTAATCCTCCAGATCGTAGGAAGCTACCTGTGAATCGAGCTTCGATCCGGCAAAGTCAAGGTACCTGATCTTCTCCCCAAAAAGAGCCCCAGGGAGCTTGGGCGACATTCGTGATTGAGTTGCTAGGCTCCCGTCTAACTCGGGCCCATGAGCTTAAGATCCTCGGTGTGACAACGTGGAAACCAAACCAAAGAAGAAAGCAAGATGGTGTCAGTAGGCAGACTCGTCAGGTCAGGGCACGCCGAAGAAACAGCACCGAGTCGGAAGAGGAGATATAGAGCTTCGATCCGAATCACGAATGGCCTCAAGAGAGACTCGTCGCTGAGCTCTATTGGAGAGAATGCCGTATTCGGCTTCATCAGCCGGGCCGAGTCCAGCCAAGCTACCCGTGGCAGCTGGCAGTTGAGTTAACCCGAGTCTAGCATCTAAGAGCCGATCGATACCGTCGTCCCCATCCAGCAGGCAAGCATGCGAGACTTCTCGGGCGCTGGACACCATCCTCCTCAATCCGCCAACACGCCTTTGCCGTCTACCCGCAACGATCAAGACGAGCCAAACAGACAAGACGATTCAGGCACTGTGCTGGAACGATTCCAAGCGCTCGAATCAACCATACGCAATCTCAGCGATGAGATGCGCTCCTACTACCAAAGCATTGCCCAGTCGCTGCACTGGCTTGACAATGTGATCCCCCACATCTACCCTGCAGCCGCTCGTGCTGCATCCGCCACAAATCCCCCTCTGGTGCCGCTCGATACCTCCTCTCACAGAGGCGTGAGGCGGAGGTGGTCCCAAACGAGACTGCAAAAGCCGTTCCGAGACGAGCTTCGTCATCGAATCGTGAATGGGCTTGCAGCCACGGAACCCTCTCCCGCCCTTTGAGGAATCACCGCCATCCTTGCACGGCGTGCCCGTCCTGCGATTCAACTGGTCGCAGAGGCCAGACGCCTACACAGAGCTGGTCAGGTCGATCATTCGCAGGCTTTGTAGCCGCGATCGATGCTCCAGCAAGCTGATGACTTTGCCATTGACTCTCTTGCAGCAGTACCTTCTCGAATTGCTAGGCTACGAATGTTAATACATACATTGTTCTGCTCCAATACCAGGTCTTGTGTCTTGTGTGTGATCTCCTATGCGATTCGTGACTGGCCGACGTGCTGTTGAGAGGATGGTCGTCCTCGGAGCCACCCTAGGGGCCACCTGCGAGGGGTGGTTGCTGCGAGAAGCCACCTAGGAACCACCCCGGGTGGCTCCTAGGACGACTTCTTCCTTTTTTCACGATATAAATCCGTAAAGCGCTCACGACTCATCAGGTCGGTGTAGGTTGTGAAGGATAAAAAAGGACATCGCGTAAATCAGGTTGGTGAGCGAGTGTGTTGAGCGCAGACCCAAGTGTGGCGTTGAATGCCAAAGCCAAGAGTATCATGATCTCCTGCAGCGGTGGGAGCTACGACGTCCTGGAGCGACCAGGAAGTCGGCATAAACATTATCTGGACTTGGGCTGAGCGCAAAAGCAGTCTGTCTAAGAAGGCTTTCCTCGCTGCCATCTGTGTTAGAACCTTGTCGCGTGCCCAGGCGTACAACCTTCTGAAATGCGCCTTGTCGACAGCGTCCCAGCGCTCTGCCGCATGGCTAACCAGACGCTGGTAAGCCGAAGTGAGTGGGCCAAAGATCAAGACGTCCAGAGGTTGCGTAATCTGTGAATGTGGGTCGCGTGTGGAGATGATGCGGTGGGACCGCAGCACGTTGGAAATCGCCTGAGACGTGTTGGATCGTTGCATTCGATGGCGGTGACCGACTCTCGTGTTACTCACGACTGGCTGAGCCCTGTACGGAGAAGCCGATTCACCACGAGGTACGACGATGCGCTCACTAATGGCAACGCTGAACATGAAAACGGTTCCATCCATGTTGAAGACGTTGGCCGGTATCACATAGAAGTCGTATATGGATTCGGCGCCGCAATCAAACCACTGGCGTACAATCTTCTCCGTGGCACCGATGAGGCGCTCGATGTAGAGGTAGCGGGACTAGTGGGACTGAATTAGAGGAGCGTCGAAGCAGGAAGCCTTGAAGCTAGCCACGACCGACGTCGACCACCTCGGATTAGCCCGGAACCCCCCATGTGTAACGGGGCTGGCATAGTCTTGGAGCAATCCTGAATGGCGGCGTGAGATGAAAGCCGATACAGGAACAACGCCAGATATGCTCGACGAGGGCGCTCAAGACGGCCAGTGCAAGTCCCTGCTGGTCGGTATGAGCGTCTTTCTTGGTGCGATCTTCATGCGGTGGCGCAGAGTCGCTTCTGAAATGCTTTGAACTGCAGCAGCTTTCTGGGGGCTGCCATGCTGCCCGTTGCCAAGCTCGGCAGCGGCGAGCTGGAGAAGAGCCTCCTTTTCCAATTGGTTGCTAGCCCAAGACGACCGAGAAGTCACAGAGCGGTTCGGACACCCACGAAGCCGTAAACAGAAGCATGGATTATTGACAGAAGCGGTGTTGGCGGTGGACGTGGTGAAGAAAACGGGGTCCAGAAAAGTAGGTGGGACTCACGGAAGGCAGACACTCAGGGCTCACGATTATGCAGGCTCACCCGTAGCCACCTCTCACAGGCCGACCTGACCTGCCGACCGTGAAAGACGGGATGTCAATCACGAACAGCTGCAATCGTGAATCGCGCCTAAGCATCTCCCG
Organism: Mycosarcoma maydis; assembly: GCF_000328475.2. Taxonomy (NCBI): domain Eukaryota; kingdom Fungi; phylum Basidiomycota; class Ustilaginomycetes; order Ustilaginales; genus Mycosarcoma; species Mycosarcoma maydis. Next base: position 544,740 of record NC_026496.1, read on the forward strand.
ATGAGGATATTCTGTAGCTCGTTGACCTTGCTGTTGCCAGTGTTGATGGCACACGAGGTGTCGCCGTCGGTGCCAGAGACAATAAAAGCTGCTTGGAACGTCAAAAACCCCGGCACGCGAGCGTTTCGAAGCTCGGCTGATTCTTTCTGGGTATCAGGAACGTTCATCGCGCCGAAGAGCCGAGCTCATATCGGGTGCAGCCATGTGGTGGGACCGAGTAGGTGGCAACACTAGCTTATACCTTTGGAGAGAGAGTGCAGAAGGAGTGTTAGACAGCGATCGACAATGCGAGCCGGTGAGCACACTGAGCCGCTGTGCGAGTATGAGTGCTTGACCACAGCCGACACACGAGGGATGAGAAGGAGTAGTCGTCAATAAAATGCAAATGCAGATGTCAAGAGCCAGGGAGCAGATCACGTCTGTCTGGGTTGAGGTATATAATACAAGCACCATTAAGTGCGGAGGGAAAGAGCAAGCCAGAATTGGACGGAGCCTGGACGGAGATAAAGGTTTGCTACCTTTGAATGAGGTGGCCTAATTGAGGTGGTGATGTGAGGCAAATGCTGTTCAAAAGTCATTTCAAAAGTCATGTGAGGATGGCCGGTTACGGATGCATGTCGAAAACGATGTTTTGAAGTTTGGAGCTGCCGAAGGGAGCGTAGGTCTGCATTTGGCTGTGACTTAGTCGGTGTTCATGCTCATGGCCATGCCAGAGTCGCCGGCACCTACCAGAGCGGATTTTGACTTGGCAGAGGTAGCCTTGACCTTGATCTTGTCTTTGGAGGAAGAAGCGGTTTGTCGGGAAGCTTCGATGGAAGCGCGAAGGTGTGCGTTGCGGTGGACAAGAAGACGATCTGCCTCCTTGGCCTTTGCCTTGACACCTGCCTTTGCCATGCGAGCTTTGTAGAAGGCAATCTCTCTGCGCGTCTTGATCTCCTGAATGCGCTTCATGGCGTTGAGGGTGGTGGCGACGAGCTCTCGGTCGTAGCGAACGGGTACGTTGCGCTTCTTTTCGAATTCGAGGGTTGAGTCGACAGTCATCTCTTTGCCGTTGGCTTTGCGGAAGGCCTTTGTCCAGCGAACCTTTCGTGGGTTGCGTTTCAACTTGAAGTTCTTGTGACATTTGGATTTGCAAAACTTGAAGATCTTTGCATCGTTACGCACGAAAGTGATACCCTTGCCCGGGTAGCAAGGAGCTGAGCAGAAGAAGCAATGCTCGATCCTCATAGTGGATGATGTTGGGGTTCAATGTACTGTGTATGAAGGAGGGGTATTTAAATCGACGACGGAGGCCTATAGTGCGGATGAACAGCAAGCGCCAAAGGTTGAGTGTCCAGTATGTGACGGGCTTAGAAGCGAGGTTGCAGCCCGGTTGGTGGATGGATTGGACGATGTTTCGAGTGAGTGGACGGATCGAGCTATTTCTGAGAGCACTTCCGGAAGAAGGAAT